>NW_006399975.1:2068989-2095916 GCF_000299155.1 Elephantulus edwardii | reverse complement strand
AAAATATACAGGATAAACACATAAAAAATATATAGGAGAAAGAAGATAAGTTTTCAAGTCCAATGTCCCTGGAGTCAAGTCCCAAACACAATCCTGTTTGATTTGGAGCAATTTCCTTAGCCCTTAGGGAGTACGGATCGCCTAGTGGCAAGAAGCTGTGCTGCAATTCCAAAGGCACACATTTCAAGTCAACCAGCTGTTCTGCAGAAGTATGGGCAATCTCCTCCCATGCAATTAATTGCCTCTGAAAACCAGTGAGGGTCAGCTATGGGCCAGTTTCAACTTAATGGCACACAACAACAGTTAGCCTTTTTGGGCCTCACAATGAATAAAAACATATTGAAAGAGTTGTTGAAAGTGAGGAGGACCTGAAGCTCTTGCTATGGAGGGTCAAGAACTGCAGCCATCAATATAGATTGAAAGAAAACAAAGATTCTCACCACTGGGCCAATTGGTGGCATCATGATGGATGATGAAGAGAGTGAGATTGTTGACAGCTTCCGTTTGCTTGGCTCTATAATCAACACTCTTGGTACCAGCAGCCAGGAAATTAAAAAACAAAGGGCATTGGGAAAGTCTGCTGTCAGAGACCTCTCCAAGGTACTGAGGAGCAACAATGTCAGTCTGGAGATTAAGGTGTGCCTGATACAGGCCAGGGTCTTTGCAATTACTTGCTTTGCATCAGAGAGCTGGACAATGAATAGAGATGATAGAAGGAGAGTTGATGCCTTTGAACTTTGGTGCTGGAGAAGAGTGCTGAATATACCATGGACTGCTAGGGGAACAAACAAGTTCATCCTGGAGAGGGTGAAGTCGGGATGCTCCTCAGAGGCAAGGATTCTGAAGCTTCATCTGACATACTTTGGACATGCTGCAAGGTGGGATCTGTCCTTGGAGAGGGACTTCATGCTTGGGAGGGTGGAGGGACAGTGCAGGAGAGGTAGACCCTCTATGAGGTGGATTGACTCAGTGACTGGGGTAAGGGGGATAAGTGTGTCATATTGGCAAGGGATAGAGCAGGGTTCAGGGCCATTATACCTAAGGGCACTATGAATCATAAGTGGCTCAATGGCATATACCAATAACAACAATAATAGATTTAAAATGTCTAACATATGGAAAATTTTCTGAAAACTGCTATTTCTCTTTTTTAGAACACCCTTTTCTTCTATGACATGATCAGGCACTCTACTTGGAGGAAAGCCACAATAGTACCTATTTTATTTCCATACAAAATATTGTCCTATTGTTGTTGGTTTAAGTGCCTTTGAGTCAAATATGACTCATGGGGATTCTATCAACCTTAGATCTGAGCCTTGTGCTGTCCTATGCCATCATTATCATCCCTGATACACTTTAGCTGATTGCTGCAATCACTGTGTCACTCCATCTCATTAGCTGGGAGACCCTAGGAAAGGGTCTCCACCTTTCCTAGCTTGATGCCCCTTTACAAGGCACAGTCTCTCCTAGTGTAAAAGAGCAAAGCTCACATAGGGATAGCCGTATCTAAACTCTACAAACTCCACAAAGGGGAACTGTCCCTGTCAGCAAAACTCACAACACAAAATCAATCCCCATCAGATCAGACATATTTCTTACACTCCCATGTATTGTTCTACTAATCCCAATACCAATCTTACCACTCTACTGGGTCCAAAATCTGTTGCAATGGCTCACAAACCACATAGAAACATATCTGAGAAGTCAAAAGTCTATAATTCAGGTTGGTAACAGATACAATCACCCAAGTTAGGACAGCTTCTGAAATGCACTCACGGCTTTGGCCAGTGTTACAAAGCTCCTTGTCCTGCCAATATTGGCTATTACCTACCCATGCCCAGACTTCAAAATAACTTGGACAAAAGGCTCTTAGCTCTGGTTTCATGGGGTAGCACATGGAGTAGCTGTCCCAAATCTGTCTTAGTCAGGTCTCTGAGTCTCTGCTGTTCTCTCACAGATCTGGTTAGCACACGAATCTCTTGTCACCAAAGGGCATACTGCCTCCTTTGCTGCTTCTTTGATGGTGGCAAATCACCAAGATCTGTTTCTGAATCTGACCAATTTAATGGGAGACTAGCCAACCCCCTTTTGGATAGACTAACACATCCTATTCTCATATTACTGCTCAACTACATGGCAAAGTCAAAGTCAATAGCTAGGAAAGCCATTTTGAACAATAAACCCTTAACACCACACCTAGCAATATGCCTGAAATAATATGAAATAAATCTTATCCACCCTTGCCTCTGGCAAGGAGCACTCTGGCTGCCTTTTTCAAGACACAGTTGTTTGTTCTTTTGGCAGTCAATGGGATATTTTCCTAACAGTATCAAATATTTTAAACAAAAGTATCCAATAAAATAACATCAAAAGCTTTTAAATATTCCAGCAAATGGTCATGATAATGCATTAAATAGGAACAACTTTGCCTGTTTTATTATAATTTAACTTTATTTAAAAGAAAACAGTGAAAATACTTTTAGGTCATCATCTGGGGTTATAGAGCATCTGAAGAAAAGCTGAAAGCCTTCTGTGGTTCTTAAAAGGTTGAAAACCACTAATTCAGAGGCAGCTTTGAGGAGTGGGGAAAATGGAACTGAATGTCCAGAAAGCATATATTCCTACAGCTATTCCCATTCCTCTCGAGTGCTTGCCATTAGATGAGAGGTTCTAAGAGAGAGGAGAACAGCAAGCTTGAGGTCTGTAGGGAAAGTTTTCTATCACCATATATAAGGGGAAAGTCCTAGTAGTTTCTTTTCCCTGCTTTCTCCCAGACACTCCACTCCTTCCACTTTATAGCTTTGGATCTGTCTTCAGGACCTTTGGGCACAAAGGACCACACCAATCAAGCTGTTGGTGCAAGATTTGTATTGAGTGAAACTAAAAAAGATGACCTGGAATGTGAGATGAATAGACTCTACCACTCAAGACGCTCTGTTCTTTGTCCCACACCTTAGCTCTAGCTGTACTCCACTCTCCATCCTAACTGGATGTCCTTCCTTCTTATATTCGTTTTGGTTAGATGCTCTCCAGTTAGCCCTCAACTCATGGTAATTCTATCTATGCACAACAGACCATTGGGATCCACAGACTTTTCACTGGCTAGTTTTGTCATCAGGACTTGCTTCTGTCTTACCTTGGACTCTCTGCTGACAACATCACAGCAACCTGCAAATCTCCACTGACAGATGTGTGATGGCTGTGCTTGGAGTGCACAGGTGGGAACCGGACCAGCCTCTCTACTGGACGATGAAAATCACACCCATGACCAAGTGACAGGCTCTCTTCTGTGGGATGTTTGTCACACAGATCTTTCTGATTTTCTGTGGCAGATATGAGCACTTTTCTACAAAAGCTTATACAAGAGACTGTTTTGTCTTTTTTATGTGCTTAGCACAGTACAAATGTTTATTCTCTGTCTGTGTCACCACAACCTATATCCTATTCTAGACACCAATATTGTCCTTTCTATGTTTCTGTACCACAAAAACCACTCTTAGTGGGGCTGTCTGGACTTACTCTTCCACTTCCTTCCTTGCCCCTCACCCTCACACTTTGGCATTTCTAAGTTGTATTTTACTCACCAGGACCTCTAAATCTCTCACTTGTCAAGAAGCTCAGTGCTGAATTTAGTGATTAGCTGCAGTACTTAACTCACTCCTAGAGCCTCCCAATAGATGACTTTGGAGTTGTCTTCTTAAAACCCTTATTTCAATTGGACTGCCTGAAGTATGTTGTTGTCATTTAAATCTGTTCAAATGCTCTTTGGAAGAGAACAGGGAATGATGTCTAGTTACTACAAGTCACCAAGTCCTGTGGCTTCCTCAGGGCTTGGACCCACCTCAGTGCTTCTCTGATCTTTGATGTTGTTGATGACTTTGTGCTTTAGTAAGATTTTCCTTAGTCTGATTTCACTTGTGTGGTCTCCACCTCTTTCGTTGTTCCTGCTTCCTGCCAGCAAACATACACATTTTATGGGACTTTATCCCTATCCTTTTCTCTTTTCACTTCTTATTTCCTGCATCCTCATCCTATCCTGTTCCATGTTGGACCTAATTTCAGCTACAGCTTGAAGGTGGATTGCAACATCACCAGCTGTCAAATCCAGGGATTAGTTAGTTCAGACTCAAGTCCTACAATTTCACTTCCAGTGGCTCCTTCATAGTTTTGGTGGTGCTAGGGGAACCCCAGATTCACTAAATGTAAAACACATTCCTTTTTATCTGCTTCTCCAGCTTCAGTTTTGTTAATGACTTTACAAGATCCTTAATCTTCAACACTTCAAAACCCTCTTCCACTCCTTTCTGTTCTTCCCCTCATAACTGACCAACAGCCAAATCAGGTTTTTCAGTAACCACATTTGTCACTTCATTTCTGTTTCCACTGCCTCTGTCTCAACTCAGGCCCTCCTTGCTGCTTATTGAAACTACTGCCACAGCTTCTTAATTGACCACTTGGCCTTTGGTTTTACCCCCACTCCATTGTATTTTCTGCACTGTGCCAGCCATTTTTCTGAAATGCTTCTCTGATTATGTTTTAACACCTACTCCACTAATGCCTACAGAACAATGGTTAGATGGCTTAGCATGCTGATCAAGACCAATAATCTCCAGGATTTAAACTCTCTTCAGACTTCTGCCCCTCTACTTATCCTCCCTTTGAATCCCTGAACACTCTTTGCCCTTTCTCATTCCCTTATCTAGTCATTAAAATTTTATCTATTTTTTCAAGTAAAACACTAAGGTTTCTCCTCTATAACATTTTTCTCAGTCTCTCTGATGAGAATCCACCATCTTCCTCTATGTTATTGTACAAGTCTCAGTGGGAATTAATTTTCTTTTCATTTTTTCAAAAGCTTCCCTGTATAATGAGAATGAGACTAGTGGCTTTATGAAATGGGCCTTATTAAAGCCATTTTGCAAGTAGAAAAACTGAAGCTTTTATGGACAAGTAACTTGGCCAAGGTCATGTGGGTAGATAGATAGTTACTCTTCAATCCTAGTCCCCATACTCCTCCTCTACCAGCCCACTTTGTTTAAAGACTTCTTACTTTGTCCTTTGCTCAGAGCCACAGGAAACTAAGGCCATGATGTGACTGTTTGGGTTTAATAGTGACAAAGCAACTTTGACTTTGCACTGTCCTAGTTCTTAGCTGAAAGGCTTTTTATCCTTTCAGACTCTTTTCTGATATTTGGTTACTATTGCCTTTTAAAAGTTTTATTATTATGCATAACATATTCATTGAAGGGCAGCATTTCCTGTAATTTATGTCTCTTTGTTTTACTACTCAGCAATTCCTCAGTATTTAACCTCATAAATTCCCAATTGTTGTCCTATATTTACACAGTGCATCTACTAGAGAAGTCTATGTGCAATTTAATACTGTTCGGAATCCAAAGGGACACTTGCAAGGAGGATGAGCTTACTTGCCTTTCCTAACAAAGTCAGATTGCTCATGAGCAAAGGCAAATAATCTTACCTTCCGTTGACTCCTGTATTTACCTTATTAAAGAAAAGTAGGATCCTATTCCCTTGATTTTTTTTTAAACCAGCCCTTTTCCATTCCTAGGAGCCTGCACTGCTGGCCTCCAAGTCCCTTTGTGACCAGGATGTATTGTGTAAACTGTACCTCTCCCTTAGACTGACAGGCTGCCTCCCTTTCAGAGAGGGAGGCCAAACGGTACTAAAGCCTCACCTCATCTGGCTCTGAGCTCCTTTTGTTTCTCTTATATTGTTCTGCCATTGCCCTAAGGCCAAAAGATCTTTGGGGCAGTGGCCCTGTTTGGTGTTTGGCACAATTTCATTTACTGAACATCTCTATGTACATTTATGATGCCATATAAGTAATAATAAAAACAGGACAGCCTAGGGCATCATTTTTTATTGTCAGCTCTGTGCATGGCAGCTGCGGGGGATGGGGTGGCAGGGACTGAGAGTGTGGGAATGATCCGGACTCACCAACTGAGGCTTGCCCGTGTTAAGCGCCTGCTGCAGAGCGGTACTCCCTCTCAAAGGTTTGCAATCATAACCCATGCTTTGTCCAGACCTTTTCCAGGGCCATTGCAAGGGTTCAAAAACCCTATAACTGTACAAAGGACTAGGACTGGCGATTTTGTGCGTAGTAGGGAAGCAGCCAGGATTATCTACCTGCTACTTTTTAAGTGGCAAAGGTCCCCATTTCTACGCATGCGCAAAATGGACACAGCAGCGCTCACACTGTTCATCTCTGCCTGTTGCTAAATTGATGCGGCCCTCATTGGACGCCATCAGCTGTGCTGTAATCCATATTGATAGTTGGGCTTTAGAGAAGACGTTTGTATGCACTGCACCTCTCTGTGGTGCCTGTCTGCTCTCTGTGGACGTGGCCTGGGTAGTATTAGCCCCCAGATCCTCTGACTTGGGTTTCAGAATGTTGGAAAGGAGATTAAAGAGTTTTAAAGACAAAACTGTACTCCACTGAGGCTTTTTCCCTCCTTCCAGGTAGCAACACAGAATCATGCAACTAACCTTGACTCTGAAATTAAGCCACCAGATTTTGTGTCTCAGGTCTGTCTGGCTTTATGATCTGTTCAACTTTGACAAACCACTTAACTTTTCTGAGCCTCAGTTTTCTCTCCTGCAATTGGGGAAAAGAGAGTAACTTTCTACACCACAAAGTTGTAAAATTATAAATATATCAAAATTGAAAGTAATTAAATTATGCTAAAATATGTACAATGCTAATTAGCTGGTGTTATGCTACTTATTAGCCAACGGGTCAGCAGTTCTAATCTACCGGCTGCTCTGTGAGTGAAAAATGGACAGTCTCCTACTATAAACATTACAGCCTTGGAAGCCTGATGGAAGGTAGGCATGAGTGGGAAATGGCATCACAGCAGTGGGTTTGGTTTTGGTTTTAAAGTATGTATGACAAGCTTTGGTGGCATAGTCCATTATTGGTTTGGCTGACAATCTACCGGTTGCTTTGTGGAAAAGGATAGGAAGTCTCCTTCAGGAACTATTTACAGCCTTGGAATCCCTATAGGGCAGTGCTACTCTGTCCTTATAGGGTCACTCTCTTGATGGTAATGAGTTTAGTTTTAAAGATGTCAATAGATAGATATAAGTACTAAACAAAAGTTCATTGTTTCTGGTATTATAGCTAAAGCTTTTAAAATGGACAGGAAAATGCAGACAAAAAGCTCTGTTGTAAATGTATTAAACCCATGGTTATGAAGTTGATTCTGACTCACAGTGTGTCAGAGGCTATAAATCTTCGTGGGAGGAGACTGCACATTTTATCCCATACATTGGAGGATGGCTGGTGGATTTGAACATCTGACTTTTAAGCTAGCAGCCCAGTGCCTTATACTCTATGCCACCAGGGCTCCTTATATATAAGTAATAATAAATCAGATCACCTAAACCTCTCTGAGCTTCAGTATTCTCTTGCGCAAGTAGGACAAAGGGGATAATTCTCCATCTACAAAGGTGTGACAACAATAATAAATAAATGTTGAAACCTTCCTGGAGAGTGAAGGAGAAAGAAATTGCTCATTTCCATCCTAGATGAATCCTGCTCTATCAGATGCCTCGGTTGAGCTGGAACACTTGGCACAGTTCTGCCACAAGTGCAATTACTGTCAGCATCTGCTACAGAAAGAAAAAGTGAGCCTTCTTCAGCTGAAAATAAAAAAAAAATCAATGCTGATTTTACATCTATTCAGAGCACGTGGTTTGTAAATAGTTAAAGGTGTTTGTTCTGTGGGCCTCCATGGATGAAAAACTGGAGAGGACACAGGTGGGAGGTACTGGGAAAATTAATTCTGTCCACATGACTGGCAGTGATTGTGGAAATCTTCGGTTAACTAGAAAAAGCCCTTGGAATGGCCTCATTGGAGCTAAATGACAAAAATATATGTTCAGTGAAAGTAGATTCATTTTGGGTAGAGCATTTAGTTACGATGTCAATGTAAAAACAAACTCAACACACAAAGAAAAGTGAACTGACCACCTGTGATGAGGGCAGTGTGTGTCCATTTCCAGATTTTCTTTAATGATCTCAGCTGTTTTGGCCCCACATGCTGTTTGTGTAGGGACCATTTCCCTTCACTTTAAAACGACTTTTTTTCACTGCCGGCAAGCCCTCATTAGCACACTGTGCATCCTATATCATCAGGGGTTATCACAGATATGTTAACGATTATATCCAGGTTGCATGTGCCCCATGGTTTACTGAGTTCTGCCAAGGAAAGGAGACTATTCCCTACATAGCTTCTTTGGGCCTAACACACATTTCCAGAAACAGAAAGCTGATGAAGAAGGTATAATTGGTCTGCTCTAGAGCAATATTTCCTTTTATTCAGCAAGGAATATTCCCTGTACTACTTTTTTTACTTGTCCATTCCCTAATTGTAACAAAAAAAGTTGAACAAGAAGATAAGCTGTCTCTTTTACAAGTATTTGGCCTATAATAAAGAAAAAGGCAACATGGAGGTGTTTCCTCCACTCCTGGCAAAGACAGAGGCAGTGGCCACTCAGAATGTGCTGCTTTTCCTCAGTTAATCCTGACTCCTAGTTTTTGTCTTTTGGAAGGTGTGTCTATGCACTGGTCCCATCCTCAGTATTTCAGGATTCTGCAGTCATTAGTAGGACGGGAAGGGATCAGGGCCTGCACTCACAGCCATTTATCTTCTTCTTCAAGTGCTGCATTCTTTGTAAATGAAAGAGGCCAATCGATAGGGCAATAAGGAAGGAGGACAAGTAGCTGGGAGGGACCCAGTGCATAGTGAGGTCGATTCACAGTCAGCCCCCTTCGCATTCTCCACCACAGAGGCACCCTAGCATTCCAGAGAGGAAAGCCTGGTGGGTGTTAGAGGGATTTCAATCAGCTTTCTACTAATCAGAGCAAGATGAATCTGGTGAATAATTTTGTTGCTGGTATTACGGTGGCATAAATGACATGTCCATTCAGCACCTGGAGTACTGAGCTCTGACCAGGTAAGCATCTGCCTTCTATTGGGACGTGGATTGTGGAGGGGAAGGTCATAGACCAAAACTCAGACAGATTTGGGTTTAAATCCAGGATTTGCTCTTTATCAGCAAAGGTCAATTTATACGGTTACTTTGATTTTTTTACTTAAGTTTCCTCACAAGCTTGTCTACTACGTTGTCTACCTCATAGGATATAGTGAGAGAATGAGGTAAGGATATAAGTGCTAAAGCACTTCACAGAATCTATATGTATAATCTGTTGTTATTGTTGGTAAGTATCACTGGGTTGAGTACAATGCATAGAGACCCTACGAACAACAGATCTGAACCCTGTCCTATCCTGGGCCAACCTCACAAGTGTGGAAATATCACCTCAGTCTGAGTACTACTATTTTGGAGTACTGCTTTTTTAAGAAACTGAAATGCTAAGTGTTTGGGAAAACAGAAATAGACAAACTCTTATGCACTTCTATCGGGCCCAATAAAGCTGCCTTATCATTTCAGCTGTTCAATCTGCAAGCTGAGTAAATAATTTGATAATTTGGTTCTAGATTATGAAGAATGTGGCATCAGGATTGGAGGAAGGCTCATCAACACATTTTGCTATGCAGGTGGCACAACCTTCTTTGCTTGGATCAAGTGACGAAGACTTGAAGCACTGACTGAAGAAGACTACAGCCTTCAACATGAGGTCCATCTTAACATCAAGCAAAGATTCTCACTATCGGACCAATAGGCAACATCATTATAAGTGGATAAAAGTTTGAAGTTGTCAATAACTTCATTTTACTTGAATCCATGGCAACAGCAGTCAAGAAATCAAAAGAGTTGTTGCATTACTGTCAAGCAACTCTTTAAAGAACTTAAGAATAAGGATATCAGTTTAAAGACTAAAGATGATCTTATGCAGGCCATAATATTTTCAATTGCTTCCTAGGCACCTGGAAATTTGACAATGAATAAGGGAGACAGAAGGAAACTTGATGCATTTGAATTGTTGTGTTGAATATACCACAGACTTCCTAAAGAACAAATAAATCTGTCGGGAGAAAGTACAACCAATGTATTCCTTAAAGGCAAGGGTGGTGAAACTGTGTTATATACATTGGGCTGGGAAAGTCAAAGGATTGGAGAAAAAGAGGAAGACCCTCAACAAGATAGACTGATCTGGTGGCTACCATGACAAGCTTGAGCATGACAGAGATTGTGATGACAGTGCAGAACAGGTGCAGGAACTAGAAAATTCCTGTCTAGGGTTTCACAGAGCCACTATGAGTCATGGTCAATTCAATGGCCCCTAAACCCAACAATAACATCTCAACATACACACAATCTCTTTGAGGAGGAACATTTTCATTAACTCTAAGGTTTCCCTAGTCATGAAGTGATGAATTGCTCTTATTAGTTGGATGAACATGATATTTGAATAGGAACATTTACTAAGTATCCCCATTGTTATTTTCCAAGGCCTTTATTATACAATTTTTTACAGGAATAGAAGCTTTGAGGCACAAGATCTCATCTACACACTTCGTGGAAGCCTTGAGAGAGGTTCAGTGACTTACCCAGGGTCACACGTTGAGTTAGCAAGTTGACCCATATTTATCTCTCATTACAGAGGTGATTTCCTGAATGACTTTATAAAAGAGGTAGCTCTGATAGCAGTCTCTAGGGAGTTGCACACGGCTAGTTCAATAGTTGCCTCTCTCTGGTGGTTCAAATCACCGAGGGTTCTGAAGGAGAAAGATGGGCAATCTCCTCTCGTGCAATTTACAGCCTTGGAAACCCCATAGAGGAAGGGTCAGCTATGAGTTAGTTTGGACTTGATGCCAATGAGCTGAGTTTGAGTCTTTATAAAAGACTATGTCAGTATTATGAAGGAATGAAATAGTCTTTCAGCAAATACAATAATATCCAAATGTCTTATGAGAAAGGTATCTAAAATCTGTGGTTTTTAAACTGAAGGATATGGCTGAGAAGCCATGAGAATTTTCTCTTAATATTCAAGCTTGGATACTGCTCTCAAGTTTCTTCATTTTATCCTTTGTTCAGGTTGCAATGTGAATGATCTCAGGATTTTTTCACACCATTGATGTGTCTTAATATGAGACTAAATACTTGATAGTATACTGGAGATGCTTTGCATGAACCATCGTCTACTTAGAAAATCATGTAGTGGCTCACACTTTTTTACTATGTATGCCAGGTGCTGTCAAGTACATTGAAACTCATAGTAACTCCATATGTCAGTGTAGCATTTTGCTCCAGTTTTTAATGGCTTATTTTTCAGAAGTGGATCACTGGGTATTCCTTCCAAATCATCATTGTGTGGACTCAAACTTCCAACCTTTCCATTAGCAACCAAATGTGTTACCTGTTCACATCACCTAAAGACTCTTTTTATATATGCACTGATTTAATGCACACACACATGTATATAACACATTTGATTTTCCTAGCTTGCTTGGAGCATCCTATACTAAAAATATAGAAATGAAAATTGTGGGGGACTAGAAATCGCTGGTTGTAATAATGATAGGTTTTAAACTTGATTAGCCAGATTCCCTCCATAAATTTTATTTTGGCATGGCTTTTGATCATAGCCCCATTTACACAAAGAGAAATTGTGTTTTCCTTGCACTTGTGTGTCCAGTCATGGTTAGTATTTTTCCTTAGCTCTTTTCCTCCCCATCAGCTCCAGGTTTCAGAGACCTTTGGGGAGGTCTTGATCACTGAAGAGATGTTGAATTGACTCCACATACTGAATCCTGACTGCAGGATCCTTTTGCAGATGAAGACGTCAAAAGGCAATCTGCAGTGAGAATGACAGTGTGATTAACCAGAATGAGGCCTAAGTCAGAAGTAGCACGGACCACTGGGAAATTAAGGCACCAATTTTCACCGTCAAGATCAGCTGTGATAGGGTGGTATATCCTAGCAACAGCAGAAATCTTAACCTTGCCATCACGGCAAAAACTAATTTTGTAGTGTTATCCGTTCCAGTATCTTTTAATCTAAAAAGTCTCTAACCAGAAAGTAAATACTCACACATTTCTTTTCCTAGATCTGCCTTTGCCTCTAATTGGGAAATCCTTAATTCAGTGAATTAAAAGGTTATTGAGTCTTAACACAAATTTCATTTGCTTTCATCCTTAATGCAACTGTGGGAAACCAAATTGGAGAGACAACAAAGGATCTTAATGGTTAATGTGAAGTGTTCGTGGAGAAAATGGTACTTAAAATCACTCCAGTATGTTTTAATCCAAATATATTTAATAGGCCTGTGATTCTGTTTATTTAGATTTACACTAAGGCCACATTATCTCGTAGAACATAACTACACATATAGTGATCATTCAGTAAGGATAGAGAATTTTCTGTCCCCTGATACCAGTGCTTTAAGAGGCTTTTCTTTGATATATTTCTATTCATGAAAATAAGAATCATAGAACTTGAGCTGCCAGATCTGCTCTTAAGATGAAATACATCAGCTATTTCATATATAATTTTGAAATATCAAACTGTCAGAACATGTCATTTCTCCGCTGAAAAATAAGCAAAAATAAAATTCCTCTTCAATGAGGCTGATCCAATGAAAGGTAAAAGTGTGCTGAGAGCCAAAATTATTCTACCTGACTTTTTATCCTGATTAGGAGGTTCCACACCCAGTTCTCTCCAGTTACCCTCCCTGGAGCAGTATGTTTTATTCCATTGAGAGTGAAGCCTGGTACTGTTGTTGCTATGCACTGTTGAGTCAGAACCCACCCATAGCCGACCCTCTGGAGCATTTTCAAAAGCAGTTAATTGCACAGTAGACGATGGTCCACCCTTCTGCAGAGAAGCTAATGGATTTGAACCACATTCTTTGGGATTACAGTGCAGTCCCTTACCATTGGGCCACCATAGCCTTATGCTCAATTATGGGTGGAGGAGGGGCACAAAGGAGGTATGGCAATCATAGGGTGGAATCAGAAGGTCAAGATGAAAGGAAACAGAGAATCGAAGAGAAAAGAGAATTTAAAAAAAAATGATGCTGAGAAACCATGTTGACTAAAGCATAGATTTATAAGTCATTAGGACTAAGAGGATCTAGACCACCAATTTGTATGTCACCAATGACCTTGGATAGTTTCTTTCTGTAACAGGGATGGAAACAAAGTGAAAGGATTAAAGCCTGAGAAAGAGAAAAGAAAAAAATGGTAGTTTATTGATTAACCCAAATCTCCACCCAACACTCAGAACAGTACCCCTTCCCTCTTCAAAGAGCTGGAAAGTACAAACCACGGCTGATCACCATGTTTGTTCTACAAGACTAGCAGGATCTCTAAATCCAGAGAAGATTAAAGCTTATCTTGACTGATGGGAAAACTTCCTTTTAGAAATTCATTCTTGGGTGAAAATGGTAGAAGGTTAGTCCACATCCTGCCCCATGTCATTTCTCTAGAGAGAAAAATAGAAGCAGACAGGGGAACTCCAGAGCAGGAAGAAGATGAAAGATGCATTTGTTTTTTTCTCCCCAATTCAGGACTTTGTTGTTGTTGTTGTTATGTGCCACTGACTTGACCACATGACCCATAGCAATCCTAGGTACAAGCCAGTCTCACAGACTTCGTTTACCATTACCCAGTCAATCTATTTCATCCAGGGTCTTCCTCTCCTGTGAAGTCACTTCCAAGCATGATGTCTTTTTCCAAGGACTGGTCTCTCCTGGCCTCATGCCCAAAGTATGTGAGATGGAACTTCAAAGCCCTTGCCTCCAAGGAGCAACTTGGTTTTACCCTCTTCAAAGACAGAGCTACTTGTTTTCCTGGTGGTCCACGGTAAGTTTAATACTCTTCTCTACCACCACAACTCAAAGACATCACTTCTTCTGTCATCCTTAATCACTGTCCAGCTCTCTGATGAATAGCAAGTAATATCAAAGAGCATGACTTGATTACGTGTGCCTTAGTCTCTAGAGTGATATATGCTCTTTAGCACTTTGGAGAGGTCCCTGACACCAGACTTCCCCAATACAAATTGTTTTTCAATTTCCTGACTGCTGGTGTTAAAAGTGTTGATTGTGAAGCTAAGCAAACTATAATTGCTAACAACCTCTATCTCTTCTCCATACACCACAGTGCAGCAAACATTTCAGGTACTCCTCAGTTTAGCAAGCAAGGCAGTATCAGCTGAATATCTCAGGTTGTTGATGAGTCTTCCACCAATCTTGATGCCACATTCCTCCTCATAAAGTCCAGCCTCGTGAATGATTTGTTCTACGTACAAATTTTAAAGGTATGGAGACAACCTATCCTTGACATGACCCCTTCCTAACTTTAAACCATGCAGTGTTTCCTTGCTCTGTTCTCATGACTGACTCCTGATCCAAGTGTAGTTTTCACATGAGAACAAGCAAGTATTCTGGGATTCCAAGTCTTCTCAAGGTTAGCCACAATTTGCTGTGACCTACAAAGTCAAATGCCTTTGGACAGTCAACGAAACTCAGACAGACATTCCACTAGTACTTTCCTTTTGGCCAAGATTCACCTGTTATTGGTGATAATGTCTCTAGTGCCACAGCCTCTTCTAAACCCAGCTTGTATTTCTGAAAGTTCTCTGTCAATATACTGTTGCAGTCATTTTTTTGGACAATCTGCAGTAGGATTTTGCTTGTGTGTAACATTAATGTTGTTGTTGTTGTTGTTATGTGCAGTCGAGTCGCTTGCGACTCATAGTGACCCTATGAACAACAGCCCTAAACTCTGCTCTGTCCTATGCCAATCGCACTGTCTCTGATACACCCACGCCGATTATCTCAGTCACTGAGTCAATCCACCTCATAGAGGGCCTTCCCCTCCTGTGCTGCCCCTCCACCCTTCCAAGCATGATGTCCCTCTCCAAGGACTGGTCCCTCCTTACAACATGTCCAAAGTATGTTAGACTCAGAATCCTTGCCAGGGAGCCACCCGGTTTAACCCTTTCCAGGATGAATCTGTTTGTTTTTCTAGCAGTCCATCGTACCCTCAATACTCTTCTCCAGCACCACAGCTCAAAGGCATCAATTCTCCTTCTATTCTCCTTAGTCACTGTCCAACTCTCTGATGCATAACAAGTGATTGCAAAGACCATGGCCTATATCAGATGCATCTTAGTCTCCATAGAGACACCATTGCTCTTCAGTACTTTGGAGATGTCCCTAACAACAGACTTTCCCATGGCAATACATTTTTTTTATTTCCTGTCTACTGGTGCCAAGAGTGTTGACTGTGAAATCAAGTAAACTAAAGCTGTGAACAATCTCAATCTGTTCATTCATCCTGATGCTGCCAATTGGTCCAGTGGTGAGAATCTTTGTCTTCTTGACATTGAGCCTCAATCCATACCAAAGGCTGCAGTCCTTGACCCTCTGCAGCAAGCATTTCAGGTCCTCCTCAGTTTCAGCAAACAGGGTTGTGTCATCTGCATAACACAGATTGTTGATGAATCTTCCACCAATCCTGATGCCACACTTCTGCTCATAGAACCCAGCTTCCCTGATAATCTGTTCTGCAGACAGGCTGAAAAGGTATGGAGACAGGACACACCCCTGGCACATGCCTTCCCAATTTTGAACCACGCTGTGTTTCCCTACTCTATTCTGACAACTGCCTCTTGGTCCAAGTATAGGTTTTGCATTTGCATGAACAAGTGTTCTGAGGTTCTCATTCTTCTCTGAGTCAGCCACAGTTTGTTATGATCCACACAGTCAAACGCCTTTGCATAATCAATGAAACACAGACATTCTTCTGGTATTCCCTGCATTCAGCTAAGATCCATCTACCATTAGCTATAAAATCCCTAGTACCATGACCCCTTCTAAGCCCAGCCTGGGCCTCCTGCAGTTCTCTGCTGATGTGCTGTTCCAGTCATTTTTGGATAATCTTCAGTAGAATCTTGCTTGCGTGTGAAATAAATTATATTGTCCTATAGTTTCCACACTCTGTTGGGTCACCCTTCTTTGGGATGGGAACAAATATATATTTCTTCCAGTCAGTTGGCCAAGTGGTTGTTCTCCAGATTTCTTAGCACAACTCGGTGAGCACATCCAGGGCAGCATCTGTTAGCTGAAATACGTCAATTTGGTATACCATCTATTCCTGGGGCCTTATTTTTTGCTATTTCCTTCAAAGCAACTTGAACTTCTTCCTTCATCACCATAGGCTCTTGCTCATGTGTTATTTCATGAAATTCTTCTGTGTCTGCCAATTCCTTTCTATACAGTGACTCAGTATATTCTTTCCATCTTCTTTTAATACTTCCTGGATCATTCAATATTCTGCCTAAAGCATTCTTGATTATGGCAACTCAAGGTTTGAATTTGTTCTTCAGTTCCTTGAGCTTAAGAAATGCTGAACGAGTTCGGCCCTTTTGATTTTCTGACTCCAACTCCTTGCACATTTCATTGTAATATTTCACTTTGTCATCCCATGCTGCCTTTGGAAATCTTCTGTTCAGCTCTTTAGTATCTTTAATTCTTCCTTGTGCTTTGGCTTCTCTAGGCTCCAGTGCAATTTTCAGAGTATCTTCTAACATCCATTTTGGTCTTTTCTTTCTCCTCTGTCTTTGCAATGACCATTTGCACTCTTCCTGGATGAAACCCTTGATACTTTCCCACAACTCATCGGGTCTTTGCTCATTTGTGTTCGAGGCCTCAAACCTGTTCCTGAGATGGTTCTGAAATTCAGATGGCATAGACTCAAAGTCATATTTTGGTTCTCGTGGATTTGGTTTAATTTTCCTCAGCTTCAGCTTGAACTTGCATATGAATGAGTAGTTGGTGGTCTGTTCCACAATCAGCTCCTGGCCTAGTTTTCACAGTTGATATTGAGCTTCTCCAGCGGTTCCTTCCACAAATGTAATAGATTTGATTCCTATACATACCATCAGGTGAAATCCATGTATATAACCTGTGTTTATGTCTGTTAAAAATGTATTTGCAAGGAATAACTTATTGATTGTGCAAAATTCAATCATTCTCTTTCCAGCTCCATTTCTGTCACTATGTCCATATTTTCCAACTACTGAATCTTCTTCTCTGTTTCCAACTTTTGCATTCCAGTCACCCATTATTATCAATGCCTCTTGACTGCATGTTTGACCGATCTCCGACTGCAAAAGTTGGTAAAAATCTTCTATTTTCTCTTCTTTGTCTCTGGATGTTGCTGCATATATCTGAATGATAGTGGTATTCACTGGCCTTCCTTGTATGTGTATGGATATTATCTTTTCATTCACAATATTGTACTTCACGATGGGTCTAGAAATGACTTTCTTAACTATAATAGCAACTCCAATTTTCCTCACCTTTTCATCTCCAGAGTAATATGTCATATGATCATCCCACTCAAAATGCCCCATGCTAGCCCGTCTCATCTCACCAATGTCAATATTTATTTGTTCCATTTCTTCCTTAACAATATCTAATTTTCCTACATTCATGGTTCTCACATTACATGTCCCAATCACTAGTGTCTGCTTACAACTGTTCCTCTTCTTTTATATTTCCATACTTGAAAGCTCCACCTCAGGTACGCTTTCTGTTATTCTACTGTTCAATAATATTCACACTCTGTCAGATCACCTTTTTTGAGAAAAGGAATAAATATAGATCTCTTCCAACTAGTTGGCCCGGTCATTGTCTTCCAAATATCTTGGCACAACCTGGTGAGCATGTCCAGGACAGAATCTGTGTGTTGAAATATGTCAATCTATATTCCACCAACTTTTGAGGCCTTGTTTTTTGCCAACTCTTTCAGAGCAGCTTGAATTTCTTCCTTCATTAAAATTGCCTCTTGATCATAGGTTGTTTTATAAAATTATTCTGTGTCAGCCAATTCTATTTGCTACAATGATTTTATGTACTCCTTCCATCTTCTTTTACTGCTTCCTGGATCATTCAATATTCTGCCCATAGCATCCTTAAGTATTGCATCTCGAGACTTATCTTGTTCTTCAGTTTCTTCAGCTTAAGAAATGCCAAATGAGTGCATCCATTTTTATTCTGACTTCAGCTCTTTGCACATTTCATGATAATAATACTTTGCTTTTTCTTCCCGTGCTGCCCTTTAAAACATTCTGTTCATCTCTTTAACTTCTTTAGTTCTGCCCTTTGCTTTGGCTTCTCACACTCTAGTGCAATATTCAGAATATTTTTTGACAACCATCTTGGTCTACATTCAATCAACTCACAGTCACTGAATCTAGGATGGGGGAGTGGGCTGTGGTAGTGTTATGTACAGGAAATTGTGCTTACCCAAAAACACCACCTCTGGCAATTCAAATCCACTAGAGGATCTGAGAGAGAAAGAAAGAAAGACGGGTATCCACTCTTGTGTGACTTTTTGTTATTGTTGCTGTTGTTAGGTACCATCAAGTTGTGTATGGCTCACAGCAATCCTATGAACAAAAGATCTGAACCCTGTTCTATCCTGTGCCGTTCTCACACTTCCTGACACACAAGAGCCCATTGCTGCAGAAACTGTAATAATCCACCTAATTGAGGGTCTTCCTTTCCTTTGCTGACTCTCCACCCTTCTCAACATCATGTCCCTCTCCAAGGAATAGCACCTCCTGGCAACATGCTCAAAGTATGTGAGGTGAAGCCTCATCATTCTTGCCTTCAAAGAGCACTCCAGCTGCACGCTGTCCAAGACATATGTGTTCATTCCCTTGGCTGTCCATGCGACGTTCAGTGCTCTTCTCCAACACCACAGCTCAAAGATGTCAATTCTTTTTCCTGTCATACTTATTTATTGTCCACGTCTCAGATGTCTCAGATACTTAGCTAGTAATTGGAAAGACTGTGGCCTGAATCAGATACACCTTAGTGTTCAAACTGACATCGTTACTCCTCAAGCCTAAAAATAACTGCTGGAGGGTCACCTATGAGTTAGAATTAAGTTTTGAATGTAGGAGGAAACTCCTTCTATCCCCAGAAAGCCTCTTACTGGCAATAGGCAATTTGCATTTTGCACAATACAATGGTTTTTATTCTCTTCATTCTTTGCATCACACATTTGCTTTGTCCCATAGGAAGGCCACTTCAAGCTCTATAGAAAGTCCTGGGATTTGACATGAGAACACTGTGGCCGTTTTGCTGGTGTCTCTTGTTTAGTGCCTTTGTTGTGAGTGTTGCTCTCCAACCCTCACATATGTGTAAAGTTGTGTCTGAAGACTGGAGGCTTGTCCAGGGCCTCTCTGCTTTCTAAGCATCCACAATCCCAGTATGTTACTCTACCAGGTTCATGTAGTTCTTGTCTGAGGATTTACTTCTTCATTTCTTAGGTTGTCCCTGCTGCTGCTAAGCCATAATTGTTAAAAATAAGTCACATGTCTCTACTCTGCTGCTTGTCACGCAGGGCTGGCTGCTGCCCTGGTCTCCCTTTCTGCACAGCTTTCTGCCTGTGCTCAGAGCTGCACATCACAGCACGTTCTTCACAGAATGCTTTTTTGCCTCTTACTGTACTCAGGGCCTATCAGTTATGCACTCTACTTCCACCATCTTTAATCCTCTATAGAGAGGTCTAGTGGACTACTCAGCAGGGAGTTGTGCTCTCAAGCACCTCTTTAGCTGTTTGAATCCACTGGTTCCATGGGGAAAGATGGGCAATATTTTCATGTTCCATTTACAACCTCAAAGAACCTGCTGAAGGGTCAGCTCTGAGTCAGTTCTTTCTCAAAGGCAATGAATGAGAGTGAGATGCACTTCAGGGAATTACAAGCATGGATTTTAAAGTCAGACTGTCAGCTCCAATCCTCTGTTAACTGTGCAGCCACAAATGATTTAACCTCCCTATACTTTTTCCGGCTTGCCAAATGATTTGAATCAAACATTTGAGTCTTAGCAAAATGCATTTAAGATGCATTTATCTTGTGTGAATTAGGAACTCATTCCTTTTTAAGTACTAAATAAGACTCCATTATTTAGACATATTACCTACCATTCATATATTCATTTCCCTACTAATGGCATCTTGGTTGAGTCAAGTTTTCTACATTATAGGTAAACCTGTATTCGCTTATAAGTTTTTCTGTGGACATGGACATAAGTTTCTAATCAGTTAGATGGATATCTAAAAGTACAATTGCTAAATCATAGAGCAAGCTTTATTTAACTTTGTAAAAATGGCCAAGTTCTTCCACACTTCTGTATTCCCTGTAGGAATGAATGAATTTTCATTGTCCTGTATACTCTCCATGGACCTCTGGTGGCCTACTGGTTATAGGTTGAATGTGATAGGATTGTATAATTTGATGGATGGCGGGAGGAGTGGGTGAAGGAAAGGGGGAAGATCAACTGTGAAAAACAATGTATATGAACTTTGTAAGTAAACCAGTGTTAAAAATACTAAAAAAAAAGGTGGAAGGAGTACATAGAGTCATTGTGCCGAAAAAAAATTGGCTGACACAATAGAATTTCATTAAACAACATATAACCAAGAGGCAATTGTGATGAAGGAGGAAGTTCAAGCTGTTCTGAAAAAATTGGCAATACACAAGGCCCCAGAAATTTACAGAATACTAATTGAAATATTTCAACAAACAGATGCTGCCCTGGATATGCTCACCAGGCTGTGCAAAGAAATCTGGATGACAGCCACCTGGCCAATTGACTGGAAGAGATTCATATTTATTCCCATTCCAAAAAATGGTGACCTGACAGAGTATGAAGATTATTGAGCAATGTAACTAATACCAAACCCACGCAAAAACCTGCTGAAGATGATTAAAAAATTATGGGAACAGTACACTGACAGAGAACTACCAGAAATACAAGCTGGGTTTAGAAGTGGCCATGACACTAGCGGTATCGTTGCAAATGTCAGATGGATCTTGGCTGACAGTATAGAGTACCAGAGGAACGTCTATCTATGATTCATTGACTATGCAAAGGCATTACTGTGTGGATCACAACAAACTGTGGCTAATCTTAAGAAGAATGAGAATCCCAGAAAACCTGATTATGCTCATGCAAAACCTGTACTTGGATCAGGAGGCAATTGTCAGGAGAGAGAAAGGAAACACTGCATAGTTCAAAATCAGAAAAGGAGTACATTAGAGAGGCATCATGTCTGCATACAACAGATCATTCAGAAAGCTGATCTTTATGAAGAGGTATGTGGCATCAGGATTGGAGGAAGATTCATAAACAACCTATGTTATGCAGATGACACAGCCTTGCTTACTGAAACTGAGACGAACCTTAAGCACATGCTGCAGAAGGTCAAGGATTATGGTCTTCAATATAGATTGAAGTTCACCATCAAGAAGACAAAGATTCTTACAACTCGACCAATTGACAGCAACATGGTTTATGAAGAAGAGACTGAGATTGTTAATAATTTCAGCTTGCTTGGTTTCACAATCAACAACTCTTGGCATTAACAGGAAATCAAAAGATGAATTTCATTAGGGAAGTCTGCTGTCAGGGACCTCTCCAGAGTTCTAAACAACAGTGATGTCAGTCTAGAGACTAAGGTGTAACTGATCCAGGCCAAGGCATTCATTTGCATCAGAGAGCTTACAGTGACCAAAGAGGACAGACTAAGAATTGATGTCTTTGAGTTGTGGTGCTGGAGAAGAGTACTGAAGAGACCATGAAAACTAACAAGTCTGTCCACATAGGATGGAGCTAAGTTGTTCCTTGGAAGCAAGGATTTTGAGGCTTTGTCTCACATACTTTGGACATGTTGCCAGGAGGGACCAGATCTTCTATGCTTGGAAGGATGAAGGGACAGAGCAGGAGAGAAAGACCCTGGTTGAGATGCATTGATACTGTAACTAGGGTAAATGAGGGTAGTTGCATTAAGAGACAGTGAAATTGGCCCAATATAGAGCAGAGTTCAGGGCTATTGTGCATAAGGTCACTATGAGTCGTGACCCACTGAATGGCACATAACAACAACAAGATATAATATTATCTCCTGATTTAATTTGCTATTCTCAAAAGGCAAATTATTCTAGACATTTTTTCATATACTTATATATCATCTAAATGCATTTTTTTGTGAAGTGACTGATCTGATAGTTTATTCAGTTTTTAGTTGGATTCTTAGTTTTCACATTGCTTCATTTTGTCTTTACACATTCTAGTTATGAGTTCTTTATAACATATATGACATGCAAATCTGCTCTTCTATTTGTGGCTTGTATTTTCACTTACTAAAATAATATTTCAAAGAGTAGTTTTCTAATTTTATGAAACTCCATTTATCAATTTGTTATATAAATCATGAATCATGCTTTTGATGTGATAGCTAAGAAATCTTTGCTTAACCCAAGGTCACAAGATCTCCTTCTTTGATTTTTTTAAAAGATTTTTAATTTTAAATTTAATATTCTGAGCTTTAATCCTTTCTGACTAAGTTTATAGGGTGCAAGGTATGGATCAAAGTTTATTTTTTTGCATATGAATATCTGATAGGTTTAGTTGCTGCTGCTGTTGCTATTGTTTGGTACAGTTGAGATCTGACTGCTGTGCTATCCTGCACCATCCTCATCATCTTTCTGACACCCTTGAATCCATTGCTGCCATCACTGTGCAAATTCCTCTTAATGAGGGTCTTCCTTTCTTTCACTAATCCTCCCTCCACCTTTCCAAGCATGTTGTCCCTTTGCAAGAAATAGCCTCTTCTAGTGACAAGCCTAATGTATGTGAGACAAAGCTTCACCATCTTTGCCTATGTGGGTCTATTTCTAGATTCTCTATTCTAGGAGTAAGTGTACTTATGTTTGAAACTTATTACGCAATCCATTACCATAATGAGATAAAAAGCAGGATAGATGGATATACATGTGATAAATTAAGTATAGGTAAATGGTGATGACAAAATCTAGGTGGTGAGTATGTGGATGTTCACTTTAAAATACCTTCTTTTCTATATGTTTGGCAATTGTAATAATCAAGTACTTTAAAAAGATTTCACTAAGAATTTTGATGACACATGAGCATGTCATCAACTTTTGAACAAATCTTCAAGAACAACTTCTTACATGACAATTTCAATCAAGTTTTTTGTGTCTTTTTTTTTTTTAGAAAACCATAAAGATGCATTCTTTACAGAAAACTTTGTAAGATTTATATCCATCTGGGCATGCAATCTAGTGTTGTTAATATATTATTGTTGGGTTGTTCATCTTAAGTTTTACAACTTGCACAATGTTGTTCTTTTGTTAGATCTCAGTAGCCCTGTGAGTTAAGAACTGCATACAAGAAACTAAAACTCATAGGTTTTATTATCTCCATGTTTCTTAAGGTGAAACTCAGTTTTGAGAGGATCCTCTTTTCTCAAAAGCAAATGCTCAAGCAAGTAACAATCGGAACATATTACCACTTTAAACATCAACAGTGGAGATTCACTCTCCTAATTTGAAATGTTGATGGCCCTTATGAATCTTCTCAAGGCTTTTTTATTTTTTCAGTCAAGTTTTATTGTATTTTTGATACATTGCTTAGAAAGTTTCCAACAGAAATGGTTCATGTCAGTCCCTGTCAAAGGAATGACTGGTTTGATTCAAAGCGATGTGGAGCCCCAAAAAAATGTTGTTAATTGTTTCATCAGTGTTCCTAGGTGTGAACAGGTGTGATGAAGTGTAAAGGAGCATGTGACATGAATGTGACAGAGCTGTCACATAGAGAGGACTCTAACTATCAGAGCAGATGATTCTTCAACTATTATCTATCATCCTGGGCAAACACCTGTCCAAAACCACATTGCCTTGGCAACTTCAGAGACCTAAGGAGAAGTGGCAAAGAAGCATGTGAAACTTTAATGCACACCTGAAAAATGTGAACATGTATAGACTACATATGGAACTGGGGGCAGATTTCCCAGAGGAAAGAGAATATCTTTGACCAATGTTGTTGTTAGGTGTCCTCAAGTAGTTCCAGTATTCCAACTCATAGGAACCCTGTGTACAGTAAAGTCGAAAAGGTATGGAAACAGGACACATCCCTGGCATACATGCTTCCTAATTTTGAACCATGCAGTGTTTCCTTGATTTGTTACGACGACTGCCCCCTTGGTCCAACTATAGATTTTTCATAAGTACTAAAATGACTAGAGCCTTCAATAACATAGTATATCTCAACCTCAAGGATTCTCACCTGTGGACCCATAGACAACATTATGATACATGAAGAAAAGATTGAAATAGTTAATGACTTCATCTTACAGGGCTGTTAGTTGTCTTAACCCATCTCATGCTTGATTCATATCTCACTACTGTCCAGTAGTAGTACTGACTCATGTTGAGGTCAGCTTGACCCAATGTCAGGTGGAAGTAGTCTGTTGACACATTGTGGAAGCTGGGATTCACATCATTTCTAGAAGGAATGTCTGGGAAGAGTCTCCCTGGTTCCCAACAGAGGGACAGGAAGTTGTGCTCCAGGCTTTGCAGGCTTAGCTCTCTTTCTTCCTTCCTCAGATCTGGTCAAACTGCCAGGCTTGAGAATGAGCATGGCCTTTGGAGATATTCAGACCTGAGTTTAATGAAATTCTAATGGGGTCATTTATTTGTCATGCAGTCTTGACTAAGTCAATCTTTAAAGCCTCTATTTCTTATCTTTAGGGTTGAATGTAAAGATTTTTTTAAAAAAGACAATGTATATGTAGTATCTGCACAGTTCTGATAGCCTAGTGGCAAGAGGCTGTACTGTGGTCCCGAAGGCACACTGTTCGAAGTCCCGAAGGCACACTGTTTGAGGCCATCGGCTGCTCTGCAGAAGGATAGGCAGCAAAAGGATTGGCAATATCCTCCTGTATGATTAGCTGCCTGGAAAAACCCACTAGAGGGTCAGGTCCACTTCTACAGTACACAACAACAACAGCAATGTAGAACAGGTCTTCCTTCCAGAAGGATGAACCAAGACTATTTTTTAGTTAAATCTGTTACCTCGGAAAGTGGGGGTAAAAACTGTCTCCCATAGTTCCTACTCTGAGCTGCTTCCTTCTCCTTCACACCTAGCTTTTCATCCCCTAATTAAGGAGCTTCTCACCTTTGGCACTCATTGCATAGTTTCCACACTGTGCAATGCTATGAAAGCTACAGCCTTCAGACAAGGAGGATTTCTGAAGTATAGTGCAAGCCAAAAGAAAATTACTTTTATTTGGAGGCTACGAGCTCTCACGAAAATCTAAGAGTCAAAGAGGGCAAGGGAGGCATCCACAGCCTGTGTTCCGCAAGGTCCATGCAATTCCAAACTGAGCAACGAAAGGGTAATGCTGACCGAGCTTGAAAAAGTGCAGTGGAAGGCAAACAAATAAATGATTTAAGGTTTGGGAAGAAAGACTTTTGAAGAAAGCTTGACCTTGACCTCTGGAGCTTAGAGAAAAGCTCTACTGAGTGAAGGTGGGTTGCTGTGGTAAATTGGTCTGCACAAAACACATAGAGAGTCATTATGAGGGGAGGAAGCCCTCCTCACCTTCTTGAGGCAGTGGCTGCTGATAAGAAACATCCCTTAAGGGCAGTCTGCTGGGAGGAATTGGGCTAAAGTCAAGGACAATAGCAATCCTCATTAGGGCCAAAAGGTAGGGGCTATGATATAGGGACCAGCTTTACTAGGCCATTTCATGAGCTGCTGGCCTGTGGCTGGTTGTCTCTGTTGAATAGAATAAGGAGTTAATAAGGGCAAAGGCAGGAGGCTAAACTCCTGTAAAAGGCCAGCTAGCTTTGTACTTTCCCACTCCCATGGATTCCCCCACTAAGCCAGGACATGCAGTTCACACACTTGTTACCAGCTTTTCCTAGTGTTTGGCCTCTAGGGATTTTATTGAAGTCTTGGAAAAAGAGGACATTAGCTTTTTTTCATAGAGCCTTCCCCAATAGAATAATCTGGCAGCAAACACTAAGCACTAATCCCATCATTTTTTTATGAATTCAGTTAAACAACAAACATTTGGGTGTCTGCTCTGTGGCGATACTGCAGTGGGGGCAGCAGATACAGTGGTATCTGTTACAGTGGTGAACAAAAGAGTCTTCTTTCCCTCCAGAGGCTTACAGCTTAGTAGTAAGGGAGACGGGCCTTACACAAGTAAGCACAGTATAAACAGCTAATAAGTACAGCCTTGGATTTGTGCGATGACGGATATTAATGTGGAGGTATTTTGGATTGGCTGGCAGAAAAAGAATGTCCTGAAGAATTGTTATTGTATTGGCACGCGAAGAATGAGAAACAGCAGACCTGCTGAAGTATGTATGTTTGGAGAAGAAAAATCAAGACATGGCACTGGTGCAGACTTCAAGATAGAAGAATCCACCCTTAAAAAAATTTTTATTACCTATTATGAGCCAAACATCAATTTGGGTCTCTAAAGATTGCACTGGAGCACACAGAAGCCAAAGCATGAGGAAGAATTTAAGATACTAAAGAGCTGAACAGAAGATTTCAAAGGGCAGCATGGGATGACAAAGCAAAATATTACAATGAAATGTGCAAGGAGCTGGAGTCGGAAAATCAAAAAGGCCGAACTCGCTCAGCATTTCTTAAGCTCAAGAAACTGAAGAACAAATTTAAGCCTCGAGTTGCTATAATCAAGGATGCTTTAGGCAGAATATTGAATGATCCAGGAAGTATTAAAAGAAGATGGAAAGAATATACTGAGCCACTATATCAAAAGGAACTGGCAGACACAGAAGAATTTAATGAAATAACAAATGAGCAAGAGCCTATGGTGGTGAAGGAAGTTCAAGCTGCTTTGAAGGAAAGAGAAAAAATAAGGCCCCAGGAATAGATGGTATACCAATTGATGTATTTCAGCTAACAGATGCTGCCCTGGGATGTGCTCACCAAGTTGTGCCAAGAAATCTGGCGAACAAACACTTGGCCAACTGACTGGAAGAGATCTATATTTGTTCCCATTCCAAAGAAATGTGACCCAACAGAGTGTGGAAACTATAGAACAATATCATTGATTTCACATGCAAGCAAGATT
>NW_006399975.1:2064586-2065401 GCF_000299155.1 Elephantulus edwardii | reverse complement strand
CGATTGGCACAGGACAGAGCGGAGTTTAGGGCTGTTGTATATAGGGTCGCTATGAGTCGCAGGCAACTCGACGGCACATAACAACAACAACAACATGTAACTTGGGAGAGACTGGAGAGTTTATTATGCTGAGTGAACTAATGCAGTCTCAAAAGGACAAATACTGCTATCTGGTTTTTAAAGGTACTCTGTTGGCATAGTCACAAGTGGTTTGAATCCCATCTCCTCTGTGGGAGAAAGAGGGCAGTTTCCTTTTATAAAATACCTGGCACAGGGTCACTGTGAGCTGGAATTGGCATCATGGCAGTGTGATTTGATTTCCAAACTGTAAATATAGAAACACATATTACTTACAAAATGTGCTTAATTGTATGAGATGTTATATTTCTGAAACAGTACTTAATATTTAAAAATGTAAAAGATTCACTGAAGCACATATCATGGAGTAGTGAAAACTATTCACTATTTAAATGTTCATCAGTAGGAGATTATTTAAAGAAATATAAGCAGATGCATAAAAGAAATGGTCCATTTCACATCCTTTAAAAAGAAAAGGTGTATTGATGTATATTGGCACAGAACTCTCCATATAACATAAAGTTAAATCAAGTTAAAGAATACATGTTTTAAAATGTGAGGAGATAATATATATTTATCTATCTACCTATCTATCTATCTCTATCTCTCTATCTCTATCTCTATCATCTATATCTAGATCATCTATATCTATCTATATCATCTATATCCATCTCTATCTCTATCGCTTTATCTATATCATATATCTATATCTATCTATATCTACCTATATTATATCT
>NW_006399975.1:2054454-2064486 GCF_000299155.1 Elephantulus edwardii | reverse complement strand
GATTTTACTGAAGATTATCCAAAAACGACTGGAACAGCACATCAACAGAGAACTGCCAGAAGTCCATGCTGGGCTTAGAAGGGGTTGTGGTACTAGGGATATTGTAGCTGATGTTAGGTGGATCTTAGCTGAAAGCAGGGAATACCAGAGGAATGTCTATTTGTGTTTCATTGATTATGCAAAGGCGTTTGACTATGTGGGTCATAACAAACTGTGGCTGACTCAGAGAAGAATGGGAATCCCAGAACACTTGATCGTGATAATGCAAAACCTACACTTGGACCAAGAGGCAGTCGTCAGAACAGAGCAAGGAAACACTGTATGGTTCAAAATTGGGAAAGGTGTACGCCAGGGATGCGTCCTATCTCCATACCTTTTCAACCTGTATGCAGAACAGATTATCTGAGAGGCTGGGTTCTCTGAGGAGAAGTGTGACATCAGGATTGGTGGAAGATCTATTAACAATATGCCTTATGCAGATGACACAACCCTGCTTGCCGAAACTGAGGAGGACCTGGAATGCTTGCTGCAGAGGGTCAGGACTTCAGCCTTCAGTATGGTTTGAAGCTCAATGTCAAGAAGACAAAGTTTCTCACCACTGGACCAATTGGCAGCATCAGGATGGATGGTGAAGAGATTGAGATTGTTAACAACTTTAGTCGGCTCAGCTCCATGGTCAACCCTCTTGGCACCAGTAGACAGGAAATAAAAAAACGTATTGCTGTGGGAAAGTCTGCTGTTAGGGACCTCTCCAGGATACTGAAGATCAATGGTGTCTCTCTGGAGACTAAGGTGCATCTGATACAGGCTATGGTCTTTACAATCACCTGTTATGCATCAGAGAGTTGGACAATGACTTGGGAAGATAGAAGGAGAATTGATGCCTTTGAGCTGTGGTGTTGGAAAAGAGCAATAAATGTACCGTGGACTGCCAAGAAAACAGATTCATCCTAGAGAGGGTTAAACCAGGCTGCTCCTTGGAGGCAAGGATTCTGGGGCTTTATCTGACATACTTTGGACATGTTGTAAGGAGGGACAGGTCCTTGGAGAGGAACGTCATGCTTGGAAGGGTGTAGGAATGGCACAGGAGGGGAAGACCCTCTATGAGGTGGATTGATTCAGTCACTGGGATAATCGGGATGGGTGTGTGGGAGGCAGTGCGACTGGCACAGGATCAAGCAGGGTTTAGGGCTCTTGTACATAGGGTCGCTATGAGTCGCAAGCAACTTGACAGCACATAACAACAAAAACAACAACAATTATGAGCCAGAAGAAGAAACATTTGATGATCTAATCTTAAAAACAAACCAAAAAACCCAAAACACTAGTCATTGCAAACTGTATGAATACCAACATTCTGAACCAGTCTAAAGAGTTATACATGGGGTTATCATGACGTAGAGGCTGATGGAACAATAACTAACATTGTTAGTCAAAAACAATTGGGTTAGGGATGTAAAAATGTATAAGCCACACTTAATGCAAGAGAGAAATATGTTATACAATAAGGCTTAACTCACCAATTATTGTATTGTTGTTATTGTTAGGTGCCATTGAGTCATGTACAGTTCACAGCAACACTATTAACAGTATAGATCTGAACCCTGTCCTATCCTGGGCCATCCTCATCCTCTCTGACACGCTTGAAACTATTGCTACAGTCACTGTGTTAATCCATTTCGTTGAAGGTCTCCTTCTCTTTTTCAGATCCTCCACTTTTTCAACCATGGTGTCCCTTTTCAAGGAGTAGCCTCTTCTAGCAACATGCCCTGTGTATGAGAGACAAAGCTTTGTCATTTTTGCCTTCAAGAACACTCTAGCTATACTTTTTTTCCAAGACATATCTGTTCTTTTTCTTTTGGTAGTCTGTGGGATAGTAAGTAAGCTTCTCCAACACCACAACTCAAAGGCATCGTTTATTCTATCATCATCATTCATTGCCCAGCTCTCAGAGTTAGGGTAATCATGAAAAGATTATGAGTAGAGAACTGTAGGAGCATGTCAAAGGAACCAAGTCTGGCCAGGGGAAGGACAGTAGACTTCAGGAAAGTCTGCATTGAGTTCTTGATATTTGAATTGTGTGTTACGCAGCAATTTACCACTAGGTGAATCAGAGAAAGGCCATTCCAGAAGCTACTTGTAACAGGAATATAGGATTCACGCAGGAGAGCAGAGGAGAGCTCTGTTCTTTATACCACCTCTCATATACTAATGATCTTTTTCCTGTTTACTACTCTAGTGAAAATATCAGCTATGTAATTGTTTTGTGCATTAATAATGTCTGTCTGGAGTAAGGACGTTGAGGTGTGATGTAAAAGTAATTGGCTGTAATGTTTACTGTTATTTGAAAGCTCGACTACGTCATGATTCTCAGTGGTTTGGCAGTAATATAACACAGTTTGGCAGTTGTGTAGTAAGGTAAATTGACAGTAATTAATGACGCAGTCATTCTCCATTCTGTAATTTGATAGAGTCATTCTCCATGCCCATATTGCTGATTTTCTCATAGCAATGACAGAACAGGAAGTAAAAGTCTTTGGAGGCTAACTTCACTAAGAATGATAAGTGAGATACTAGAATATTTTACAGAAAAGGAGCCATAGGATATTATTATAAAGAAGGCTTAAGCTTCCTATAAAGCACTAGATTAAATTTGTATAAATTTAACCCTTTCTTCTTGAAATCCAGTGAGAGATTTCTTGGTAAATGGTTAGCAACTAACTCTCTAAGAGGGAAACAAATTTATTTGAAGCATCTGACAATATCTGTTGTGTAAATATTCCCTTTCTTACTCCTCTCTCACTCCGTCCCTCCCTCTCCCCTCCTTCCCTTACTCACTCTTCTGTCTTTCTCTCTCTCTCTCTCCCTCCCTGCTGCACTCCTGTCTCTCTCTCTCTCTCTCTCTGTGTGTGTGTGCGCACACACACAGCCCTGGTAGCATAGTATATTACATGTTGTGAGACTATCTCCTCCCATAAAGATTTATAACCTCAAAAACCAGAGAGGAGGTTTCATGAGCTGGAATTGACTTGACAGAAGAAGATTTATATGCAAAGCTCCACTGTCATACTCTTAAATGTAAAAAAGTTTTCATTTCTGGAATATCTTTTGGGTGTTTTTGGGGTGGGCTTTTGTTGTTGTTGTTATTTTTGCCAACCACAGCCTCTATCCAGGAGATCTTTTCCTAAGTGTGCTATACTAGATTTTAACAATTGTAAAATGGTTGGCACAGGGTACATACAAAAACTACCTCATTGTGTGTTCAGTTGGTAAAAAATGTAGAACATATGTATACTTGTGTAAAAATAAAGTAATGAATTCAGAATTCTAAAGGAAATTGATTTCACTCTAAAATTCCACATCTTGCTGAACTAATAACTAGTGTTAGAGCAGAATAAAAGTATATCTAGACAGCACATTTTCTAAAACTCTTCCATTACCTGCATTATTCTTTTGGGAATGTGTAAAAGGCTAGGTTGTTGTTCTAATGTCAAGATGGAACTGACTCATAGCTGATCCTCCAGCAAGTTTTCAGGGGTTATAAGAAGGACTTGAGGCATTTAGTGCAGAAGATCTAGGATTAGAATCGTCTTTATTGTTTTTTTCAGGTTCACCAAATTTATTTTATTGTTGTTATGTGCTGTCAAGTCACTTGCTATTCACAGTGACCCTGTGTACAAGAGCCCTAAACCCTGCTCTATCCTGTGCCAACATTATTGTCTCTGACACACCTACCCCTTTGCCCCAGTGACTGAATCAATCCATCTTATCGAGGGTCTTCCTTTCCTGCACCATCTCTCCACCCTCCCAAGTATGATGTCCCTCTCCAAAGACTGTTCCCTCCTTGCAACATGTCCAAAGTATGCCAAATGAAGCTTCACAATCTTTGCCTTCAAGGAGCAGCCTGGTTTCATCTTCTCCAGGACAACCCTGTTTGTTCTCCTAGCAGTCCATGGTTTACTCAACACTCTTCTCCAGCACCACTGCTCAAAGGCATCAATTCTCCATCATCACTAGTCATTATGCTGCTCTCTGACACATTGCAAAAATTGCAAAGATTATCGCCTATATAAGGCGCACCTTAGTATTTAGACTGACATCGTTGTTGTTCAGTACTCTGAAAAGGTCCCTGAGAGTCAACTTTCCCAATGCAAATCATCTCTTGATTTCCTGGCTGCTGGTACCAAGAGTGTTAATTATGGATCCAAGCAATCTAAAACTATCTCAATCTCTTCAACATTCATAACAATACTGCCAATTGGCCCAGTTGTGCAAATCTTTTTTTCTTTATATTGAGCTTCAATCCTTATTTAAGGCTGCTGTCCTTGACCTTCTTTGAAGCAAGCACTTCGGGTCCTCTTCAGTTTCAGCAAACAGGGTTGGATCATCTGCATAACACAGAAGCTCCTTCCAATCCTGATGCCACTTTTCTTCTCATACAGCCCATTCTCCTGGATGACCTGTTCTGCATATAGATTGAAAAAGTATGGAGACAGAATAATGGTGTACCCGCTATCCAATTTTGGACCATGTAGTATTTCTTTGCTCTGTTTTGACGATTGCCTCCTGGTTCAAGTATGGGTTTTGCATAAGTATAATCAAATGTTCTGGGATTCCCAGTCTTCTCAGAGTCAGCCACAGTTTGTTGTGATCCACACAAACACCTTTGCATAATCAATGAAACACAGATAGACATTCCTCTGGTACTCTCTGCTTTCAGCCAAGATTTACCTAACATTAGCTATAATAGCCTGAGTACCACGACCTCTTCTAAACATACCTGCACATCTGGAAGATCTCTGCTGACTTGCTGCTTCATTCACTTTTGGATGATTTTTAGCAGAATCTTACATGTATGTGATATTAATGATATTGTTTGATAATTTCCGCACTCTGTCAGGTCACCTTTCTTTGGAATGGGAAAAAAATAAAGATCTCTTCCAGTAAGTTGGCCAGGTGGCCGTCCTCCAGATTTATTGACAACTTGGTGAGCACATCCAGGGCAGTGCCTATTTGTTGAAATACATCAATTGGTATGCCATCAATTCTTGGGGCCTTGTTTTTTACAAGTTCTTTCAGAGCAGCTTGAACTTCTTTCTTCATCACCACAGGCTCTTGCTTATACATTGTTTCATTAAATTCTTCTGTATCCACCAATTCCTTTTGGTACAATGGCTCTGTATACTCTTTCAATCTTCTTTTGATGCTTCCTGGCTCATTTAGTAATCTGCCCAAGACACTTAAGAATTGTCACTCATGGCTTGAATTTGTTTTTCAATTCCTTTAGCTTAAGAAATGTTTAACAACAACAACAAAAGAAATGCTTAGCAAGTTCAGCCCCTTTGATTTTTCAGCTCTTTGCACATTTCATTATAATACTTTGTTTTGTCTTCCCAAGCTGCCCTTTGAAATCTTTTGTTCAGCTCCATAATTTCTTGATTTCTTCCATTAGCTTTGACTTCTCAGCACTCTAATACAATATTCAAAGTCTCATCTGACATCAATCTTGGTCTTTTCTTCCATTTCTGCCTTTGTAATGACTTTTTTGCATTCTTCATGGTTGATATTTTTTATATCCTCCCACAGTTCATTTGGTCTTTGCTCACTGGTCTTCAAGGCTTCAAACCTGTTCCTGAGATGGTTTTGAAATTTGAGTGGGATAGACTTAAGGTCAATTTTTAGTTCCTGTGGATTTAATTTTCTTCAATTTCAGCTTGACATTGCATATGAGTAGTTGGAAGTCTGTTCAGCACCTGGCCTAATTTTTACAGCTGATATTGAGCTTGTCTAGCAATTCTTTCCACAGATGTAATAGATTTGATTGCTATGCATATCATCAGGTAAAATCCATGCATATAGCCTGTGATTGTGTTTCTTATAAAAGGTATTTGCATATACTGGGCCCTGTGCTCCGAATACAATGCCAGGAACATGAGGACTATTGCTATTGTTATTCCCCTCCCTGTCCTACCCTTTCCCAAATGTTACAGTGACCACAAAAGCAAGATGTTCACAATAATCACAGGGTTTGTGTGTGTGTGTGTGTGTGTGTGTGTGTGTGTGTGTGTGTGTGTTTTAGACACAACAAAATAAAACAAAACCCACAAATGAACAAAAATAAAAAATCACTAACCCTTGTGCAGTTTTAAAATGTCAACGTTAGTTTTGACACACACTTTCTCCTACCTCCTGTTTACAAAGAGCTAAAATAGTGTATCTGCTGGACAGTAAATTTCCTACATCTCAAATGCAGAACCCCTATGAAGCAGAGGAATGTTGGCTTGCTAAACAGAAGATTAAAATAAAAAAAAAAAGATGCAATACTCCTTCAGTTCTTCACTAGTCTTAGAAAAATGTTCCAGAATATTACTTCACACTATAAAAGAAGGAAAAAATATCTTGTGTTAGAATCCTTCAACATCTGCGTACTGCTTCACACTGTTCTACAGCAGATACTGGGAATTCTGCATCTGGTCCTGTGTTCCTGTTATGGTAATAATATGATCTTCAAACTCTTCCAAAAGCTCATAAATTTTGATTGAAGCTCCAGATTCCTGATAAATCTGTTTAATCTGCTGGCCACCTTTGTCAATCAATAATAGATCAAGCCAAATCTTTGAGAATAGTTACTGTGTAGTAATAACAGTTCCACCAAGATCACTGTATGAGCATCTACCTCCTGTACTGGAGTAATTTTATCCAGAGCCACCCTGTGGTTCATACACCATTTGTCATTCTGATGGGCTCTATGTATCTACTTCAGAATCTCAAGTTCCATCAGCATGAAAACCAACCACACCATCCTAACAGTCTCTATAACCATCAGATCTCATCCTCCAGGTAGAACTGCTGGTGGAGGAGGGAGATTCCCAGCTCTGCTGCCACACTGACCACCTCGTCCAGGAGAAGGTCCTTGACAAGGGCTCGTATCACCATAATCTCTTCTAGACCAGGCATGGGACGCCCACTCCACCAGGAGGCATTCTGTCGAAACCACTTCCTCCTCTCATTGGAAAACCCACAGGTCATCCATGGAGGTCATCAAACATCATTGTAAAACTACCATAATCAGAGGTTTCATCACAGAAATTGGGATCATTAGGCTATGCATGTCCTCTGTGGGACTCAGACTACAAGATCAAGGATGATCTTCATGCATGCTACAACTGTATCAGGCTTTCCTCCAATAAGAACAACTCAGTCAGTGGAATAAAGCCAGCATTCCTGGAAAAGCTTGATTGCTGTCTGAATGTTCTCTCGAAGTTCTTTAATTTTAGCTCCTTTGACCCCAATAATTCCTCCTGCCAGACTCTGATGAATCAACAGTCTCAACTCACAAAGTTGTTTCCTTTATAGTTTTGGTAATTTAATAATCCCACAACATCAGATTTGAGTGGAAGCTGGCTGGTTGCAGTGGGTGATGGCAACTGTAGGTCCTCTTCTATAGTAGGGGTGATTTTCTTCAGAATTTCTCCAATTGTTTCCATTACAGCACTTATAATCAATATGTGCTTGGGACCACTGCTGTCTGGGACTGAAACACTGGCATTGTAGTCTGTACAAGAGCCTTAATAATCTAACCTTCTTGGCCATTCACTGTCCCAGAATCCTTGCTTTGAAGTAGAATAAGAATTTCAACAATTTCATCAGTGTTCATCAATCTTTTAAATAATTCTCCTCCTCCAGATCTTCTGTAAGACATTTACCAAATTCACTATGTTTCTGTATTGGGGAAGGTTTCCTCTGGCTGTTCAGTTTCCATTTTCTTGTGTTAAAGAGGCACCAATCTACTGAGCAAAGGAGTAGAATGCTGGGTAACACCGAGATCAGTGAGACAGAGAAAAAGAGGGAAATGGTGTCTGCAGGGCTTTGCCAGGCATGTCCTCCTCCTTTCTGTTCCATGCACTCCACAGGATTAAAATTTTCAATATAGATTGTATCTCACAAAAAGTCGTCACCATTGGGCCAACAGAGGAACATCATGATAGATGGAAAATAGATTGAAGTTGTCGATAATTTATCTTTCTTGGATCCACAATCAAAACCCTTGCTACCAGTAGTCAAGAAATAAAAACACAATTCACACAGGAAGTATCTGCTATCCAGGACCTCTTTAGAGTACAAGAGAAATGGTGTCAGGTTAAAGATTAAGGTGCATCTGATCCAAACTATGGTCTTCTCAATTGCTTGTTATGCATCTGAAAGTTGGACATTGACTAAGGATGTCAGAAAAAGAATTGATGTCTTTGAGATGTGGTGTTTCAGAAAAGTACTGACTTCCCCATGGACTGCCAAAAGAACAAACAGGTCTGTCCCAGCAAGAGTGCAACTAGGGTTCTCCTTGGAGGTAAAGATGTTGAAACTCTGTCTCATATACTTTGGGCACGTTGTCAGGAGGGGCTAGTCCATGGAGAGAGACATCATACATGGAAAGGTGGAGGATCAGCAAAGAGAGGAAGACCCACAAGAAGAGGGGCTGACACGGTGACTGTAGCAACTTGAGTACACAAGTGCGTTGGAGATTGGCTAGAGGAGGCTTCATAGGATTGCTATGAGTCACAGTCAATTCAATGACACTTAACAAAATCAAGAACAAATTGTACAAAGGAAATTGCCCATCTTTCTCCCATAAAGCAACTGTAGATTCAAACCTTTGGCTTTAGGTTTGGCAGCACAACTCTTTCCCCACTATGCCCCCAAAGGATATGTTGTTGTTGTTAAGAGCCATCAAGATGACTCATAGCGACCCTATGAACTAAAGTCCTCAACAATTGTATAACTTCTATTGTTTCTCCAAATTAATAGAGTTTCTGGAGGCAAGCTATTTCAGAAGTGGATGCCACTCCTGCTTCCAAGCTTGTTTTAAACAGGGAGCTCCACCAAACACCATCCACCATGGGTGTCTTATTGCATTTGACACAACAGTGTCACAGTGTTTAGCGTCACAGAAACCATGAGTTACCTCTGTAGAGAAAATAGATAAACCAGTGCTATACCACTTAGAAGAATATTTGGCAAAAGCAATTAAAATCAGGTCTGAGGGATGCAGATTAAAATCACCCACAACTCCTACAAAATGAGATGGCATGGGGGAAAGGATGGCATAATACAAGGAGATGTTGTTGTTGTTGTTGTGTCAGAATCAGGACCAATATGTAGGACATTGTCCATTCTTCTTCCACAGAAGAGCTGGTGGTCTCAAAGCATGTGACTTTGGGATTGTAGAGCAGTTTCTTGCCACTAGGCCACCAGAGTATGGCATTTAAAATAAGAGAGACACAAAGAGAATACTCAGGATGATGTGCATGGAAGTTTCAAGTAATAGTTGTAGAGTTAGGAATAATGGAGGTTCCTGAATAGAAAAAGAAGATGGAATATCAGTAGATGATATTTCTAAGAACAAAATAGAACAATCTGTTGGGAAAAAAAAACCTAAATAAATAAATAAATTAAAAAAACCCAACAAACAATCTGTTGGGATGACCAAAGAGTTTGCAAGCATAGAAAGCCAATTTTCAATCTGGTTGAGTTTGGGGGTGAAATAAAAAATGAATTAAATAAATATTGGTGAGGATGTGGAAAGGTGGGGATCCTCATATACTGTTGGTGGGATTGTAAAATGGCGCAACCACTCTGGAAGATAGTTTGGCATTTCCTCCAAAAGTTGAACATGGAAAATCCCTACGGCCTAGCTAGTCATACCCCAAGGAAATTAGAATTGAAACATAAATGGAGGCTTGTTTACCAATGATCATAGCAGTGTTATTCACCATCACAAGAACATGGAAAGAGCCCAGATGTTCAATCACAACTGAATGGATTGAGAAATTGTAGTACATCCACAAAGTGGAGTACTACCCAGCATTCAGGAACAATGATTTTTAAAAAATATTATGTAACTTGGTAAAAATCAAGCAAGGAATGCGCATACAATATCTATATCTATACGCATACAAGGAAGTCCAGTGAATACCACTATCATTCAAATATATGCACCAACAACCAGAGCCAAGGAAGAGGAGATAGAAGATT
>NW_006399975.1:2014808-2051309 GCF_000299155.1 Elephantulus edwardii | reverse complement strand
TATCTATATCTATATCTATATCTATATCTATATCTATATCTATATCTATATCTATATCTATATCTATATCTATATCATCTATATCTATATCTATATCTATATCTATATCTATATCTATATCTATATCTATATCATCTATATCTATATCTATATCTATCTATATTATATCTCTATCTCTATCTCTACCATCTCTATCTCTATCTCTATATCTAATCTATATATCTATCTATATATCGTCTATATCTTCTCTCTCTCTCTCTATCTATCTCTATCTCTATCTATATCTTTCTATACTTAAACATACATAAGTAAGGAAATGCATGCAAAGATATAAAAAATTATTACCTAGTAGCTTTAGAGAATGATTGGAGTAGGATCTGAAGCATTTCCACTTTTTACCTTTCAATATTTAATGTTCATATTTTTATTCATATTTATTATTCTTTACTAAACATAAAATCAAGATAGTATCTTAAATAGAATAAAACAAAAAAAAGGAGTTTGTCAAATTACATCTGATTTAGGAAGGTCTTAAGCCAAAGTATGGAAAAGAAGTTACTTAAGAGGTGGAAGATCTGGAGACCCATCAGGACCACAGTGGACTGACAAGGACTAATTGTACTCTAATCTGCATATGAGATAATGAACACCTAAAATGCAGCACAGTGAGGAAGACTCAGAAAAGGAGAATAAATAAGAGTTACAAAGAACTGATATAGTATATGCCTTTGGTTGGTTTCACACTAGTGATCATGGATTTGTGCTGTAGTTTGTGTTTTGTCGTAGAAGTAATGAAGACAAGGTAAGGATCCAGAACTCCCCAATCTGGGAACATCTGTGCTAGGTCCTTACAGTACCTCCCTAAAAAATAAACCTATCAATAGTCTACAGTTGGATGCCAAGTAGGCTTTGCCTGTCAAATTTCAATGAGAGGGACGCTTCTGTGGTCAGCAATTGTCTCTTAGCCTCAAGACTCATGGGCTTCTTGCCTTCTTTTCCTGGGGCAGTACATTAAAACAGTCTCCATATTAGTAGTGAAAAGAGACAAAAGCAATACAAACTGAAGGAGAGGAGATAGTGTGGTGTTTAAAACCCAAATTGGCTGTATCTGTGTTGTATTCAGAGGTTACTGGGAGTAGATGGAGTCATAAGGAAGGGAAGGGATAAGGTGACAGAATGCATGCCAACGTGAGATGCCTGTGCAGCTGTCTTCCCACTGAAGACAAAAGTGGAGGAGGAAGGAAAGGTAACACTAGGAGACTATGCCTTAGCAGTCAGCAGAACTATTATAAATCTGAGAGAGTTGCAGAGCTGGTCTGGAAGGATAGACAAAGGAAAGCAATGGATGAGCAAATTGATGAAATACAAGTGAATTGATGGAAAGAACCAAGAGGCAATATTCCTAGTCAGAATATCTGATGTTCTATTCTAACCTGCTTTTCTGTGATGCATACCTCCTCCTCCTTCCCTAAATATTCACTGAAGTCTGCTATGCACCTACTCATATACCTTGAGAGTGGATTTTGAAGGTGTATAAAGAAATGAAATATTGTCTTCCATATGTAAGAGAAAAGAATATGGAATGATGACAGCCCACTCATGACTCTCAGACAATCCATGAGCTGGACAGAGATTACGTTAACTTCATCTGAATCTCGAAAGAGAGAACATTTTATTTTAACATCAGATTCGTACTCATATCACTATTGAATGAATCCTTACTCAGCGACTCTATATAGAACTAATCCTTGGGATTTTGAAGGCAGTAAATCTTTACACTCCTGTGGAGCAGTACATGAGGCCAAACTACCAAATTTCTATTTAGCAACCCAACTCTTAATCCACTGCATCATCAGGATTCCTTATCATTGGGTTTTTGTTATTGTTGTGTGCAGTTGAGTCAGAACAGACCCAAAGCTGACCCTCCAATGGGTTTTCAGAAGCAGTTAACTGTACAGGAGGAGATTACCCATCCTTCTTCCTCAGAGTAGCTGGTGGCCTTGAACCTCATGCCTTTGGTATTGCACTGCAGCTTCTTGCGATTATATCACTTGGAATATGTAATCTGTAAGAACTTGCTCTGTGGGTCATGTAGTGGGGAAATGAAATAGGGGGAAAGACTACCCATCTTTCTCTCTCAGAGCAGCTGGTGGATTCAAACTGCCAACCTTGTGTTTAGCAGTTTGATAAGTTACATACTCTGCCACTGGGATTCCTAACTCTATAATAGCGTTACTAATCTGTCTCTAGTAGTATGAGAAGCTATGCTGCAATTCTGAAGGCACGCGGTTCAAGGCCACTAGCTGCTCCAAGGGAGAAGGATGGGCAATCACCTTCAATGCAATTAATTGCCTCTGAAAACCCACCAGAGGGTGCGATATGGGTAGGTTCTGACTCTGTGGTACACAACTACAACAACATAGACAAATTTCTCATCTTTTCTGTGATTTAGTTTTGAATTTGAACACAAAAGTTGATAATAATAGCACCTGTTCAAAGGGTAATCTCTCATTAAGTTGTTGTTAAGTAAGTACAATTCATGGTGACCCAATGAACAGCCAACCTAAACCCTGTCCTATCCTGTGCCATCCTCATCATCTCTGACACACCAGAGCCCATTGCTGCATTCATTGTGCCAATCCACCTCATGAGGGATCTTCCTTTCTTTCTTTGACGCTCTTGCTTTCCAAGCATGATGTCCCTTCTGAGGAATAGCCTCACCCAGCTACATGTCCAAAGTACGAAAGTCAAAACTTCACCTCCAAGGAGCACTCTGGCTGCACTTTTCCAAGAATATTTGTTTGCTCTTTTGGCAGTCTATGGAATATTCAGTGCTCTTCTCCAGATCCATAACTCAAAGACATCAATTCTTCTGTAATTTTTTACTCATTGTCCAGCTCTCTGATACGTAGCAGGTGACTTAGAAGACCATGGTCTGAACTAGGAATACCTTAGTATTCAAATTGACATTATTGCTCATCAGCATTTTGGAGAAGTCCCTGACAGTAGGTTTTCTCAATAGAAAACACCCTCCTGATTTCCTGAGTGCTGGTACCAATGGCATTGATTCTCCTTAAATCATAACTAATTTCAGTAAGTGGTGACTACTATTATTGTTGTTATTATTTTCTTGAACAAAGAGAGTTCCAGCTCTAACCTATATTTCCAAGGAGAATTATGCCAAATTCTAAGCAACAACCCCCCCAGACTCAGAGAAAACACCAGACAAAGAAAACTCACTATCAGCTCATCTCAAGGCGTATTGGAGGTTTTATGCCCCAGGTTCAAGTTCACTGCTTGTGAGTGTTTGGGCAAGTTAATAAGTTCCTCAAGGCTCTTTTCTTTATTAACAGCATGAAATAATTACGTCTTTTGAGGTAATCTTCTCTTGGTGAGGATTTGATCCAGTCATGAAGGATAGATACAATAACTGACATGGAAGAAGAAAAAGGATGGAGACCAAGATCAATATTGAAAGGTCTCATTGCACTTCACAGTTTACAAAGCTCTGAGAGATTTACAACTTTTTACTGATCTTCTCTCTGATCATCCTTTAAGTAGTGCTCTATATTGTCATCTCAAATAAGTCTATGTTTATGAGCCTCCAGGCCTCATTGTACAACATAAGCAATCCCATGAAGTATCTCCTTGCTCTTTGTTGAAGTGCTACAGTCCACACCACTTTGACTCTTACTCCAAGTATTATTCTCATCTAAGTAATTCCTAAACTAAACTACAATATCAAACTCTCTTAAGGTTTTATCTTCTTGGTAACACTATTACAGAGTTAGGAATCACAGTGCAGAGTATGTAATTTATCAAACTGGTAAACAAAAGAGACTAGAAGTTTGAATCCAAACTGCTGAGAGAGAAGATGGACCGTCTTTCCCCATGTTTTGCTTCTGTAGTACAATGGAATATTGTTGAGTTGGAACTGACTTGACAGCAGTGAGTTTGATTAGGGTTTTATAGAGTTTTCCTCCCATGTTAAATATACGTGACATTAAAAAATAGAGCAGTAAAAATTGATTTCTAATCATTATACTATGCCTTTCACTTGAAGAGAATTCAGATTAAGACTAATTTATATTGATTTTTCAAACCCAAACTGTGCCATTGTCTAACTACATTCAAAATATAGAACCAAGTTTTCTCTTCTGTTTAAGCCTACTGGATGGCTTAAAAGGACAGCATTATGGTAGATTCCACTCTGTTCTAAGAAGAGTTTTATTAGTTTGAATGCTTTACATTATTTATGTGGTGTCTTAAGATGTCCCCTTTACCCATGTTTTATACGAGACACTACTTTCCTCCACCTCTTGCACCAAGCCAAAATATATAATATATGGACAATCTCTTCCCGGGTGATTAATTGCCTCTAAAACTTGTTGGGTCACCTATGTGTTGGTTCCTACTTGAAGGTACACAACAACAACACACAGGATAGATATAAAAATAGATAGATAGAAAGATATAGATAGATAGATAGATAGATAGATAGATAGATAGATGATAGATAGATAGATGATAGATTCTAGATAGGAGATAGACATAGACAATAGAGATAGAGATAGAGAGACAGAGAGAGAGAGAGAGAGAGATGAGAGAGATAGATAGAGATAGAGATAGATATAGAGATAGAGATGAGATAGATATAGATGAGACAGAGATAGAGATAGAGATTAGATAGAGATAGACATTAGATAGAGATAGAGATGATATAGCTAGAGATAGAGATAGAGATAGATAGAGAGAGAGATAGATATATGAGTTATGGTGCTGGAGAAGAGTCTTGAACAAACATACCATGGACTGCCAAGCGAACAAACTCATCTGTCCTAGAGAGGGTGAAACCAGACTGCTCCTTGGAGGCAAGGATTTTGAAGCTCCATCTCACATACTTCGGGTATGTTACCAGGAGGGACCAGTCCTTGGAGAAGGACATGCTTTAGGTGGAGGGATAGTGCAGGAGAGGAAGACCCCAGATGAGATGGAGTGACACAGTAATGGGGGCAATGGGGAATACGTGTGTTAGACTAGTGAGACTGGCCTAAAATAGAGCAGAGTTCAGAGTTTTGTACACAGGGCCGCTGTGAGTCACAAGTGACTTGACGGCACATAACAACAACAGTGTGTGTGTGTGTGTGTGTGTGTGTGTGTGTGTGTGTGTGTGTGTGTATTTGTGTGTGTGTGTGTGTTGGCCTGGTGGCAAGAAGCTGTATTGTATTGCAATACCAGAGGTATGCAGTTTGAGGCCACCAGCTGCTCTGTAGGAGAAGGATGGACAATCTCCCCTCATGTGATTAACTGTCTCTGAAAATCTGCTGGAAGGTCTGCTACGGTTGGTTCCAACTCGATGATACACAACATCACCACCACCACAGCATATATGTATATAAGTGTTGAGAGCTCCTCATTAGCTATCTTGGTGCCTAGAACAGGGTTAAATACAGAAAAGTTAAAGTATTAGTCAATAGTATTAGTAATATGTTCTAATGGAGGGAATTGTGGTATAGCTATCCAAGTCTTCACCATTTATTTCCATATTAGAAGTTTCTGTCATAACATTTTCAAACCACTTTTTCTAGGATTTTGAGAATGCACCATAATCTCATGGGAAGGTAACTCATCATCACTCCAGAGAGAAATTCTGTTTTGCTCTGATGGTCTAGTGGTAAGGCGCTACATTGACAATCCAAAGGCACATAGTTCAAATCCACTAGTTGCTCCATTGAAAAATGTGCAGTCTCCTCCCATGCAATTATCTGCCTCTGAAAACTTACTGGAGGGCCAGCTAAGAGTTTGTTCTGATTGGACTATTCACAACAACAACATACTATTATTATTGTTGTTCTCATGTGCCATTGGGTCTACTCCAATTAATAGAGACCATATATAGGAGATGGGAAAAACAAAAACAAGCAAACCTCTCTCTGATCCTGCACCATCCACGTAATCCTACTGCATGTAGGGTCATTTTTACAACCACTGTGTCAGTATACTTTTTGAGGGGATTCCCTTCTTTCCCTGAACTTTTTACTTTACCATTCATGAAGTCTTTCTCAAGTAACAGGCTGCTCTTAATAACATATCCAAAATATGTGAGATGAGGTGTCATTTTCTTTGTTTCTAAAGAGCGCTATGATTACACATTTACTCAGTTTTGTTTGTTCTTTTGGAAATTCATGGTATATTCAATGTTCTTCATCAGCACTGCAATTCAAAAGCATGATTATTTTTGGATCTTTTGTCTTCATTGCCCAACTTTCACATGCATGTGAAGTGAATGAAAATACCATGTCTTGGGTCTGGAACACTTTAGTTCTGAAAGTTACATCCTTGCTCTTAAGCAATTTGAAGAAACCTTCTGTGCAGATTTGTACAATGCAATATATTGTTTGAATTCTTCACTGTTGCTTCCATGGGAATTCAATGTGAAATGAAATCCTTGACAATTTCACTCTGTGTTTACACTCTCTGTTTGACAATCTGTTTACCACTATTTGTTTTAGAGGTCCAACTGTAAGGATCTTTGTTTCCTTTATATGAAGGTGTAATTTTTCCTTTTATGTTGAGGAATAATCCCGACTGCTGGTTAAAGTCTTCGATCTTACTCAGTAAATACGTTAAGTCTCTTTTTCATAAACAATGTTGTGTCATCTACAACTCAAGTTGTTAATGAGCCTCCCTCCACTCCTGATGCATAATTCATCTTCACATAGCTCAGCTTCTGTTAGTTCCTCAGCATACAGACTGAATAGGTATGGTGAAAGGAAACAGCTCTGATATAATACTTTTCTTGATTTTAAACTATGCAGTGTCTACTTGTTCTGTTCAAACAACTGGCCATTGTTTCAGGTACAGAGTCTTCAGGGGTACAATAAAATGCTCTTCCATTCCCATTCTTCACAGTATTATCCATAACTTTTTTATTATCTACATAGTCAAATGTTTTTGCATAGTCAATAATATACAAATGGACTTTCAACCAAGATCTGCCTGGCATCATCAATAATATATCCTAGGCACACGTCCTGTTCTGCATCCAGCTTATTTTCTGGAAGTTTCCCATGAATATAATGATCCAGCTTTTTAAAAATTCTCTTTACTAAGATAACAGTGATGTTGTTATAGAATTTCCACATTCTATTAGATCACTTTTCATTGGAATGGACACAAATATAGATCTCTTCTAGTTGCTTTAGCCATGTAGCACTCTTTCAAATATCTTGGCATAGACAAATGATCAATTCCAGGACTGCATCTCTTTATCCAAGTATCTCAGTTGGTAGTCTGATAATTATTGGAGCCTTGTGTTTTTGCCAATATCCTTAGTGCAACTTGGACTCCTTCTTTCAGTACTATTGGTACTGGAATGGTTGTACCAATCAATTACTTTTAGTAAAGTGATTCTATGTATATCCATTCTATCTTCTTTTGATGCTTTCTCTGCCATTCAATATTTTTCTCCATGGAATCCTTTAGTATTAAAAATCAAAGCTTCAGTTCTGTCAGCTTGAGAAATGTCCAGTATATTCTTCCCCTTTCACTATCTACCTTCAAGTCTTTCCACATTTCATCATAGTAATTTGTTTTATCTTCTCAAGACACCTTTGAAAGCTTCTGTTTAACTCTTTTATAGCACCAATTATTTATTCCAATTTATCTTCTCCACATTCTAAAGGAATGTGAAGGTTGCTCTGACACCCATGGTTGCCCTTTCTCTTTTTTCTTTCCTGTCTTTATACCAATTTTCTCCTCTTATATGATGTTCTTCCACAATTCATATGGTCATTAGAATTCAAGACATCTAACTGAGTCTTTAGAGGACCTCTAAATTCAGGTAGGATATACTCAAGATCATATTTTGGCTCTTGTGTTCTTGTTTAGATTTCTTCAGCTTCAGTTTGAACCTGTAAATGAGCAACTGATTATCTATTCCACAGACACTACATGACCTTGTTTTGACTGATATTGGGCTTTCCCACCATTTTTTTTCCAAATTTGATTCCTATGTATTTCTTTGGGTGAGGTCCACATATAGTTATCATTTCTTTTGCTAAAGATATTTGCAATTAATAATTTGTTAGTTACATAAAACTCTATCATGTAATATATGCCTTCATGTAGCAGCATAGCAATATTTGTCTACCATCAAGCCTTTTCCTTTGTTTCCAACCTTTGTATTGTAAAAAATAATTAGTATTAATTCATCTTGATTCAGTGTGAGACTGCAGAGATTGACAAATATTCTCAATTTCCTCATCTTTGGATTTAGTGGTTGCTGTGAATATTTGAATAGTAATATTAATGAGTCTTCCTTGTTTGTTTATGAGTATTAGTCTATCACTGACAGCATTGTACTTCAGGATAGACCTTGAAATACTCATTTTACCCATGACTATGATGCTTTTAGTCTTCAATTTGTCATTCCCAGCATAGAGACTGCATAATTGATTCATATTGGCTAGTACCAGTCTATTTCAGCTCACCAATATCTATGAAATGAATTTTTCTGTGTTCCATCTAATTTTGACAACTTCCAATTTTCCCAGATGCATACTTCATACTTTGTACTTTCCATGTTCTAATTATTAATTGATGCTTATCACTGTTTCTGCTCATTTTGAGCCATGTCACAGAAGCAAAGAAAGATCCTTCATTGACTTAGCTTTACTCCATCCAGGCTACTTTGACAAGGAAACTCTCCCCTAGGTTTATTCTGAGTGCCTGCCAGCCTAATGGACTTATCTTCTGGAATTATATCTACCAAAGACTCACTACCATTTATCTGCTTCCTTATTTGTCCTAGTCTTGAAGGTCCATTGAAACCTGTCCACCATGGGTGATCCTGCTGGTATTTAAAAGACCTATGAAATAGCTTCCAGAACCAGAGCAAAACCAAAGCCAACACAATACAAAAATCTGATAGATGCATGGTGGCAAGAGTAACCCTGGTGGCATAGTGGATTATATATTAAGCTAATAGAAAGGCTGGTGGTTCAAATCTACCAGCTGCTCTGTAGAAGAACGGTGTGGTAGTATGTGCTAATATATTCAGGCTTTTCAACTCATTGAGGCAGATGAATTCTCTTAAAGGGTCACAAATAATTTGAAGGCAGTGCATTTTAGGCTAGTTAAACTTTTGTAAATGACCAGACAAAAAATATTTTCGGCTCTGTAGTTTCAAAAATCTGTTGTACATCTGTTGTACGATTTATCAACAACCTGCGTTATGCGGATGACACAACCCTGCTTGCTGAAACTGAAGAGGACCTGAAGTGCCTGCTGCAGAGTGTCAAGGACTGCAGCCTACAATATTGATTGAGGCTCAATGTCAAGAAGACAAAGATTCTCACCACTGGACCAATTGGCAGCATCAGGATGGGTGGTGAAGAGACTGAGATTGTACACAGCTTTAGTTTGCTTGGCTCTGTAGTCAACAGTCTTGGCACCAGCAGCAAGGAAATTAAAAGGCGCATTGCCATGGGAAAGTCTGCTGTTAGGGACCTCTCTGATGTACTGAAGAGCAATGGTGTCTCTCTGGAGACTAAGGTGCGTCTGATACAGGCTATGGTCTTCCCAATCACTTGTTATGCATCAGAGAGTTGGACAATGACCAAGGAGGATAGAAGGAGAATTGATGCCTTTGAGCTGTGGTGCTGGAGAAGAGTATTGAGAATACCATGGACTGCTAGGAAAACAAACAGATTTGTCCTGGAAGGGGTTAAACCGGGTGGTTCCTTGGAGGCAAGGATTCTGAGGCTCCGTCTAACATACTTTGGACATGTTGTGAGGAGAGACCGGTCCTTGGAGAGGGACATCATGCTTGGGAGGGTGGAGGGACAGCGCATGAGAGGAAGGCCCTCTATGAGGTGGATTAATTCAATGACTGGGATAATTGGGATGGGAGTGTGAGAGACGGTGTGATTGGCACAGGACAGAGCGGAGTTTAGGGCTGTTGTACATAGGGTCGCTATGAGTCGTAAGCGACTCGACGGCACATAACAACAACAACAGTTTCAAAAAGAAAACAGGATATTATATAACATTTTTTAAAAATGTAAAATAATTCTTAGCTTAGCTCATAAAAAAATAAAAGTAGCTCTTTCCTAGTGATAGTTCAGAAGCTTTGGCTTAAGTCCAGCAGATAGGCACAGGAAGTGACCTAATTCAGGAATATTAGAGATAAAAACTATTCTATGATTCAGTGAGTGGGCTAATCAGGATGGGTGTATTGGAGACAGTGCAAATGGCAAAGAACAGAGCAGAGTTTAGGGCAGTTGTACATAGGGATGCTATGAGTCGCAAGCAACTCGACGGCACATAACAACAACAATAACAGCATTCTTGTAAGGGAAGTTCACTATCTCTTTTACTTTTTCACTGTCTTTTCCCCTCCCTTGTCCTCAAATGTTCCCTTCCTGCTCTGTCACTGGATGTGAATAAGTAAAACTACAACATTTGTGCAGATAGCCATCTTGAGATAATTAGAAAAGCCAAGTACAAATCATGCACAAGGAAGACAGAGCTGAAAGAATAACAGCAGAACAGAAGCAGAACCTTGACGGCATTGCTTTAGGTCATTTTGCTTTAGTGTAGTTGTGTAAAATTAAACATACACACATTACTTAACCAACTTCGGTCAAGTTGTCTGTTTTTTACAAATGACAGCATTTTAATTCATGCAAAGGTACAAACTGGTGTCACTTATGTTAAAGTTGCTGTTGTTGATTGCCACTGAGTTGAGGACGACTCATAGAAACCCTATGAACAAAAGGCCTGAAGCCTTTCTATAACTATTGTCATTTCTCCAGTTTCATAGAGTTTCCAGAGGCATGTTGTTTAGGAAGTGGATGGCACTCCTGCTTCCAAACCTGTCTTAAACTGGGAGCTCAATCAAACACTGTCCACCATGGGCAGCCATTACAGCATTTGACCCCCAATGGCACAAGGTTCAGCTTCACAGCAAAACCAGATTACCTTAGTACAGCAAATTGACAGAAGAGTGCTGTACAAATTAGAATAGTGTTCCTCCAAAATTAACTAACAGTAGCAATAGCAATTATGTTAAGGTAGGTAGTAAAATTTCCGACAAATATTCTTTATCTACTTATGTAAGAATTAACCACTATTCAAATTTTCTGGCAAATACTACTTATGTAAGAATTAACTATTATTCCTCAAGTTTTCCTCACATTTCTCAAAGTCTCTAAGAGGTGTCTCACTTGTACTAAAAAGAATTGTTGCTGTTGTGGGATGCCACTGAGTGGATCAGAACTCATAGTGATGCTATGAGTAACAAAATGCTGCCCAATCCTGTCCCATCCTCACAATTGCTGTCATGTTCAAGTCCACTGTTGCAATCAGTGTGACAACTCATCTCATTGATCATCTTCCTCTCTTTTATGGACCTTCTGGTGTTGCGTTTTTGTTGATGTCTGCTGCCTACAAGATCTTGCCATTGCATTTTTTTAACATAGAAATGTTTTATTTCATTTTTCCCCATTGATGCACATTTTCTTGCCCCCCCAGTTCTCCTTTCAAAGCATCCCTTGTTCCAGATTGTTTTGTTACTGCCTTTTGCTATGATATTTTATGCCCGTTTTGAGTGAGATTTCAGTAACTTAATTCAGATACCTTAAATTCCTCAGTACTTTTCAGCCTTTTCCACATTGCCAGAATTGAGTTGGGTTCCTAGCAGAAAAGTAGAAAATGTTTCCTGTTTTAGAATGTTGTGAGTACCATGGAATTGGAACAGATTTAGAGCTGACTGTCCAGCAAATTTTTAGAGGCATTAAAATGCACAGGAGGAGATTATGTATCTTTTTTCTGGAGAACAGCTGGTGGGTTCAAATCACGCCTTCAGGTTGACAATGCAATTCTTTACCTTTAAGCCATTAAAGCTGAAACTATTTGGAGGAGCTCTGTTAGCATAGTCCATAGTGAGTTTCACTGCTGATCCAAAAGCTGCTATTGTTATTGAATACCAATGAATCAGAACTGACCCTCCAGTGGGTTTTCAGGGGCAGTAAATCACACTAAAATTGACTGCCCACCTTTGTTTTGGGAGCAGCTGGTGGATTCGAACCATAGACCTTTAAGTTGGTAGCATAGCTGCTTACCATTAGGCTTCCAGAGCTCCAGCCAGCTGCTCTTTGAGAGAAAGATGAACAGTCTCCTCCCATACAATTTTACAATCATGAAAACCTGATGGAGGATCAGCCTGGCCTTCTCTTTTTTTTTTTTTTTTTTTTAAATTTTTTTTTTGGCCTTCTCTTAATCCACTGAGTTGGAACCACACATAGCTGACCCTCCTTCGGGTTTCGAAGGCTGTAAATTACATGGGAAGAGTTGCCTATCTCCTGACTGTTTGGCAGATTCAAACTGCCATATAGGTGCAGCCTCTGGGTTTGCAGGACAAATCCTCACAGCCACAGCCACTGGAGTTCCTTAATAAATCCTCTACATGACCTCTATTTTTGCCTCAATTTAAGCCATATGTACAACCAGTGAAACCTAGTTCAGCCTGTGACTACAGCCCTTTCTATTCTCCCTCTCTGCAGGTGCAGGTTTTGGTCAATGTGTTATAGTATGTGCTGTACCTGACAGTGATGCAGTGCAGCAGAAGGCAACCTATCCGTCTAAAAGAAAATTCTTAAACTTGTGAGCTGCTGTTTAATGCAGAACATAATTGCTTTCCAGTGCAACAGATACTCAAATTTCCATCAGTGAACATGAGGACTACTCTTTTTTTTTCTTCTCTCCACCTTTAATGAGGACTACTCTTTTAAAAAAAGAATTCATGATTACCTAAGAGGGATATTTCTAATATTAATTGTTGTAGTTATTGTGTGCCATAGAGTCAGAAGCAATTTCTAACTGACCTTCTAGTGGATTTTCAGAGGCTGTAAATTACACAAGAGGAGATTGCCAGGAGATTGTGGACTCAAACCACCTGTCTTTGGGTTGACAACACAACTCATTACTGCAAAGCCAGTCTATAATATTATTATAGTTAATATATAATAGTATTGCATTATAAAGTAATATGATAATATTAATAATAACTAATAGTCTTTTGTGCTAAGCCTGTTTTCAAAGCTTTGCCTGTGTTTACTCATCTTTTTGAAGGAAGAAGGAAAATAAACTTTGGGAGAACAGAAGATAAAACATTTATGTATTGACCTTTGAATCAGAGAGCAGTGGAACTGAATTGGTTTATCCTTCTTTTAGTAATTAAATTAATACTTTTCTGGCTCGCCTAAGTATTTCTGGGATACCTTTTAAAATATATACCATTTTAAGTGTAATAAAAATGACAAGTGTGATCAGCTCACTGTGACTTGTAACCAATCTATAAGGGGCGGATCTATACATAATGATCTTTGCATATGTCTTAAAATTAAAGTTGTCTTTGTGATTCTCCTAGAAGTAGAATTGTTCTCGCTTTTCAGAACATTACACCTAAGTCTCTATCTGCCACCTCATGTTTACACAGAGTGTTTTAACTGCCTGGTGCCAACATGCCTCATATTAGTAATCTACGTTAGTCTATTTCTGTGCAGTGAAAGACAGTCCCATTCAGTATTCCACACTACCATATTAATTTGTCTTTTCAGCTGTTTCAACAGAGGATGTGTGTCCTCGGCTACAACTTGGCTCTGATCCATCCGTCATTATATTGACCTACTAGAAACAACGTCCAATGCATTCCAGCTCACAGACTGAGTTTACTTTAGCCACACATGAAACCAGGACAGTGTTAAGCATCTATGCTTAAAAGCGCATTCACAATGACAGATTTTTCCACATGAGAAGGAATATGCATCTTAAAAACGAACATAAGAAGCAAATGGGATAAGAGCTTTAAAAATTTCAAAGGTTAGGCAGATCACTCAAAATTACAATCATAAATGGATGATATATGCATTTACTATTGACCCAGGAACATTCTCAGGCATTTCCTTTAAATGCTGATCTATCAAGGGCATTTTTATCCTCAACAGGTTTAAGGGAAGCAGCACTGAATAACAAAGGTGGAGAAATTTTTTCAAAGAAAGTATCTGGTTGCTATTGAGGAAAAAAACCTGACTTATTGAAGGAAAGAGAAGTAAATTATTTTTCTAATATAAGATTTGTCTTTGGTAAATACATTTAGATGCTAGGATTTTGAATCTCCACCTCACTTAGTTTGGGCACGTGGCCAGGAGAGACAGGTTCATGGAGGACATCATGCTTAGAAGGGTTTATGGACAGCACAGGAGAGGAAGACTCCCAGATGAGATGGATTGATACAGTAACTGGGGCAAAGGGTGTTCATGTGTAGGAGTTAGTGAGACTGACTCAGGACCGGGAAGGGTTCAGAGCTGCTGTACATAGCATCATTATATATCACAAGCAACTCAACAGCACATAACAACAATAAAATACTATTACAGGTTTGGAAGCAGGAGTGGCATCCACTTAGTAAACAACATGTCTCCAGAAACTCTATGAACTTTGATAAATGTCAACAGTTACAGAAAGGCTTCAGGCCTTTTGTTCAAAGGGTCGCTATGAGTTATGCTCGACTTTCAGGCAATCAACAACAACAAATACGTTTATGAGACTAAGATAATAGAGAAAAGCTTTCCCCCATTTCTTTAAAAAGATAAGATCCTTAGATAAAGTATATGTAGAAAAGTACAGTGTGAATGTAATTTTAATCATCTTAATCTATGAGTTATATGCTGAGAATTTTGATGGTTCAAATCCACCAGCCACTCCATGGGAGAAAGATGAAGCCGCTTAGTTTTCAATAAGATTTACAGCCTCAGATCTTTGACAGAGGGTCATTACAAGTTGGGCTAGATGTCAGGGCAATGGTTTAAGGGTTTTGGTTTGTTTTTGTCTTTTGTTCTTCTTCTTTGATTTTTCTTTTTTTTATGCATATTTTATTGAAGTTTATTATTAATTTCAGTAAAAATTTACAGAGACTTTAGATTTCCATTCATTCATTGTTGCACTTTTCTCCCCTCCCAACCCTCCCCCCTACTACACTACCCTCTTGGAAAAGTAAAAGAAAAAATTTTTCATTGTTTTACACACACACCCCACCCCGCCTAGGTCCACTCCGCTAAGAATCAAATCCCTATGCACATCCAAAAACTTCTCCAACAGGGTAAAAAGGAAAGCCACCAACTGGGTAAAAGTATTTGGTAATGACATATCAGATAAGGGACTTATATCCAGAATTTATAAAATACTTGAGCACCACAACAAGATAAAGGCAAATAATCCAATTGAAAAATGGGCACAGGAGATGAACAGACACTTCACCAAAGAAGACATACAGATGGAAACAAACACATGAAAAAATGTTCAAAATCTTTGATTTGTCTGTGGTGCAATTCATTACATTGTAGGAAAGAGTTAGTGTTGCTCTTTTTGCTATTTTATGTGGCCTCAAACAAACAGAAAACTGGAAAGCAGTCATTCTCTAAATGTGAAGTAAGCAGATACAATAGGATTTTCCTTAACTCCTTACGCAGGAAGAATGGGTAAGGACTTAAGAAAACCCCCATTATACTGGCCTTATTACTGGGTGAAGGGAGACGGCACTGAGAGGACAAATAGAAAAACCTCACAGCAATTGAGCTGCTCTTCATAGTCCCTTTAAGATGTCTCTCTTCTAGGCAAGAAGCAGATTGCTCAATAGTATTCCCAGAATTCCTCTGTGCACAAAGCGACAACATACAATCACTGTTGCCTTGATTTGTTACTTCATTTAAAATAATATAATTGAAAATTCAAATAGAGGATATTTTCAAAATGAGTCTCTTCCAAGGACATCTAAGAATAAAAGACTCCCTCTTCCCTCAAATAGTAATATGCATTTTGGAAAAGAGTAATTTTGAAAATCCATATTTCACAGGCTGTTGTATATATTTTCAATTGCATTTAAATTTCAAATCAATTTCTATATTAGCCAGAAACAGTGTTCCTAAAATGAACTCTTTTTTCCTTTGCATTCAAAGGTAATGGACAGATAGATGAAACTTATAATCACAGAATATTTAAACATTATTTTAAAAAACTAGGTAATTGTGAAGAAGATGAGCATAATTTCAGAGAAATACAAGGCAACCTTTCGATAACAATTATCCTTAGAAATTATATTTTCAAACTTAATGGCTGTAATTCATACTTATAAAAATTAATATTTATGTTTCATGGACAAACAAACCAGAAAAATTTTCGGTCATATAAGATGCTAATAATCTAGGTTCAAGTGCCAGTGTTCCACTGTCTGGCTGCCTGAGATTGTAAATCACAACCACTCAGAAACTGTAAAATGAAGATAACATTATCTCCTTTGTAGAATTTGAAGATTAAGTCAGATAATGAGTGAGAACATGCTTTGTAAGCTATAAAGTATTATAAAAAGATTAAGAATCGCCAGTGCTTTCTAAAGTAAAAACTGAAGCATCATTATTCATATTTGATATATTATAAACTGTCTCCATCAGCCTTTTCTCTTCCTGTACCCCTCTCTTCCCTCTGAATTGGCATCAAAACATATTGTTTCTGCCAAATGAGTCTAGACATGAGCAGTCATTTATCTGAGGATGTGTGTCAACATCACTTGAAAAAAAAATTTAAGCGTCGGCACGTTCAATTACAAAAATCACTGGACAGTGCTATTGCTTCAATATCTGCTATAGACATCATTACATTGAACTCATGAAAATGCCATTTTAGCAGTCAGAAAGCAGTATAATATAAACAGTTACACATGGTTCAACTTAATATCTAATAAAATAAGAAACAGAGGAAATTCCAACTCCCCAGGACAAAAATAAATGTATTGAAGGATCATTAATTGTTTTAAATACACATACACAAAACAAAAGAAAAAGAGCTTTCTTGGTTGAGATAGCAACCATTAAAGTTTTGCTGTTTTCCTTCATTCTATTGCCGTATCTGAGTCAGAACTAAAATGCAGATCCTTTTAACAATATAATTATTGTCTCAATTATGATGTGTTTTGGTTAATCATATTATATGGATCTATTATAAACCTTTCTTACTTAAAATAAATTCTTTTTCTGCTTTTATAAATAAATAAATATATATTCCTAATAAGAGACTTTAAAAGGCATAAAAAAGAAAGAGAAGGAAGAAGAGTTGGTCCCTCTTTTAACATCCAGTGATAAAAAGAAGAAATCCACTGCCTCCATGCAGGTTCTGATCAGGGCAGCCCGCCATTGGCTTCAGAGGTTGTAAATCCTTGCAGGAGATAGTCCACCTTTCTGCCATAGAATCACTGGTGGATTAAAATCTTCTAAGTTACAACTCAACATGTAATACACAATGATACCATCTGTTGTTGTTATGTACCATTGAGCCAGAACCAAGCCATAGTTGACCCTGCAGCCAGTTGTCAGAGGCAATAAATAGCATGAAAGGAGATGAATCATCCTTCTTTCAAGGAAAAGCTGATAGACTGGAACAAGATACCTTTGGGCTGGCAGTGTAATTCCTTACCACTGAGCTACCAGAGTTCCCTATGGTACTATCTAGCAATAATTAATAAAAACCTTTTAGTATGTTTAGCATCAAATTTGTTGTTGCAGAAGATCAAAGAATAAATTCCTCAGTATGGATTGCATCTCAAAGTCTGGAAAACAAATATTTTTACAACTGGACCTATAGGCAGTGTCATGATGGATTGAGAGGAAATTGAAACTGTCAACAGCTTCATCTTGCTTGGATCCACAATTAATACTCTTGGTACCAGCAGTCAGGAAATAAGGAGACACATTGCAATGGGAAAATCTGCAGCTAGGGACCTTTCCAAATTAGTGAGGATTAATGATATCAGTTTGAAGAGTAAGGTGCATCTGATTCAGGCCATAATCTTTCTGGCTGCTAGCTATGCATCCGAACTGGAAAATGAAGAAGAATGACAGAAAAAGAATTGACACTTATGAGCTGTGGTGTTGGAGAAGAGCATGGAACATCCCATGGATGGCCAAGAGAACAAGCAGATATGTCTTAGAAAGGGTGCAGCCACAGTGCTCATTAAAGGCAAGAATGATCAGTCTTCACCTCACATACTTTGGGCATGTTGCTAGGAGGTGCTATTCCTTAGAGAAGGACATGATGTTGGGAAGGGTGGCAGGTCGGTGAAGAAGAGGAAGATCCCCAATCAGGTGGATGGATACAGTGACTGCTGCAATGGGCTCTTATGAGTCAGGAAGTGTGAAGATGGCGCAGGATAGAAAAGGATTCAGATCTTTTGTTCATAGAGTTGCTGTAAGTCATGCTCAACTCAACAGCACCTAACAGCAGCAGCACCACCACCAACAACAAAAACAATAACTACAAAAACAACTCAAAAGCATAGCTGAAATAAAATTGTATATATAATTTTTTACTCTGATTTAACACTTAGGAAGTTCTAATAATAATATATTTTGGTAAATATATTTTTATCAAGAAGATAATTTCTTATTATGTAGATGTCTTATTGAATCATTCTGTTTAATTATTACTCATTAATGTTTAATCATATATAAACAAATTTTGTTTGTATCCAGAATTGCAATGAACATTATTAAGCATATTTTTCCTCTCAATTCCAAATTGGTTTTTTACGATGAATTCTCAGAAACAAAAGTAAAGACTCATTAAAGGTATTGACATGACATGTTAACTCACTACTTTTACTAGTTTATATTTTCACCAAAAGTGTATGAGAGTACCCTTTCAAAAGAAAACACCATCATCTCAAAATTCTGTTATATGTTTAATATCTTGCTTGTATATGTTATTCAGCAACTATAAACTAGATTATAAACTCTTGATATATAGTTTCATTATTATTTAAGTTCATCAACATAAAGTTTTATTTGATTTCATTTTCATTTTCAAATATAGTTAGTCTTTGCTACAATAGTACTAACCAATTAATTGTAAATAACTTTTTATTTATCTACTTGGGTTTTTTTTTCAGCAAATACTTGCTAAACACATACCTAGACTTGATAACCACATACAACAATAGATGTTAGAGACCCTAATCAAACAAAGACAAAAAGTAATTTAAGATACAGAAAAGTGCTATATAAGAAATCACTCACTCATATTGCCATCAAGTAGGAACCATTTCTGAGGCTGTAAATTACATGGGAGGAGATTTTTATCCATTTTTATCCTGAAGAGTCACTGGTGGATTCAAACTGTCAGGTGTGGCCTTAGAGTTAGGAGCACAAGTCTTCATGGAGCTAAAAAATAAATAAAAATAAATAAATAAATAAAGTTTATTATCACTCAAGAAATTAATTATTAGACAAATTGCCAGGGCAGACTTCTTTAATTGCTGATTTTTTATTTTTTTCCATAATAAGAAGAATCTAGTCTTTTGAAGTTCAATAAGAACCAAGGGTCTGAAGCAAGAATACATAAACAAAAGGTAATGTCAGATTATTTAAAGTCACTCCAGTAGCAATAGCAAAGTTTAACAGAACAGGAAGTAATAAAAATGTTGGAGAGGATGTGTCCAGATAAGAACTCTTGTATATTGTTGGTTGGATTGTGAAATGGTACAAACACTCTGGGAGGCTGATTGGCATTTCCTCAGAAAGCTGAACATGGAAATTCCATACAACCCAGCTTTCACTGCTTGGAATATACCCTGAGAAAATGAGAGCTGAAGCACAGATGGAGACTTGTACATCAATGTTCATAGCGGAGTTGTTCACCATTCAACATGGAAACAGCCCAAACATCCAACTACAATCTAATGGATTGAGAAATGATGGTACATCCACACAATGGAATACTATGCAACACACAGGAGCAATGAGTTTGTAAATCACTACCTAACTTGGGAGGGACTGGAGAGCATTATGCTAAGTGAACTAACTCAATCCCATAAAGACAAAAACTGTATAAGCCATTGTAGAAATAGATAACCAGTAAAACATGCTTGAGGATCTAAGGCAGGGGGAGTAGAGGGGTGAGGATGGGAGGTAATCATAGGCTTGCACAATTTAATGGGTGGAGGGAGGGCTGGGTTAAGGAAATGGGAAAGGTCAGGTGTGAAAAACAATGTATATGCACTTTGTATGTAAACCAGTATAAAATTAAAAATTTATATTTAAAAAAATTAAAACAAAAATTGCACATAGACTTCCAAAGTGAAAACTGAGATCTCAGCTTGAAAGTTCAGTGGAGCATGAGCTTGAGCCAATACTGATCTACAAAGCATGCTTTACCAGTTTCATGGATTATGAGATTTTCTTCACATTAATTATATTCTAATGAAAAGCGTCACACAAATAAAAAATTCTAATCCGCCTAAGAAACTACAGCATGGGATGAGCTTAGGAGATATTTGTCAGTATGTACAACATGTGATCTCAAGAAGATTTTAGCTTATACATGCCATGAGATCTTCTGCTCTCTTAATCAAGGTAAAAGTAAAAAAATGAAATGTTTTATAGAGTCACAGTGTCTCATATTTTTCTGTCTAGTGGATGTTAAGGGAGAAAAATCTCAAAACTAAGTAAGATAATTTTGAACTTATCCTTCTGGTTGTTGTTGTTAGGTTCCATTGAGTCCAGTACTACTCATAGTGACCCTAGGAACAAAAGATCTGAAAACAATCCTGTCCTGAGCTATCCTCACATTTCCTGACACACAAGAGCCCATTGCAGCAGTTACCTTGCCAGTCCAGCTTTGTCAACTCTCCACCCTCCCCAACATCATGTCTTTTTCCAAGTAATAGCGCCTCCTAGCAATATGTCCAAAGTATGTTAGAAGAAGCCTCATCATTCTTGCCTCAACAGAGCACTATGGCTGCACCCTCTCCAAGACTATAATAGTCTCTCCAAAACTATTCTACAATACCTATTCATTTTCTTGGCCATCCATGAAATGTTCAGTGCTATTCTCCAGCACCACAGCTCTGTCATCCTTATTCATTGTCCAGTTCTTGGATGCATAGCTAGTAATTGGAAAGACCATGGTCTGAATCAGATGCACCTTAGTCCTCAAACTGACATCACTACTCCTCAATAATTTGGAAAGGTCCCTGACTACAGATTTTCCCATTGCAATGCGTTTCCTTATTCCCTGACTGCTCATACCAAGGGTGTTAATTATGGATCCAAGTCCAGTGGTAAGAATCTTTGTTTCCTTGATATTGAGACGGCTTTCCTTGATCCTTCTGGTAGTTTGGGTCAATTTCTGTAGCTTTCTAGCAAAGATGGAAGTATCTTGCTCTAAGTGATGGGACCATCTCTGATTATAATTTTTAAAAAGGCCAAGAGTAGTCAAAGTTTGACAACAGGCAGATGGAAGAGTTAAGATACACAGTAAATGTGTGATAATATTTTTTTTTTACCACAGACAAAAATGGTTGCATTATATTATTTCTATACCTTTTCAATTAAAATGTATACATGTATTTTTTCCTACTGTGTGAGCTTATCTCCAAATGGGCCACCATCAATTCTCTCCCTCTCTGTCTTCCTATGTCTTTCCTCTATTGAGACTTAGAATCTATTTTTCTACTCCTTTTGAACTATACTAGCCTAAATTACTAACTTGACTAATAGAATGGGAAAGAAATGGTGTTCTGAGATCAACAAGGTAAGGTTATCTGAAGACTGGCAGTTTCTACTTGGACTTCTTTAAAGAATAACTCTGGGAGAAGTAGGCTTCTTTGTAAGGTGTTCAATTACTTTGAAATTTCCATGATGTGAGAAGCCTGATACATGTGCAAAGTCCCTGGAGGAAGAGTCACCACATGGAGGGAGAGAAGAAGAGGAAGTAGCTTGGAAGCACCAGCAACATGGGGAGCCAGGACATTTTGGTGATGGATCCTTCCACCAACTATCCTAGCTGATGTCAATACATAAGAAATGAACTATTTGTTATTGTTATTATGTGCCATCTAGTTACCTGGTACTCACAGTGACCCTACAACAGTTCTGAACCCTGCTCTATCTTAAGCCAATATCATTGTCTATGACACACCTATCCCCATTACCCCAGTCACTTAATCAATCCATCTCATCTAGGGACTTCCTCTCTTGTGCTGCCCCTCTAACCCTCCAAGCAAGATGTCCTTATCCAAGGACTGGTGCTTTCTGGCAACCTGACCAAAGTATGTGAGGCAGAGCTCAAAAATCCTTGCCTCTATGGAACAGCTTGGTTTCACCCTCTCCAGGACAGAGTTATGTGTTCTCCTAGAAGTCCATGGTATGTTCAATACTCTGAACTATTTGAACTCTTCCTAAATTCCTCACCCACAAAATAATGACCAGAATAAGATAAGTATTACTTTTCAGCTATTGAATTGATTTAGGAAAAGTTTAATATATAGGTGTAGCGAATGGGATCATCAAAATAATAAAGTAATAATTAAGACTGTTGTTGTTGTTGTTGTATACTGTCGAGTCAAAACTGACCCCTAGCTGACCCTCTGGATTTTCAAAGGTAGATAATCACATGGGAGGAAATTGTCCATCCTCCTCCTGTGGAGCAACTGGTGGCCTCGAACTATGTGCCTTCAGGACTGTAGCACAGCTTCTGCCACTAGGCCACCCAGCCGCTACAAGAACTTTTAAGTAGATAAGGGACCCATTAAAAAAAAATTAAAACAATATTTAACCATATTGCATCTATTTCTCAGGTAATCATCTTAGATAATTGTATAAATTTACTGGAGCGGGTCTTTTAGTTCATTGAGAAAATTTTGGATACTTGAGAGTTTACAAAATGTATGTGAATGAAGGAATATATAAGCACAATGTATATTAATAAGACAAATGTACTTGGATTTTGTATGCAAACCAATATAAAAATCTAAAAAGAATTTATACTTTATTTAGAAAGACACTCATAAGTACAGTAAGAAAGATGGGTATTTTAAGAAGTCACACAAAAAATTCACAAAATCAATGCCATCTGTGGATCATGTTGGAATACATTCTTTAATAAAATATTACTACTGTTGAAAAAATGCATTTTATGTATCATTTAATTTTTTCTTTCCACTATTAATTACTACAGGAAGCTTCAGAGAATAAGAATTAGGGGAAAGTAGTATATTTTGCTTAAATAATTATCTCTAAAACACAGTCTTCCTGGGTCATGAGTGAATTATATAAAAGAAATATCACATTTCAGTTTCTCCTTCTGAGATATTTCAAACGTGCAAATAAAGGAATCAAAAAGAATACTGAACAATATAAAGGCAATGTAGTATTAAATGTCCAGCTAATAGTGAATCATAAGTTTCAGTTCAACAGAGAAGGCTCCACTAAGTCTGTAATAAAAAAGTAATGAGGTTTTATAACAAAACTGGAAAGACTCCTTTGAAATGCAGATGGAAATCTTTTCAGGACAAAGACAAGAGGCATTTGCAGTTGAACACTGAAAATGTTCACATGCATGAAAATCGTGACTTTAACCATGCAGCAAATCTTTAGTTAAATGCATTAATCAAAATATACAGAATTGGAGTAATTATGCCTCATCACGTCTGCCTCTTCCACTATGGGTGCTATATAAGAGCACAGAAAGGATGACAAGGCAGACCATGGAAGTATATTCACCTCCGCACTTGTGTTGGAAGCAGTGGCATTGTCAAGTTGGACAGGGTCTTAAAGACCGGTGTCTACTTTCTTCATTTTACTTTTAAGGAAGCAAAATTCAACAAGAGGTAGTCTGCTCAAGGACACAGCAGGTTGCTATCAAAAACAAGTCAAGTGTCCAAAGATAGATTCTAGTTCCAAATTAACAGATTCTTCCCCTGCATTTATCAGAATTTTTCAGATTCATCCCTTTAAAAATGATTTTATTTATATTTCTAATTATACTACTCAGAGAATGGTATTATGTTATCAAAAATAAGAGTCTAGGGATTCTAGCCCCAAATAATCAATTCCTTCCTTTGTGTTTATTAAAATTCCCCAGACTTATTCCTTTAAAAATAATTTTATGTTTCCAGTAATATTACTCAAATTATGATACTTGAATTTAAATTCTTAATAGTTACTCAATACTTAATTAACTTGCTATTCGTAGAAAGGAAAGTCAAGATCAAGATGAGAGACAACAATAAGGCACTACATTTTTTTAAAAAACATCAAGCATCTTCCATTTGTATGTCTGTTCTATTTCAATCTTTGTGCTGGCTACTGGAAAAGATCACAGACATTTAATAAAATATAATTCCTAACCTCAAGAATCATAGAATCTAGTTGGATAGAAAAAGAAGACTGAAATGAATTTAAAGATGAAGAATTATGTTAACTAGTTAATTAGCTGGTTAAACTCCATGGAAGAACCAAGAACAACTGTCCAGGAGACAGAGAGACAGAAAGACAGAGAGAAGATCATCATCAGAAATATTCATCAGTGCAAATAAGCATAGATTGAGTGTCTGTCATTTACAAAACTAAGAGCTAAGTGTTACCGGCACAGAAATGCAGAGATTTCATTTTTATGTGACGATACCAAGGTATTCCAGGGAGAAATTACTATAACTAAGCAACTATAGCCAAAAGAGATGCTCCACACAAGACAGCAGAGGCAAAAGGAAGTTGGCAGGAAGTACAGGTGACTTAGCAGAGCTAAGAGTTTCTGAATGTTTTTTTTTATTTCAGAAAAAAATATTTTTTTAAAAATTTTATTGTATTAATTTACTGAGATTTTGGATTTCCATTCATTCATTGTTGCATTTTTCTCCCTGCCCACCCTGTCCCTCCAGTTCGTTCTTCTCTTTGAAAAGTAAAAGAAAAATTCTTTCATTGGTATACAATCCCCCTACCAAGTACACTCCATTATGCAGCCTTCATTCTGGACTCTTGTCATGACCATAATACCCAATCATATATTGCTTTTAAACTGTTCTCTCCCTCTTCTGTTTCAATGCAGTCCACATAATTTATCCAATTTTTCTCAGTCTCACCCCAACTCTGATGTCAGTCCTGTTCTACAACAGTGGCACTATGCAGTATTTGTCCTTTTGTGACTGAGATCTTTCACTTAGCATAATGTCCTCCAGGGTCACCCATTTTGAATAATATTGCATGAGTTCCTTGTTTTTCAATGTAGCGTAGTATTCCATTGTGTAAATATACCACAGATTCTCTATTTATACATTTGTAATGGGCACTTAGGTTGTTTCTAACTCTTTGCTATTGTGAACAAAGCCGCAATAAACATGGATGTGCATATTCCTTTTATCTTTTTCATTGTTGCACATTTTCTTCTAGCTTCCCTCTATCTCTCCCCAGCCCCGCCTGAATTATATCCCTTGTTCCAGATTGTTCTCATACATACAATGCACGATCATATATTCTTTTTGGACAGTTCTCCCTCTCAACTGTTTTAATGCCAGGCTCATTATCTAGCCACTCCTCCCTCCCAAGTCTGTCCTATTGTATAAGAGTGGTGTTATGCAGTATTTGTCCATTTGTTATGGAGGTATTTCACTTAGCATAATGTCCTCAAGGCCTCCCCCATGTTATGTTTTACTACTATTTCATTGTTTTTCAATTCTGCAGTAATCCATTGTGTGGATGTACAGTAGTTTTTCTATGCTTTTTTTTGGTTAATGGACACTTGGGTTGTTTCCTTCTCTTTGCTTTTGTAAATAATACAGCAATAAACATAAATGTGCATACATCTATTTGAGCTGTGACTCTGGTTTTTTTATATTCCTAGCAGTGGAATTGCTGGGTCAAACAGTATTTCTAACTTTTTGAGTAAGCACCAGACCACCTTTCATAGTGGTTGTATCATTTTACATTCCAAACATCAGTGAATAAGAGTTCCAATCTCTCCACAACCTTAACAGAATTTGAACTTTGCTATTAGTTGCATCTCTCTGCTAGGTAGGGATTTTGAACATTTCTTCATGTGTTTGTTCGCCATCTGAAAGTCGTCTTTGGTGAAGTGTCTGTTCACATCCTGTGTCCATTTTGTGATTCGGTTGTTTACCTTTTTCTTGTTGAATTGCTGGAGCACTCTCTAAATTTTAGACATAAGTCCCTTATCAGATATATCATTGCCAATTTTTCCCCCAGTGTGTGGATTTCCTTCTTACCCTGTTGGAAAAGGTTTTTTTAATTTGTATAGGGATTTGATTCTTAGAAGGTCCCATTCATCTATTTTATTCTCTCCTGACTCTAGGTTTTTCATTATGATTAGAAGACTGTTCAAGCTGTAGATTATGGTTTTCAGAGTTCTTCCTAGGTTTTCTCTGATGAATTTTATAGTCTTTGGTTTTACTTCTTGCTATCTGATCCATCTGAGTTAGTTTTTGTGTGTGTGGTGTGAAGCGTGGTTCTTGCTTAAGTTTTCTGTTTTTCAATTTTGCCAATATCATTAGTTAAAAAGATTGTCCTTTCCCTACTTAACTGATTTCATCTCCTTGTCAAAGATCAGTTAACCATAGGTAGATAAGCTGATTTCTGGGTTTTCAATTCTATTCAATTGATCTATGTGTCTGTCACTGTACCAGTTCTTTGTTGTTTTGATTACCACAGCTGTGAGGTAGGTTTTGAGATCAGGGAGTATGATGGTTCCTATTTTATTTCTCTCTTTCAGTGGTGTTTTGCTTATTCAGGGTCTATTTCCCTTACGGGTGAAATTGGAAATTGCCTTTTCCGCCTTGTTAAAGAATGGAATTAGTATATCTGTATTGAGATTGCACTGAACTTGTAGACTGCTTTTGCTTTTTTTTTTATAGACAATATTGAGTTTTCCACGAGCATGGTATATTCTTCCATTTCTCCAGATCTCTTTTTGTTTCTTGTAATAAAGTGTTTTTTTTTTAAATTTTTTGTATATGTCTTTTATGTCTCTAGTTAGTTTTATTCCCAAGTATTCAATCTTGTGATTAGCTATTATAATTGGTATTGTTTTTCTTAGCTCCATTTCTATATTCTCTTTGTCAATGCAGACAAATCCAACTGATTTTGTATGTTGATCTTGTACCCTGCTACTCCGGCAAATTGATCAACTATGTGCAATAGTTTTCTCACTGAATCTCTAGGGTTTTTTTTAAGTATATGAACATATCATCTGCATACAGAGATAGTTTTGCCTCCTCTTTGCCAATTTGTATACCTCTTATTTCCCTGTCATGTCTTATTGTTCTCATGAAACCTTCCAATACTACATTGAACAGGAGAAGTGAGTGAGCATCCTTGCTAGTTTCAGTTCTCAAGGGGAATTCCTTTAAAACTGCAGCACAGTTTCTTACCACTAGGCCACCAGACACATATTTAAAGAGATAAGCCTTTGAGAATGATGCTGGCTCTTGATTTTGCATAGGTACTTTTCACTATGTTGAGGATATTCTGCTCTATTCTTATTTTGTTGAGTGTTTTAATCTAGAAAGGCTGTTAGATTTTTCAAAAGCATTTTCTTCTTCAATATGAATTCATGTTAAAGATTAGATAGGATGGAGTTTGTCAGATTAAGAAAAAGGACACTTAAAAATTACAAAAAAAGGAATTATAGATGTATTTTTTTATCCTCAATTTTAGAAATAAACAAATTGAACAGAAAGGAATGGAAATTCACATTCTCTATCAACTTTCATTAAGATATCAATTAAAATAATTTTTTTAAATTAATGATTGATGGAGTTAGAATATAAATAATAAATATTGTTATAGATTATTGTTTTTGGGTACTATCAAGTCAGCTACAGCATCTAATGATCCTAAGACCAACAGATCAAACTTTGCACTATCTTCACAATCTCTGTTATGCATAAGCACATTTTACAGTCACTGTGTTAATCAGAAAGCTGGACAATGACTAGGGATGATACAAGGAGTACTGATGCCTTTGAGCTGTGGTGCTAGAGAAGAGTACTGAATATATTATGAACTGCTGGGAGAACAAATAGATTTATCCTGGAGAGGGTGAAACCAAGCTGTTCCTTGGAGGTAAGGATTCTGAAGCTTCGTCTGACATATTTTGGACATGTTGCAAGGTGGGACCAGTCCTTGGAGAGGGACACCATGATTGGGAGGATGGAGAGGAAGATTCTCGAAGAGATGGATTGATTCAGCAACTGGGATAATGAGGATAGGTGAGTCAGAGACATAAGGTTGGCACAGGATAGAGCTGAGTTTAGGTCTGTTGTACGTAGGGTCTCTGAGACGTAGGTGACTCAATGGTACATAACAACAACAACAACAGTATTAATCTAACTCATTAAGGGTCTTCCCTTCTTGTTCTAGCCTTTCTCGGAATGATCCTTTTCCTCCAAGAGTTAGCCCCTGTTTGCAAGATGCCTAAAGAATGTGACATGAAAATTCACCCTCCTTGCCTCTAAGAAACACTCTGATTAGAGTTCCTCCAAAATGATAGATTTTTGTTCTTTTGGGAGACATGGGATATTTGGTACTTCCACTAATATCACAACTCAAATAAATTATTCTGCTGTCTTCTTTCTACAATGTTCAACTTTCAAATGCAAATGAAACAAATGAAAAAGATCACGATTTGGGTGAGGCTCACCTGGTCTTTAACTAGATCTTTGTTCTTTAACACTGTAAAGAGAGCCTTAATTGTATATTAGCTCAGAGCAATATATATTTTGAATTTTTGCTTGCTGCTACTATGGGTGTAGATTTTGGATCCATATATTGCATAGTATGGAGACATCAGTCTTTCTCTTACCTAGTTTTACTCAAATTATTCTCCCAGCATATCAGTTCTATGCAAGTAAAAAGACATTTCATAGAGGGGAAATAACAATTTTCCAAAATGAAATAAGTGATAAACAAGAACATTTTTTGATATAAAAAAAATCTTCACTGGTTAATGTTCATTTTAAATCTCCAAACAAAGAATGTAGCATGGTTGTTTGGTACTTCCCCATGCCCAATTTTACCTGGAACTTGATTCACATCAACCTCTCCACAGAACTTGATTCATCTGATAGTCCATATTTTGGGAAACATTGTGATTTGCTTAATAAAAATAATAACCAAGGAATAGAAATATTACATGATCACAATGAGTTGGGCAAATTACTTGAGGTGACTAGAAGGAAGGAATTACAGTGGGATTACAGGAAGACTATCAGGGGTTGAAACTGCTCAGGTATTTGGGATCTGATTGGCTAATGTTATATGGAAACACTAAGGAATTTTCATATCATTCTATATTTAATAGGAGGGAGTCTAGTAGCCTGGTGGTAAGAAACTATGTGGCAATCCCAAAGGGACATGGTTATAATTCATCAGCTGTTCCACAGAAGGATAGTTAATCTCCTCCGATGATATTTACTGCCTATAAACAACCCGCTAGAGGTAAACTATGGATCAGTTCCAACTAAAAGGCACACAACCACAATAAAAATATAAAGGGGGAAAAAGTAGACTTAAATTGGGTTATGAAGGTCTGGTAGAATTTAAGTAGATATAGAAGTCAAGAGAAATCAAGTCAAACAGGGATGATACAATGAAGAACAATACATAGAAAGCCCAAACTTAGGAGGCATCAGTAAGAGAGTGTAGTTTTCATGCCTTCAAATGTGCTTATTGATAAGAATGTCGCTGTTATTTTTGTAGGTGCTGTCAACGGACACCGACCTTTACCCACTCTATATACAACAGATGGAAACCTTGCCCTATCCTGCCCACCCTCACGGTCTCCACTGTGTTCAAGCCCATTGTTACAGTCACTTTGTCAATTCACCTCATTGATAATCTTTTGTTCTTTCACTAACTCTTCACTTTTCCAAGAATGATATTTTTTTCCGAAGAATTAGTGCCTTCTGATAACATCCCCAAAGTATGTGAGACAAAAGTTTTTGTTTCCACTCTGGCTGCATGCCTTCTAAGATAAGCTATATAAATAAATAAATGAAAAAAAAGGAAATATATATATATATATCCCTCTAGATTAAAAAAAACCAAACCAGTTCCCTCAAGTTGATTCAGATACCTTGAGTATGGACTGGATTTAATGTTTTGCTTCCAAATGATAGAATATAGGAATGAAGATATAGGAGCTTTACAGTGAAGAGACCTTATAGACACATTCTTAACCATGTGATCAAGGTTATTCTCAATGGTAAGAAGCAGCCAGGGTCATGTTATAAGCTAATGATACAAAAGACACTTTACCTTTATGATTTTCAATCCCCCAGAAAACTGTAGCCCAGTTGGATAATACTACTCAATTCTTTCTCTATTAGATACATACACATACATAGATATACATATGTGTGTGTGCTCCTGGCTTTGCTTCTTGAGAGAATTGAATCTAATATCCTGGGTGAAGGATATACACGGACTCTATATATCATCTTTTTAGCTTTTCTGTGAATAGAAAATTATTCCAAAATAAAATATTGAAAATAAAAAGAAAGTCTTTGATTTAATCAACTACTTCAACTGAATGTTCTCTCAAAAAGTAGAAAACAGGTATTTCTTGGATGAAAAAATAAGGAAGTAAATAGCACAAGTCATTCAAACACCCTTATGTGAAGAGACACAAATCTGGTTTGCTGTGTATTTACACAGAAACATTTCAACAAGAAGTGAATCAAATCTTAATGTTTTGGTGGAACTAGCTCTTTTTTTAAAAAAAAAATTTATTATTTGTATATGTGTGTGTGTGTGTGTGTGTGTGTACCGTCAAATCAGATCTGACTAGTACAGGAGGAGATTGTTCCTCCTTCTCCAGCAGAGCATCTGGTGGATTTGAACAACGCACCTCTGGGATTACAGTGTAGTTTTTGCCACTAGACCACCAGAGCTTGCCAAGGGAACTAGCTCTTGTAGAATGTGTAATTATTTGTTTCTATCAAGATATATTCTGCCTAAAAGCCCTCTCTTTTCCCACACTCACTTGCCTGCCATCCCAGCATGGATGAGTTTTGTGATACAAAGTCCTATGGATTTAAAGGTCAATTAGTTTGGTTCCACTTTAATTAGAAGCCATCAAAATAGTGCTGTGTGAGTAATTTATAGAGGCATAAATATTGACATCAATTTTTGTCAGATATTCTGATACCATAAACATCATGTAAATCTAGGCACTAGCAATCAATTTGCACATAATAGAATAATTTTATCAGAATAGTATGACTGCATTATTTGGTTTTTAGAGTCCTTTTCTCTTGCTACATTAAATCATCATTTTAAATCATGTCATAGTGTTCCTCACAGCAAGCAATCAAAAATGGAAAATTTAAGTGTGCTGGATCATTGCCTAATTTAATGTGTTTTTTTTTCCTCCTTTGGGTATAAACTGGGCTCAGTGATATTGTGGCCCTGTGACTAGAAACACCTTCATGCTGTTTCAGAACAAGGAGAGGCACTCACTAAGACAATGGCAAGGGAAATTCCTGCTGCTTCTGGAATCTGTTGTTATGTTAGCCTATTTGTGGGGAAGCTCTCTGCTTTCTGCATAACCACAAAGAATCCCTGAGGAGTTAGGGGACCACACCCCCCAAAGGAAGTGTCTAGTCAGCTATTTCTCAAACTGGGATCCATTGGTATATTTTAGCCCTTGTATTTCCTAAGAAAGTACTTTAAAATTAATTTTATTAGGTATTTTTATTTGGTTTGTCTTATTCAATATTTCCTTTCTTATTTATTGTTTATACTCTTTCTTTCCTTGCTAAAATATAAGCCCAGTATAGGCAATAGTCTTGTGTATTCTAGTTTTAGATAGAAAACAAGTTTTAGTAGAAACAAGCATTTATTAAGATGAGTGAAGGGAAGACAATATAAAACAAGTAGATAATAAGATGTTGTGTAAACAATGTTATAAAACAGAATATGTATAAATGATTAATTGAAAGACCAATGTCTTTGTAAACTATCACTGAAATTATAATTTTTTAAAAAGGCACTATTCAGCAGAAATAAAGGCATTATTCAACAGCCCAAGTTCATGGATCCCTGGAAATTATGAAACTGTATGCATAAATTCTCAATATGTAGAAAGAAACAATGGTTAGGAAACTGAGTTTTTAAAGAAATATGTGAGAGGGAGCTCTGGTGGCCTATTGGCAAGAAGCTGTATTACAATCCCAAAAGTGTGTGGTTCAAATCTACCAGATACTCTGCTGGAGAATGAAGGGCAATCTCTACCTGTGCCCATCAGATCCAATTCTACAGTACACACACACACATACACACACGCACACGATATATGATTTTATAAAATTCAGTGGTATATACAGGATGAACATCCAGGTCTTTTCTACCATGGCCATGGGCTTTCCTCATTCTACTAAGTTTATTTCTCTTTTGTTGTTTTGGTGGCCTAGTGAGTATGAAATTATGCTGCCAACCCAAAGAGAGGCAGTTCAAATTTACCAGTTTCTCCAGGGGAGAAAGAGAACTCTCCTTTCATGTAATTTACAGCCTCTGAAAACCCACTGGAGTGTCAACTGTGAGTTGGTTCAAACTAGATTACAATAAGATAGATACCCTTCAAGAAAATTCTTACTATGATTACAATATCTAAAACAATCATTGAGTAAAATCAAGAAGGTATTTCATTATGTGATTGTCTTATTTCTTCTTTTGCTATTATTGTTGCTTTGTCCTTGAGTCGAGTATGATCAATAGCAACTTTATGAACAACCGTTTTGAACCCTGTCTTATTTTGTGCCATTCTCATAATCTCTGACAGAAAGAGCCCATTGCTGCCCTACTGTGTCAATCCACCTTGTTCAGGGTCTTCCTCTCTTTCACCAATCCTCTAATATTCCAAACATGCTGTACCTCCACAAGGAATAGCATCTCCTAGCAACATGCCCAAAGTATGTGAAATGAAGTTGTATCACCTTTGCTTCCAGTGAGCACTCTGGGTGTTTCTCCAAAACATATCTGTTTGTTCTTTTGGCAATCTACAGGAAATTCAACACTCTTTGCCCACACTGCAGTTCACCCTTAGTCACTGTCCAGCTCTCAGCTGCATAGCAAGAAACTGGAAAGACCATGGCCCTGATCCAGGTACACCTTAGTCTTCAAACTGACATCATTGCTCCTCAATAACTTGAAGAGGTCCCTGACTGCAGACATTCCCAAAGCAATACATCTTCTGATCTCCTGACTGCTGATATCAAGGGTGTTGATTGTGGATCCAAGTAAGATGAAGTTGTTGATAATATCAATGTTTTGTCCATCTACCATGATGTTGCCTATCAGTCCAGTGGTAAGAATTTTTGTTTTCGTCACATTTAAATGCAATTCATAGTGAAGACTATATTCTTTAATCTTCTGTAGTGAGCATGCTTCACTTTCAGCAATCAAGGTTATGTCATCTGCATACTGTAGGTTATTGGTGAGTCTTCCTCTAGTCCTGAAGTCACATTCTTCATAGAGTCCAGCTTCTTGAATAATTTGCTTAGCATACAGATGGAAGAGATGTGGAGAAAGCATACAACTTTAACATACATTTTTCTTAATTTTAAACCATGTAGTGTTGTTTCCTTGCTCTGCTCATAAGATAGCTTCTTGGTCTAAGTGCAAATTTTCCAGGAGCACAATTAATTGTTCTAGAATTACAGTTCTTCTCAATGCTAATCATAATTTGTTATGGACCACACAGTCAAATACCTTTGCATAGTCAATAAAGTAAAAATAGACTTTCTTCTGGTATTCTTTGCTTCAGCCAGGATTAATCTGATATCAGCAATGCTGACTTTAAATGTATCAATCTTAAAATACAGTGATTATATTTATGTGCTTATTAACAAATTTTGAAAGATCTGAAGGCCCAACCCATTTTTACTGTGTTATATATCAATATTCAGAATAAAATGAAATTGAAAAAAAACACACTACATTTTATTCATATAATAACCACCAACATATTTGGACATGTTGTGAGGAGAGACCGGTCCTTGGAGAAGGACATCATACTTGGGAGGGTGGAGGGATAGCACAGGAGGGGAAGGCCCTCTATGAGGTGGATTGATTCAGTGACTGGGATAATTGGGATGGGAGTGTCAGAGACAGTGCGATTGGCACAGGACAGAGTGGAGTTTAGGGCTGTTGTACATAGGGTCACTATGAGTTGCAAGCGACTCGACGGCACATAACAACAACAACAACCATCAAACTCAGCTGAACTTATGCCTTATTCCAAAACAGGAATAAATATCCAGAAAGAAGCTGAGAATCACACATTTACTTATTTCTTTAAATATTTGATTTACTTTCTTTCCTTCAAAGCTCCATGATCCTCAGATAATGGATTCTTTTCACACACTGATGCCCTGACCAAAGTTATGTGTCTTATCACTTAAAGAGAAAGATAGTCCAGTGCAGTAAAATTGAGTTTTTAAGGATGTTATTTCAGAGAGTAGTTACCACGTGCCCTTTTATGCCATATTTTTCTGCCCCCCCTTTTATGTTAGTAATATAAGTTTGTAGACTTACCATTCATTCAAATTTATAAATTATAATTTAAGAAAATCATTAAGATTTCCCCCAATATTTTATAGCTAGATACTGCTTTGTTAGGACATCACAACTATAAGATGTATTTTTGTTGGTTTGTTTTTATAACACTATAGAGTTATAGATTTAAATAGAGAAAAGATGGAAATTGCCAAGGATTTTCTTTTATTTGAATCCACAATCAACTTCCATGGAAGAAGTAGTTAAGAAATCAAAGAAGATTTTATAAATATGTTGCAAAGAACCTCATTAAGGCGCTAAAGTGCAAAGATGTCACTTTGGGGATGAAAGTATGTGCCTTACCCAACTCATGATACTTTTAATCACCTTACAAACATGTGAAAGCTGGGAAATGAACAAGAAATACTAAAGAAGAATTGATACCTTACAGTTGGAGTGTAGGGAAGGATGCTGACTAAACCATGGATGATCAAAAGAACGAATAAATCTGTCTTGGGTGATGTGTGGCCAGAATGCTATTTAGATGGAAGGAAAGTGAGACTTTGTCTCATGTACTTTAAACATGTTGTCAGAAGGACCCAGTCACTGGAGAAGGACATCATGCTTGGTAAAGTAGAAAGGCAAGCAAAAGAGAGAGAAAGGCCCTCAATGAGATGGAGATAATCTAGTGCCTGACATGAGCAGTAATAAATGTGAAGGTGGTGATGGGTCAGACAGTGTATCATTCTGTTGTACACAGGGCTGTCATCAGTCAGAATTGACTCAATGGCTCATACCTACAAAAACAGCAGAGTCAAAGAGAGTTGAGAAGGCTCTAGGATCATTTGGCCTAATACACTCAGGAATGAAACAAAGCCCCAATAATGCCAAATAACTGACATAAAAGCACTTAGCTAGTCAGTGTAAGACTGAAATGTGATCAAGGTTTCCAAACTCCCATTTCCATGCATCTCTTGATTTTTTGCACACAAGCAATTTATGTTTAATAGAGATCACTTTCTTAGTATAGAAAACTCCAGATATTAAAACGAACATGTTTTAGGAGATGAAAAACCCAGCTATGATAGGCTAAAGGTCTCCCATATGGCATTCAGAACATTACCAATTAGAATTCTTCCTGACGGTATTTATACAGTACCTTGGTTTATTGGACTTTGTTAATGTTGTATTTTTCACAAATTGAAAGTTTATGGCAACATTCCATCAAGAACGTCTTTTGGTTCCCTCTTTCCAACTGCATATACTCAATTAATGATACCGTGCCACATTTTGGTAAATCTTGCAGTATTTCAAACTTTTTCCTAATGTTATCAGAGTTAATAGACTATAGCATATCGTAAGTGTGCCTTTTATATGCACCTTGAAACAAAAATTTTGTGTGACTCACGTTATTGCAGCTGTATAGATTTGTACCCACAGAATCTCTGAAGGAGCCTGTACTGCCTTCAGTGTGGCAAAAGTCTTAAGTAGGTCTCATAGAGCCATTACTAATATTTTGAAGAGAGACTAAATTTACCAAAAACTATGACTCAGAAGCATATGAATCATTATTTCTTATCATGTTCCTATGTTGTTTAAAACTTTTCCATCTCAAGAATAACTGGACTTGTTTTCTTCTCTCTACTGATTGTGCTGACCTGGCCCTAAGGGACTGACTAATCACTGAATTAGTCAGTTTTTCAATGTAGGTCATAGCTCTTAGGTTAAATATTCAGTTAATTATAAGATGAAGCGAGGAGTCGGGTGAGCATTTTGCAAAAGGGAAGTGATGGAAGTTTGGCCATCATGTTTCATGTCCTATAGAAAACAACAGTGGTAACAGATGACTATGAGAAAAATCATGCTTTCTTGGAGTGTGGAAATACATTTAAATTATGGTAGACATGATGAAAGTTAGTGTTAAAGAACTTGAGATTAGGGGAGAAAGCAGTAGAGAATTTCAGATTACAAGAAGCATAAATACAGTGGGAACTGGAGATGGTTAGGTCCAGGGCTGTTCAAAATAAATTTGGGTTTGTATCAGTTGCATCTACCTCCAACCAGGTTGACTAGTTAGGCTTTAAGAACAGCAAGCCTATAGAAC
>NW_006399975.1:2009930-2013959 GCF_000299155.1 Elephantulus edwardii | reverse complement strand
AGAATCTTTAAAACTTATACCTTCCACGCAAGAGGTAGTCTTTGCAAACTATTACTTTGAAAGAAAAAAATAGACCACATATTCGTTTTTAATGAGCATAGAGTCTCAATTTCTAACAGGTAAAAGTCAATCAGCTATGAGTAAATACAAAAAGGAAGTGAATTCACAAATCTAGAGGTTCAATACCTTTTCATGTATTCAATTATCAACTTCTATCAAGTTGGCTTTACATCTAAGATGTGTCTACATGTCAATTTTATGTCTCCCACTCTAATTCCATAACAATTCAAGTCTTTCTTTGCATTTTAGTCATAAAGAACTTTGCAGTGCATAAATCTGAATTTCCCATTCTCTTGCTAAGGGTTACCTGGGCGGGTCCTGCAGTGAAGTCTAATTGCCTGTCAAATGAACTCTTAGGTTTCTGAACATGATACTGCACCTGATCCAAGCTGTGGTCTTCAAAATTACTTGCTTACAGCAGTCAGCTAGACAATGATTAAGAATGAAAGAAGAAGAATAGATGCCTTTGAGTTGTGGTCTTGGCAAAGAGATTTGAACATACCATGGATCACTAGCGGAAGTTACAGGTCTGTCTTGGAGAGAGTGAAACCAGGCTACTCCTTTGGAAGCAAGAATTTTGAGGCTCTGTTTCACGTACTTTGGGCATGTTGCCTGGAGGAACCAGTCCTTGGAGAAGGACATCATGTTTGGAAGGGTGGAGGGTACAGCGCAAGAGAGGAAGATCCTTGATGAGATAGATTGACACAGTAACTTGGGTAATGGAGGTAGGTGTGTTAGAGACACTGAAACTGGCTCAAGATAGAGCAGAGTTCAGAGCTATGGCATATAGGGTCGCTATTAGTAGCAAGCAAAGTGACAGCACATAATAACAAAAACAATAATGTGTAGCTTGAACATCTTACTTAGTTACTATTAGTTAGTCATCATATGCTATTTTCTTTAATGTTTCAGTGTTTACCAATTGTTTTAGGAATACTGACATTGTATTCTTTCAATTTTCTTTCTATTTGAAATTTCCTACATCATTAAATATTTTGCCTGTAGAATGCCTGATCATTACAACTTGAGGCTTGAATTTGTTCTTTTTTTCTTTTATTTGAGAAAACTAAACGTGTTCTTCCGTTTTGGTTTTCTAATGTCAACTTCTTATACATTACAGTATTTTGCTTTATTTTTTTAGCCGCTATTTGAATTCTTCTGTTTAAGTCTCTTACTTCTTCCAAATACACTCTCTTTAATGCATCATGCTAACTAGTTGATATACCCATGTCTTTGTAAATATTGTTCCCTGTGCTTGTAATTCATTTCTTCTGTGTTGACTCAGAGAAGCCAAATTATTCCTTGAAATCCTTCTCATTTTTAGCATATTCATGAACCACACATCTGTGGTAGACTGTATCTCTTTTAGTTTTACCTTTGTTTGTATGACAGAGTGTGTTATCAATGAGTACAGACTATTTTTTAAACCTTTACATCAACTAGCATGCAAAAAAAAAAATTCAGGATGATTGAAAGTCAAGCATTTGTTATATTAAGAGAAGATGCTATGCTTTAATTACAGATTTGATTGGGGGTGGTAGAAGCGTGGGTGGAGTTTGGCTGAGCTGAGATCCCTGGATAATAAATAAAATTCAAAGATGCTGGTGAGGAATCAAATAATTTTTGTGTGGAACGATCATTAACAGCCTGGAGCAGGATAGAACATTTTCTTTTAAAACAGGTGATTGATCTTGATAACAATAGGGCAAGCCAAAGGACAAAGTCCCTTTGCAAGCTCATTGAGAGTGGAGACTCTAATTTCTGGTTCTTTCTTATCACATGCAGCACCTTGTAAAATGCTGTCCAAATAAAAACCCTTTAGTTAATGTTTACAGAGAAAAATATTTATGGCTAAAGCCTTGTGTTCTAAACTTGCTACTCACCAAACATTGTCTCAGCATATAAATTAAATTGGTTGATAAAAAAATAACCAACAATCATAGTTACTTTCAATATGAGCTAATAAGGTTGTCTATTTTGAAACTGCACAGTTCCTCAGTATCTCGAATATTATTTACTTGAGATCTATCTCTGGTGATCTAGTGGTAAGAAGCTGTGCTGCAAGTCTAAAGGCACACAGTTCAAATCCACCAGCTGCTCTGTGTGAGGACAGGCAGTCTCCTCCTGTGCAATTTACTATCCCTGAAAACCCACCAGATAGTCAACTATAGGTTGGTTCTCCAATTACTCTCTACATATAATTTTGGCCAAAGCCAGTTATTTGAAACACAACTCTGAGGATTCAATCTGAGCACATTTATATGCACCTTTTACAACAGGGGAACATATGCCTGCAGACATACACTAGCTAACCTGCATTATTGAGGTGAAGAATTTAGCTACAATGCTCCCAGATAAGCACAAATATACGGCATTCTATGAAAATGAAGAATAATAGCCTAGCTAAGAAATAATTTAAAGTAAGCACAAAGAAGAAAGGCACACATTTTAAAAGTCTAGTCAATTCCTCTATTCAATCCTTGAGGAAATTACAAATTAAAGACACAAATGTAAACTCAAATATTGTACACCAATATTCATAGTGGCATTATTCACCATTGCAAGAACATAGAAACATATCGAATGTCCAAACGTCACTGAATTACTTAAGAAATAGTGGTACATTTACAAAATGAAATACTACGCAGCACTCAGGAGCAATGATTTTTAAAAAAAATACATTACTTGGAATACAGACTAGAAAGCATTATGCTGAATGAACTAACTCAGTCTCATAAGGACAAACACTGCACAAGACCATTATTGTAAAATTAAAAGGTTAATTATTAAAACATGTATGGAGATCCAGGAAGTGTTAGGAGCAGAGTGGTGAGGATAATTGGGGTGAAATCTCAGAGTTGCAAATTTGGTAGGTGGGTAAAGGAAATGGGAAAAACCTGGTGGGGACCTGAAAATGCAGGGTAATGGTGAACATAGTCAAATGGTGGCTAATATTATAGAACATAATAAATGGGAATGATTTATGAAACAAAATGTGAATGAAGAACAGGGTGAAAGAAAATGTATATGAACTCTGTAAGCAAACCAATATAATTTTTTTTTAAAAAAGTCTAGTCAACTAAGTATAATAGAAGAAACTGCAAGTGAAAGATGAACCACATCGGGACTTGGTTTCTCACTCCGCAATTTATGAATGACCTTACTTAAAGGTTTCTGCCTCAGTTTCCTCCCTTGACAATATTTGATTAATAACACTTCCTTAACAGACTGTGGTGAAAATTAAGCAAGTTAACATACTTAAAGACTGAATTCAAGGGTGAATGAACTATGGTTTGGCAAAGAGTATTGAATATTCCATGAACTGCCAAAAGAATAAACAAATCTGTCTTGAAGGAAATGCAACCAGGGTGCTTCTTAGAGGCAAGGAAGATAAAACTTCATCTCATATCCTTTCAGCATATTGTCAAGAGGGGTCAGTCCTCGGGAAAAAAGCCATCATGCTGGGCAGGATCAATGAAAGAAATAAAGATCTTTAACAAGATGGATTGACACAATGACTGTGACAATGGATTCAAGCATGTCAGAGATTGTGAGGATGGCACAGGACAGGACAAGGTTCTGAACTCTCATTCAAAGGGCCACTAAGAATTGTTTCTGTTAATAGTCCAGAATAAAAGGTACATCACGACAAAGAAGGGGGAGTGTAGGGAGGGAGGTAAGTGTGCAAAAATGAATGAATATTGTTATGTGTCATCGAGTCACTTTTGACTCATAACAACCCTATGTACAATATCCCTGAAACCTGCTCTATCCTGTGCCAACTTTAATGTCCCTGACACACCTACGCTCATTACCCCATTCACTGAATTAATTAATCTCATAGACGGTTTTCCTCTTTTTCTGATCCTTCACCCTTTTCCAAGCATGATGTCCTTCTCCAAGGACTGGTCCCTCTTTGCAACATGCCCAAAGTATATCGGATGAAGCTTCAGAATCCTTGCCTCCAAG
>NW_006399975.1:1995897-2009765 GCF_000299155.1 Elephantulus edwardii | reverse complement strand
AGTCATTCTGATATTTGTTTTATTATGGTGCATTATGTTTAATATTTTTAAATGATTTATATTTTATCAATACTTCAGTATCACAATAACAAATTTTATATTATTTGTGAGGGTAGAGTCGAATGTCTTTCAATTTCCCAACAGAATGGTAATTTCAGTAGAAGAACATAATGATAATTAATTTCAATATAAGTAAATTTTATTTTAAAAAATAGAGTTATTTTCAACTCGATAGGACTTAACAACAACAAAGCAGAATATAATAGAATTCTCATCTTCCATGTAGGGCACCCAGGTTTGTTTCCTGACTTCTTTCACCACCACCATTTATCTTATACATCTTACAACATCTTACATAGCCACCACTCATCTGCCAATACTGTATGTTGCTTTGATGTTGAACAGATTACAGTAGAGCTTCTAAAATAAGACAAACCAAGAAGCAAGGACTGCTCATCTATTTCTGAAAAATTGTCAATGAAAATCCTATGAATCCCAATGATCCAATTGGAAGCCCATCATAAGGATGGAATCTACTGCTAGGTAGTAACAGGAAGCAAGAGGATGGGACACTGGCAGCTAACAACCACAAAAAATAAATGTGGAAGGTTCTCCCACTAAGCCTAGAAGAGATCCCATAATGCTCTTATTTGGACAGATGCCTGTCAAGTTTCTCCGCACTGTTTCTGAAATAACTACTATTAGTGATAAATAGCTAGAGATATTTCACTCTTTTAAAAAGGACTTCTCAAACAATTGTATGTGATGGAATCTCCTGGAGGGTTTGTTAAAACACAGATCACTCCATTCCATCCCCAGAACTTCTGAATCATTAGGTCTGGAGTGGACCCTAAGAATTTAAATTTCTAGTAAGTTCCCAGGTGATGTTAATGCTTAAGATAGCCAGTGCTTCAAAATTATTTAATTCCTTGTAATGAGAATTGTGACAGAAAGTTTAAGCAAAATGTCATTCTAGATTCTAGGTGTAGATGTTTCTGATGGTTGATTATTATTGAGGATATAGGAGTGGAAAACTCTTACTTGTCATCCTTACATGGGGAAGTGCCCATGAATGGAGAAACCAACCGAGTGGAACTAGCAGATGGCCCTAGAGGCAATGACAGGGAAGAGGGTGAAATAGAAATTCTTAAACCATCCAGTGACCCATCTCTGCAGTTAGATGAAGGGAAAGTCTATCTGAAAGGAGTTGATGATTAGGTACAACAATTAACAAACTGCAACCAAACATGCACTACAAAATAAATTGAGAGGATGGAAGGGAAATATGCATTGATGAGCAAATGAAAACCCAACCTCGTTGTAACTCTCACTAAAATTATCATTCAAAAAATAATAAAAAGCTCATTTTGAATCTGTACAATGCATTATTTATGTTTGCTTGTACCCAAAACATAATCAACATAATATACAGGGACAGAATCACGAAGAAGTCTAATTTTTGCCCTGCAGGAAACGAGAATTAGCAGAGCTGGCAATCATTTTAAAAGATAATTTGACACCTCCCCCAATCTTTATGTGACTGGGAGTGGACCCTTTCTTTCCAGAAATTTAAGTAGTGGTACTGTTACTGGGTTGCTATTTCCTAAATGGAATCTCTGAGATGATTTTGTTGTTACGTGTGTCAAGTCGACTAAGCCTCCTAGTGATCCTACTATCAATGGATCTGACTATTGCCCTATCCTATGTCATTTTCATCCTCTTTGACACACTTGAACCCACATTACAGTCAGCGTAATGCAATATGATAGTCTCTTTCTCAGCTGACTCTCCCAAGTGTGATGCCCTTTTCCAAAACTGACCCCTCCTAACATGTCCAAAGCATGTAGACAAAGTTTCACCATCCTGGCCTCCAAGAAGTACCTTTGCTTCACCTTTCCCAGGACATACTTGTTTGTCCTTTTAGCAGTCCTTGGGATATTCGGCAATCTTCTCCAATGCCACAACTCAAAGACATTGATTCTTCTCCTGTCATCCTTATTCATTACCCAACTTTTAGCTGCATAGCAAGTAATTAAAAAGAGTGTGGTTTAGATCAGGAGCACCTTAGATTTCAAAATGATAAAATTGTTTATCAGCCTTTTGGAAAGGTCCCCAACTATGGACTTTCCCAATGCAATAAGTCTTTTGATTTCTTGCAGTTGATGCAAAGGTTGTAGATTACCGATCCAAGGAAGATTAAATCATTGATAATTTCTATCTCTCCTCCATCTATCATGATGTTACCTATTGACCTATTGGTGAGGATTTTCAATTTCTTTTTTTTTTTTCAATTTTGTCTTCTTGCCTGGGGCATCTAGCAAATTCTAGAATGCTATAGATAGCAAATACAAAGTTAACTGAAGTTGATATACAACATGTGCTTTTGTTTCAGAGACAGACGTCTAGAGTCCTATCTGATTCATCATTTAGACTTCTGTAACTCTTTTGTAGAGTTGACTGTCCACTCACAAGTCAGAGAGAAGGCCTTCTATGAGTTAAGTGTTGCATTGTGGTTACTTGTGAAATGCTAGCAGCACGACCATAGGCTCCCTTTCTTGCATTTGATCTGCTGGCACCCACAGGCCCAAATTGTGGGTTTCAAGGGCTCAGCCTTTTAATTTCTTGATATTGAGATGTAATCCATATTGAAGAATATAGTCTTTGTTCCTTTGCAGCAATTATTTCTATTTCTTTTCACTTTGAGCAAATAAGGCTGTATCATCTTCTTAATGCAGGTTATTGAGTTCTCCTTTGTTGATGCCGTATTCTTCTTCATATAGTCCGACTTCTAGAATGGTTCTGCGTACAGATTGAATAGATAGGTAGGAAGAATGCATCCCTGACACAAGATTTTTCTTGCTCTGTTCATACAACAGCTTCTTGGTCTAGGGATAGGTTTTGTATGAGCACGGTTAAGTTTTCTGAGATTCTCAATCTTCTCAATATCAGTCATTGTTTTGATACACATAGTTAAAAGCCTCTGCATAGTCAATAAAATGAAAATAGACATCCTTCTAATATTCTGTGCTTTCAGCCAAGAGACATCTGACATCAGCAATGATATGCCTTGCATCATTGTTTCTTCTAAATCCAGCCTGAATTTCTGGACATTCTTCACCAATGTATTGTTCCAGCCATTTTCTAATAATATTCAGCAAGATTTTACTTGCATGTGATACTTATGATACTATCAGTAATTTCCACATTCTGTGTTGGGGAATGGGAACAAATATGGATCTCATCTAGTCAGTTGCCAGGTAGCTGTTCTCTAAATTTCCTAGCAGATATCTTGGTAAGCATGTCTAAATGTGCATCTTTTTGTTGAAACATATCAATTGGTATTCCATAGGTTTATGGAGGCCTTACTTTTGGCTAATCTTTTTTACTGCAGCTTGAACTTCTGTCATCAATATTGGTTCTTGATCATAAAGTACTTCTGAAAATGTTTCTGTGCCCACTAATTATTTTTGGTACAATGCTTAGTGCATTCTTTCTATCTTTTGATTTTTCCTGGATCATTCAGGATTTTGTCTATTGCATCCTTTAGCATTACAACTTGGGACTTGAATTTGTTTTTCCATTCTTTAAGCTTGAGAAATGCTGAGTATGTTCTTCCCTTTATATTTACCATTTCTGGCTCTATGCACATTCCTCCATAATACTTTGCTTTGTCTTTTTGTACTGTCCTAATCTCTGAGTTATGGAAGGTAATTAATTTGACTCCTACCTGAAATATTGATTAGCAGCACCTTGGAAAAAACACTTTGTAATTTGCTTCTGACAAGACACAGCCTTACAAATCTTACAGAATAAATTTCTACTCACAGAGTCACCGTGGGTTGTATTATACAGTTATTGTTGTTATTGTTTTTGGGTGCTTCTGAGTTGATTAAGATTGTGATTCTATGAACAACAGCTCAAACACTTACTCTATCTCATGTCACTCTCACAATCTCATGTGCCACTCTCTCAGTCTTTGCCATGCTCAAGCCCATTACTTTAGTCACTTTCAATCAGTCTTATTTAAGGTCTTCTTCACTCACTGATCTTCTACTCTTCTAAGCCTGATGTCTTTTCCCAATGACTAGTGCTGTGATGCTAAACACTGTAACACTGACGTGTCAAATGCGATAATAGTTACCCACGGTGGACAGTGTTTGGTGGAACTCCCAATTAAAGCAAGATTGGAACCAGGAGTGGCATCCATTTCTGAAATAGCTTGCCTCTGAAAACTCTATGAACTTGGAGAAATGACCAAAGTTATATAAGTATTCAGGTCTTTTGTTCATAGGGCCACTATGAGTCATCTACGACTTGATGGCACTTAACAACAATAACAACAAGTGCCTCTTGACATGCCCAAAGTATGTGAGGTGAAGTTTCACTATCCTTGCCTCTAAGGAGCATTTTAGTTCCACTTCCTCCAAGACAGAGTTGTTTGTTCTTTTAACAGTCCGTGCGATATTTAATGTTCTTCATTAACATCACAATCCAAAGGTATGAATTCTTTGTGTAGTGACTGGATATCTCCTAAATTAGGATAATCTGAAAGGCCATGAACTGGCTGACTATGGCACTGACTTATGTTATTTTGTACCATACCTTAAACATCTTACAGTAGAAGGAAACAGTCTCATAATAAATTATGTCTCAATCTTGTGCATTAGTGCTGGCTTCTCTCCCACAAACAATGTCAAAATTGTAAGCAACTGGCACAGAGTCAATGTGACAATATGTAAATTACTTGTAAAGTGAACTTGATCTTGTATAAAAAATGCTATTTGAATCTTAATTTGCTAACAATATTTTAATGTGGTAATTGAGGTCATGGAAGACTTGGGCTAAAGATGAAACCATTTATAACTGTCGATTTTAAGAAAGGCTGCATTACCCAGGTTTGTAAAAAACTTCAAAGAATTAAAAAACATATGCATGCTTTATATTTCCTAAGAGTAGGCTCTAAAACATAGCTGTAGAAAAAAGGCACTAATGATCTGTATAAAAGGGTTTGGGATATATATATATATATTTCTGTTTCTATAATTCCTTGGCTCTAGAATCAATTTCCTCATCTACACAGTCTTTACTTTAATGAAATAAATGAACTCCTCATTGACTTACAAAGGCCAAATGTAATTCTAAATTATTTGAGTACCTCCACAACTTCATGTTTTCATAATTATTAAGTCTATGGTTCTCCTATCTTTTTAAAAGAACATCACCCACCTCCATCAATAGCTTACCCAATCTATTTTTACTCCAGCTCTCAAATCAAAGTCAGACTCAGAAAATTTGAAATTGACCTCAAGTGTGAAAAAATTCTTTTAATGATAAATTGCAAAAGTTCTGCAACTATAAGGTATTAATTGAGTGGTATAATGATAATTAAAGAGCTCTGGTGGCCTAATAGCAAGAAGCTGCACTGCAATACCCAAGGACATGGTTCGAGGTCACCAGCTGTTCTGCGGGAGAAGGACATGTGATCTCTTATGCTATTAACTGCCTATGAAAATTTACCCGGGGGTCAGCTGTGGGTCGGTTCTGACTCTGTGGTACTCAGCAACAACAACAACAACAACAACTGTAATTATTAGTCTACTTCTACAGAGAGGACCTATGCTCTCTTCCAGCTCTTCTTCATTTGTCCTATTTTATAGTTTAACTTTTTAAAGGGTTTCAATCCTCATCTTATGAAACTGGAAACATCATTCTTATGGGCATACAGTTTTGCTTTTAATAACATGGACAAATTCTGCTCCAAACATGAAGTACATTGTGGGAGAGGGCCAGGCCTTTGCTGTCATCAATGCACGGAAGCGATGGGATGGGATGGGATGGGATATGATGTGGCAGGCATATCCCATCTCACTGCCTTCAAGTCAATTCTGACTTACCGGGGAGAGGAGAACTTAATGACAGAGGAGAATTACTTCATAGAAATTAAGGTTGTAAATCTTTTCAGGAACAAATCTCTAGAATGGCTGGTGGATTCAAACCACTGAACTTTCTGTTAGTAGTTAGACATTTAACTACTGTACCACAGTCACTGGAGCCCTTTTGAAGCATATTATGTTTGGTAAATAAGTGCTGGCCTTTTGGTTGAAAATTATAAATGAGTGTCAAGAAAAGTTAGTAATTAAGATAATTAGTAGTTAAATGCAATAATTTTAAAAATAAGAAAATGAATTCAAAAGAGTCCATGATAGCAACCAAATACCAGAAATTTTAAATATACAATCTTTTATTTAAAGAAGCATTGCTTCTCTATGTTTAAGAAATTATTTTTCAAGTAATTGTTTCTTGAAGAATGAGCAGAAGTGGAAACAGAAACTGGGGGTGGGGGTCAGGGCAGTTCATCTTTTGCTGCTTTTTAAGAGCACTTACAGACACTTGATCTTTGTTCTCTTCAGCAACAATAGATGGTGAGTGGCCACTGCTCAGCTGGCAGGTGAGGATGTTTTGAAAGCTTTGGCTGCTGGTTTCCAGCTGATTGGCTATTTTCACCATTGCTGAGTTACTCAGTCCTAATCACAGCTGACTGATCTCAGCTGGCTGGAGAAATGCTGAGTTCTCTGGCCCTGTACCTCTTTCTCCCACCACGCTGATGCTAATAGCAGAGGTGTCATTTCCTTGTGACTACTGAGGACTCCCTCTGCATAAAGAACGAGCAAGGCTAGTAAAAGGGCTTTCTCATAAACAGAGGGCTTCTGGCACATGGTAAATAATATACTAAAACTCACCCAGCTGGTGACAGGATTGGCTGGGGTGGGCAGGTCAAGGGTTGAGAGTGTTTTAGCACCTTATAAACACTGAACATCTTCCAGCTTCACATACTTGGAATGCCCTGGTAAGTAATGGGTTGGGCATGATTTCTTGCTTTGAAAGCACCCCATGATGAGATTTACTGAAGAGGCAGAACAGACTTCCAGATCTTTAATACCCATTCAGGGAATGAGAAAGGAGGATAAATGTACTGTATATAACAGTTTAACATAACCCTCTGTTTTTACTGTTGTGAATATTGACTTTCAAATGGATTTAATCAAAATCAATAGCAAAATGTACAGTAATGAAGTAATGTAAAATGCTGTAATGTATAGGCCAAGAGGTTGAATATGGAATATATTAACAGAAAAGTAGTTGTGCAAGAATAATTCATTCCTCTCCAGGAATCTTTCTTCATGTAATCTAAGACAATAAGAAGGAAAGATAGAGTGCTAGAGCTGAGCCACAACACTGGTCATTGAAAGAACTTTTCACATTGTCTTCTGTGCAAATTTAGCAAGATGGGATTAGACTGCAGTGGAACAAAATAAAGAAATTGGTTTACAACTGACCTGCAGATTGGCAGTCTAAACTTTGTCTTTTTCAGTTGGTTTATCAAAGGAGATAAAATGACTAATATTAAATAATATTTAATAATTTTTCTAAAAATTAAATTATTCTAAAATGATTTCTTTAAATGTTTGGAGTACATGCATTGATCCTAAAGTTAAATGCAAAGGGCATAATTTTTAAGATTTGTCTACATTTTAAATTTATAACCCAAGCAATAAATGAGAGAAACATATTCTCCAGAATTGGCCAGAAAGGCCCAGGGTGATTTTTGAATAATCAATATTTTCCAATATATGCCACAGCTTTAAAACCGAAAATAACTGATACTGGCACTCGGTAGAAACCTTTTTCCCCCCAAAGGAAGCTTAATGATTTGCTAGTAAAGGCAGACTATAATTCAAAGATTATAAAGATTATTTTACCAAGAAGGGATAGCATTCCCATTTTATAGAAAACCAAACTAACTATTAGGATATTAAGATGTCTCACCATAAATCACAAGGTGAATTCTTTCACTCATTTATCATTTCTATTTCTTTCTTTACAACTTCAATTTACTTCTCCTTTCTCATATTTGGCTGTTGCTCCTCTCAATTAACCTTTGTGTTTCCATCTCCATTCCCTCATTTCCTCCCTCCTCTACCCCACTTCCCCCCCTTTATTCTTCATCTGACCATCTTCATATTCTGTAGAGGACCTTTAAGCAAGGAAATCATGAAGGCAACAAAGATACCCAATGGTTAACATTCAATCAGGGGCAGAGGAGCAGCTTTAAGGCAAAACACTGAATTCTTCAAATAGATTAACTTGAGACGGAATCAGAAAGAAACATGGAGAGAAAGAGAGTGAGAAGGAAAAAGGAGCGAGAGGACTAGGATGAGGAGATAAACAAGTGAATCACAAATGTTTGCAAGCGCTGTTTCAGGCTGATTAATGTGAACTTTCACATGTCATTTCTATGTAATGCCCGAGCGTTAGTGGAGACAAGCACTGACATATACAAACATTATTAGAATCTGAGCAGCAGTAGCAGCTGTTAAGAGTGGCATGGTTCTGAATTCTGAAATCAGGCACAGAGCATCTAGTGGTATTTCCCACTCATCCTCAGGGGACTCCACCATGGCTGGAGTAATAGAAGTCAAAACTTCAATCAGGCTCTTATTAGTTACTTTGCACACACGAAACAAGGTCCTATTGTTGGTGGCAAACGAGAGCTACTGCAGTCTAGAATTGACACTGTTTTTTTAAAAAAAGCTATCTCTGACTGCTCAATATAAGGTTAGGTGTAGGTCATGTACCAGGGTTTTTACCAAATTAATGCTATCAGGGGAATTACACTTAAATGGAATTCTCTCTATCTAAACAATTCCTTCTGGTTTCATCACAGCTCTTTTACCCTCTCTATCCCTCTCTATATGAAATAATTGAGAAGAGAGGACATCTGGAATAATATATAAAGAATCATGTCATCAAACAAACTAAGATTTACCACCAGGCCCCATGCCCTCTCTCCAACTCATACAGAAATCTGAAGTCTTTTAAAAAAACCTAATAATTTGTTTTACAGGTATCAAAAAATTTTTGGTATTCTTCTGCTTGGAATGCACTCTTCATTCAAACGACTGAAAATGTAGGGGCTGCTCACTTCCAGAGACAGCACATTGAAGAGCTAGTGTAGGAGCTTCTCGCCACCTTTCTGGACAGAAGCTTCTCCACTTGGGAACTTGGTCGACCCACACTGCAGACCTAAGAAGACAATATACTCAAGAAGAGGGGGTTGAAATTAGGTGAGAGACTCCCAAAGTCAGCATATCATGTTGCTGGAGAATGATGGGCCTGTAACTCCTCAAGAGGAAAACTACTCCAGGTGGGTTACCTGGCACCTGAGACGCTAGCCCACAGGCCAAAGAGAACAATAAGCTTCAGGAGAGGGGATTGCAGTCAGGAGAAATAATCATTCCCAGGGCAAGCACATCGAGGTACTTGGTCAGGAGCTTTCCTGCAATCCTGCTGGACAGAAGCTGCTCCATTTGGCAACCTGGCTGGCCACTTTGCAGACCTAAGAAGACAATAGACTTAAGGAGAAGGGGCTACAATAGTTGAGGGACTCACTCTGGAGCCAGCACAGTATGGTGCTGAGAATGAGGGCCCTGCAACATCCCAGGATGGAAACTGCTCCAGGTGCAATATCTGGCTGCTGGTGGGGTGGGGGAGTCCACAGACTAAAGAGGGCACTAGGATTTTGGAGAGGGGCCTGTAATCAGACAAGAGACTCACTACCAGAGCCAACATTGAAATGCTGAGAAGGGAGTTACCTGCCTGCCATCCTTATGGGCAGAAAGTGCTCCAGGTTGGGAAACTGGCTGTGCCACTCTGCAGACCAAAGAGAACAATAAATATCAGGAGAGGGGCTGCAGTAAGGTGAGATTCCTGCAGAGCTGCACTGCAGACCAGAGAGGACTGAAGGACTTTAGGAAAGGCAAACATGCCTGATCCACAAACCCAGAAAGGATTAAAGGATTTGTTTTTTTAACTTGTTTTTGTTGATTAACTTCAACAGTCGAGCAGGACCCATAACGACTCTATGAACAAAAGGCCTGAAGCCCCTCTACAACTATCGACATTTATCAAAGTTCATAGAGTTTCTGGAGGTATGTTGTTTAGGAAGTGGGTGCCACTCCTGCTTCCAGACCTGTCATAGAATGTTATTGGTTGAATCGCCTGTGATGTACAGTGACCCCTATGTACAGCAGCTCTGAACCCTTCCCTATCATGAGCCAGTCTCACTATTTCTGGAACACTAACCCCTATCGTCCCAGTTACTGTGTCAATTCATCTCATCGGGATCTCCCTTTCCTGCTCTGTCCATCCACCCTTCACAGCATGTTGTCCTCCAAGGACCAATCTCTTCTGGCCACATGCCCAAAGTAAGTGAGGCAGAGTTTCAAAATCCTAGTTTCCAAGGAGAGACTTGGTTTTATCCATTCCAAGACAGACCTATTTGTTTTCTTGGCAGTCCATGTACAAGACTCTTCACCAGCACCACAACTTGAAGACATTGATTCCTCTTCCCTCATCCTTAATCATTGTCCAACTTTCTGAAGCATAACAAGTAATTGAGAAAACCGTGGCCTGGATTAGGTGCACATTTGTATCTAGACCGACTTCGTTGCTCTTTAGCAGTCTGGAGAGGTCCCTGACAGCAGATTTTTTTCCAGTGCTATTAATCTTTTGATTCCCTGACTTCTGGTACTAAAAGTGTTGATTCTGGATCCAAGCAAGTTGTAATTGCTAACAACCTCAATCTCTTCTCCATCTATTATGATGCTGCCAGTTGGCCCTGTCGTGAGAATCTTTGTCTTCTTGATGTTGAGCTTCAATCCATATTGAAGACTACAGTCCTTGACCTTTTGCAGCAAGTGCTTCAGGTCTTCAGTTTGAGCAAGCAAGGTTGTGTCATCTGCATACTGTAGGTTGTTAAAGAGTCTCCTTCCAATCTTGATGCCACACTCCTCCTCATAAAGCCCTGCTTCCTGAATTATCTGTTCTGCATACAAATTGAAAAGGTATGAGGACATATATTTTAACCATTTGTCCTTTCTGGTTGGGTGTTTTTTTAATATATATTTTATTTTATTTTATATTGGTTTCTATACAAAATTCATAAATTTCATACACATTGTTTTTCACACTGGACCTTTCCCCTTTCCTTTACCAATCCCTCCCTCCACCCATTGTGCAACCCTAAGTTTAAGTCCCCTCAGTTGGATCCTCGTACACACTCTACAGTAATAGCCACTTATAGTTAGTTCATTTAGCATAATGCTCTCCAATACCTCTCATGTTAGGTAGTAATTTACAAAATCATGCGTGAATGTACCATAATTTCTCCATCCATCCCATTGTGGTTGGGCATTTGGAATGTTTCCATGTTCTTACTATGGCAAATAACCCTGCTATGAATATTGGTGTACAAGTCTCTATTTGTGCCTCAGTTCTCATTTTCTCAGGGTATATTGGTATTCCTTACTTTTAGTCAGGATCCATCAGACATCAGCAATGATATCCCTGGTGCCACAGGCTCTTCTGAATCCTGTTTGAACTTCTGGCAGTTCCCTATCTATGTACTGTTCCAGCTAGTTTTGAATTATATTCCACAGTATTTTGCTTGCACGTGATATCAATGATACTGTCTGATAGATTCAACATCTTGTTGGATCCCTTTTCTTGGGAATGGAAACAAACAAATATGGACCTCTTCCAATCTGTTGGCCAAACAGCTGTCCTCCAAATGTCCTGGTATAGACTGGTGAGTGCATCCAAGGCTGCATCTTGTTAATAGAAACATGTCAATTGGAATCCCATCGATTCCTAGGGCCTTACTTTTTGCCAATACCTTCAATGCAGCTTCTACTGCCTCCTTCATTACCATTGGCTCCTATTCGTTGGAACTTTCTGAAATTTTTCAGTGTCAATCAATTCTTTCTGGTACAGTGACTCTGTATCTTTGTTACATCTTTTTTTTTAATGCTTTCTGGGTCATTCAGTATATTGTCCATAGCATTTTTCAGTATTGCAACACAAGACTTACGTTTGTTTTTCAGCTCTTTCAGCTTCAGAAATACAGAGCAAGTTTATTGTCCAATTCCAGCTCTCTGAACATTCCATTATAATACTTTGCTTCGTCCTCCCAATCTGCCCTTTGAAATCTTCCATTTAGGTTTCCTTTTGTTTTGGCTTCTTGACACTCCAGTGCAATCTTTAGAGTCTCTTCTGATATCCACTTTGATTTTTTTCTTTCTTCTCTGTTTTGGTAATGACCTTTTGCTTTCTTCATGGATGATATCCTCGATATCATCCCACAACTCATCTGGTCTTTGATCATTTGTTGTTCAATGCCTCAAAACCCATTCTTAAGATGATCATGGAATTCTGATGGAATTGATTTGAGATCATATCTTGGTCTTTGGGGACTTATTTTAATTTTATTCAGCCTCAATTTGACTTGTATATGAATAATTCATGATCTGACCCACGGTTCGCCCCTGGCCTAGTTTTGAATGCTCATACTGAGCTTTTCCAACGATTTCTTCCACAAATATAGTCAATCTTCTTCCTATGCAGCCCATGAGGTGATATCCACATGCTAAAATCATTTAACAATTAAAACATGAAATGTCCACAGCTGGAATGTTGGAAAACTGGAAATTGTTAAAAATGAAATGGATCACATGAATGTCAACATACTAGGCAACAGTGAGATGAGATGGAACAGCTTTGGCCACTTTGAATCAGATAATCATATGGTATACTATGCAAGGAATGAAAAACAGAAGAATGGTAGTGTATTCATAGTCAAAAAGTCAATTTCAAGTTCTATTTATATACTCTCCAGAAATAGAACTGAGACAGACATTTGCATGCCTATGTTCACAGTAGCATTATTCACAACAGCAAGAAAATGGAAATTGCCCAAGTGTCCATCAACTAATGAATGGATTGAAAAATTGTGGTACATTCACATGATGGAATATGGTACAGCTCAGAAGCAACTGCAACCATTTGGAAAAATACTACATAACATGGGAGAGACTGGAGAGCATTATACTAAGCAAACTAACTCGGCCTCCTAAGGGAAAATATTACATAAGACAATTACAGCAAAAAATGGAAGGATAACTAGTAAGATACGTATAAAAGTTCAAAGAGAGAAGGGAGGGGGCAGAGAGGCTGAGAGAGTGGAGATTGGGAGTAATCACAGGATCACAGAGTTAGGTGGATGGAGGGTGAAGGAATTAGGAAACATTCAGTGGGGACATGAAAAGATGGGGTGATAGTGGACATAGATAACATGTAAGCAAAATGTTGGTGAGGTTCGTCTAAAAATGGCTAGAACAATACACAGACAGAAGTAACATATGTTCAAGCTGGGCTTAGAAGAGGCAGTGATACATGCCAGAGTTAACACTACCAATTTCAAGTGTATCCTGGCAGAAAGGAGAAGATACTAGAAGGATGCTTGTTTGTGTCTTGTTGACTATGCAAAGGCATTCAACTGTGTGGGTCAAAATAAATTATGGCTAACATTGAGAAGAATGAGTATCACATAATTGTACTCATGTGAAACGTATACCTAGACCAAGAGGCTGCTGTGTGAACAGAGCAAGGGAACACTGTTGTTGTGTGTGTTTGAGTCAGAACCAACCCCTGGAGGATCCTCCAAGCTTGTTTTCAGAGGCAGTAAATGGCAGGGGAAGATATAGCCCATCCTTCACTCATGGAGCAGTTGGTGGATATGAACCCTAAGCCTAAATAACCCTTTGGAACTGCAGCACAGCTTCTTACTAGTTTTTGTTGTTGTTATGTGCTGTCGAGTCGTTTTCGACTCATAGCGACCCTATGCACAACAGCCTTAAACCCTGCTCTATCCTGCGCCAACCACACCGCTTCTGACACACCCATCCCGATTACCCCAGTCACCCGAATCAATCCATCTTATAGAGGGTCTTCCCCTCCTGCGCTGTCCCTCC
>NW_006399975.1:1985459-1995327 GCF_000299155.1 Elephantulus edwardii | reverse complement strand
AGGGGGGAGGGGTTTGTGCGGGGAGAAGGGTGCAACAATGAATGAATGGAATTCCAAAATCTCTGTAGATGTTCATTGAAATGAAAAATAAACAAACTAAATTAATAAAAAAATAAAAAAGAGAACATTATATGGTTGACAAGTAAATTGTATGTCAGGGTTGTATCCTTTCTCCTTATCAACTTAATCTGTATACTGTGCAAATTATTTGAGAAACAGGACTTTATAAAGAATGTGGGATCAGAAATAGAGGAAGATTCATCAACAATATACATTATGGATATGACACAACCTTGCTTGCTAAAACTGAGAAAAACTTGAAGTATTTGCTTTAGAAGATTTAAAACTATAGCCTTCAATATAGATTACATTGCAATGTCAAGAATACAAAAATTCTCTCCACTGGACCAATAGAGGATAGATGGTAGAAAATATTAGAACTGTGAACTACTTAAAATTAAATTCTTGGATTTATTTTTTGGGTCCATAATCCATACCCTTGGTACCAGCAATCAGGAGATTAGGAGATGTATTGCATCAGGAAAGTCTGCTGTCAGTAATCTCTCCAAATTACTGAGAGGCAATGATGTTAGTTTGAGAGGCAATGCATCTGAGAGCTGGACAATGAGTAAGGATGACAGAAGAACTCATGCTTTTGAGCTGTGGTGTTGGCAAAGAATATTGAATCCAAAAGAACAAACAGGTATGTTTTGAAGCAGGCGCAGCCAGAGTGCTCCTCAGAGGTGAAGATAGCAAAGCATCAGCATGTTGCTTGGAGAGGATTTTCTTTGAAAAGGAATTATTACTGGAAAGGTAGTGGGTCTATTGGAAAGGTAGAGGATCAGTAAAATCAAGGAAGCAGGTGAATTGACACAGTGACTATAAAAATAGGTTTAAATATGTTAAAAATGAAAAAGACGCAACAGGACAGAACAAGGTTCAGATCTATTGTTCATAGGGTTGCTATGAGTTGTACTTGACTTGAGGCACCAAACAACCACATGCTTACTGCAGCATTTTTTACAATAACCAAGAATTGGAAATAACACATATGTCCATTAATGAATGAATGGTTAAAAAAAAAACTCCTATGGTACACTCAACCACCCACTCCTATACAGCCTTGAAAATCAATAAAGAATTTTCAAAACACTGTATAACATGGATGAATATATAAGATATGCTGACTGATATAAAATCACAAAAGGTCAATTATTATATAAAAATACTATCATAAAAAGCTAAGGAAATTTTTACACAAAGAATCATTCTTGAATGATTACCAGGAAGAGGAACAGAAAAAAGGTAGTTAAAACTAATAAATAGATCACTCTCCTCTCATTAATGAAGTTGTTCTCAATTCATAACTGACTTTCCAAGGCTGTAAATCATGTGGGAGGACATAGCCCAACTTTCTCCAGAGAGCAGCAGGGGACTCAAACACCAGAGGAAACTGGCTTTTGGACTAGCCATTCAACTTTAAGATTAATAGAGCAACTCTCTACACACTATGCTACCAGAGCTGCCTAAATAGATAATAGATAGGAAGGTAGGGATCAGAAAGGCAATATTCAAGAAAATGTTAGTAAACATTATAATTAATGAATGTTATAAACTAAAATGTGTATCAATGATTAAATGAAAGTACAAGATAGTTTATAAACTTCCACCTAAATTACAAAGTCATAGATGAACTTTAAAAAAAACCAACACAGCAACAAATGACTGAAAAAAGGACAAAACAAGATATTAAAATGGAATGTGCAGAGATCTGGAATTGGAGAATTAAAAAAAGGGAAGAACTCACTTTGCATTTCTCAAGCTGAAAGAACTGAAAAAACAAATTTAAGCCTCATTTACAATAGTGAAAGAAGCTATGGGCAATATATTGAATGACCCAGAAAGCATCAGAAGGAGATGGAGGGAACACAGAGTCACTGCACCAAAAAGAATGGATTGACACTGAAAAATTTCAGGAAGTACCATATGAACAGGAGCCAATGGTAGTGAAGGAGGAAGTAGAAGCTGTATTGAAGGCATTGGCAAAAAATTAAGGTTCTAGGATCGGTGAGATACCTATTGACTTGTTTCAATTTACAGATGCAGCCTTGGATGCACTCACCAGGATATGCCAGAAAATTTGGAGGATAGCTGTCTGGCCAACAGATTGGAAGAAGTCCATATTTGTTCCCATTCCCAAGAAAGGTGATCCAACCACATGTGGAAATCAGCAAGCAAAACACTGCTGAAGATCATTTAAAAACAGCTGAAAGAATACATAAATAGGGAACTGTCAGAGAAGTTCAAACAGGACTTTCAAGAGGTCATGACACCCGGAATATCATTGTTGATGTCAGATGGATCCTGGCTGAAAGTAAGGAATCTTAAAAAATGTCTATTTATACTTTATTTACTATTCTAACACATTTAACTGTGTGGATCAGAACAAGCTGTCACTAAATTGAGAAGCATGGGAATCCCAGAGCACTTAATTGTGCTCATCTGGAACCTATACCTAGAATAGAGCAGGGTAGCACTGCCTAGTTTGGAATTGGGAAGGAAGTGTGCCAGGGTTTTATTCTCTCTCCATGCCTATTCAATCTGTATGCTAAACAAGTTATCAGAAAGGCTAGACCCTATGAGGAGCAATGTGGCTTCAGAATTGGAGGGAGACTCATCAATAACCTGCATGATGCAGATGACACGGCCTAGCTTTCTGAAAATATGGAGGACTTGAAGCACTTGTTGCAGAAGATCAAGGAATGTAGCCTTCAGTATGGATTACATTTCAATGTCAGGAAAACAAAGATTCTTACCACTGGACCAATTGGCAGCATCATGATGGATGAAGAGGGGATTGAAACTGTCAACAGCTTCATCTTGCATGAGTCCACAAGTAACACCCTTGGTATCAGCAGTCAGGAAATAAGGAGACACTGTGCACTGGGAAAACCTGCAGTTAGGGACATCTCCAAATTATTGAGGAGTAGTAATGTCAGTGTGAAGAGTAAGGTGCATCTGATTCAGGCCATAATCTTTCTAATCACTTGCTGTGCATCTGAGAACTAGATAAAAATTAAGGATGACAGAAAAATAATTGATGCCTATGAGCTGCGATGTTGGAGAAGAGCACGAAACATCCCATGAACAGCCAAGAGAACAAACAGACATGTCTTTGAGATGGTACAGCTCGAGTGCTCTTTGGAGTATATAATGATGAAACTTTGCCTCATATACTTTGGGCATGTTGTGAAGAGGGGCTATTCATTGGAGAAGGACATGATGCTAGGAAGGGTGGAAGGTTGGCAAAGGAGAGAAAGACCCTCATCTAGGTTGACTGAGATGGTGACTGTCACAATGGGCTCTTGTACATCAAGAAGTATGAGGATGGCACAGAATAGAACAGGGTTCAGATCTTTTGTTCATAGGATCACTATGGGTTGTGCTCAACTTGACAGCACATAACAACAGCAATTTCTTATTTAAATAGCACATTAGTCTGTTTAAGATAACACTTTATAAATTGGCTATCAAGTTCATGTAAGAACTAAAATCTAATCCTAATTATCAAATGATATCTTCAATTAAAGACTTGGAAGATTTCCTCACAGAATCTAGAATATTTTTTTCTTTTTCATCCTTAATTTCTTATTTAGCATTGCATTATCTAAACAACAAATCTTTAAAAAATCTTATTTTCATGATTATCCCACTCTAATAAAAAACCCTGTTTATATATGCATAGAAAGTGGAAGGTTTTTTAAAAAAAATCTTATTTATTGAGTCAGAAATAATTCTTTAAGTACTTGTATGCTCCTAATAATGTTTATGTATGTGTGTGAATGAGAAAGAAAGCAAGAGAGGGAGAATGGAAAGAAAAAGGAGAGAGGAATGGGAAGGGGACGGGGAAGGTGGGAGGGAGAGAAAGTTGAAAGTGGAGAAAGCACAGAACAGTAGTCTTTAAAATGATCCTAATAAGCATTAAAAAGGGAGTTAAGGTTGACAAAAGACCTTGAATTTTAAAATATTAGTCACTTGGGCTTAATTAAAAAAATAATACTGGGTTTTTAGGAATTCTTAATTTGAAAGGTGAAAAAATAAAATCCAAGGTTCAGAAACTGTCTGTTGCCGATGCTGGACAAGTGTGGGATAGTAGAGGTAGTAATGATGGTGATGGTAGCTGTGGGGATAGTGCTTGTGGTAATGGTGGTAGCAGTGGTGGTAGTGCTGGTGTTGCTAGTTGTGGTGGTGTTGGTAATGGTGGTAGTAGTAATGGTGATGGTGGTAGTGATGGTGATGGTGCCTTAGAACTTAATGTCAGCTTGGGTCAATCTGAAGCAGGCTCTTACCAGTGCTTTAGACTAAGTTCATTGGCGGTCCAGCTATGTTACAATGTAAAGAACAAGTCACAGGGTTTTGTGAATATGAGGAAGTCTGGATCTGGATAAATGAGTGTTATCAGAAAAGAAACAGCTATCTTCTCCAACAACTGAATGGCAGAAAATGAATAAAGTATAACTGAAACCTTCCATTCACCTTGGGTTTGTCTTCAAAATTTGAAAACCAAGAGTTAATTATAATTTCCAAAGGCAAATCATAAGACTTTGGAGGGGTATTGAGACAATAATAGAGGTAGATTCATATGTTGATTTATTTAGAAATATTGTTTTAAAATCCTACTATGTGAAGTGAACATGATAATGAACAGAACAGGTAAAGTCCTTGCCTTCAAGGGACCTTACCCTAAATTGAGATACAATTATTTTTTTTTAAATCATAACTATACCAACTATTGGTATGTGGCATGATAGACAACATTAAAAAAAGCTGGAGAATAGAAAGAACATGGAGAAAGTATATATGTGAGAATATTCTTGTCTTTTCTTAAATTGTGATTTGAGTGAACAACTACAAGTCATATTGGTCCTTTGGTCAATCATTCATACATTTTTGGTTTTACAATACCAATTTCAGTGCCAACAATGTCTGATCACCCACCTGTCCTGTGGAGATGTTTTTTGTTCTTATTGGGCACTAATGGAATTGAGGGTATGAATTCTTTGTGGCATAGGGTTCCTGGCAGAAGAAGGAACAAAGGTTTCAGGCAAAAACTTACTAAGACATTAAAAAAAAAAAAAGGAAAGACAAGCATAGTGGCTCTATGAAGTTAACTGAGAGTGGAAACGTAGTAGGAAGGGAAATCTGGAGCAAGATCATTCAACATTTTGGAAACTAAGCTCAAAACATTGTTGTTGAATAGGAACTGACTCAGATCTGACGTTCCATTGGGTTTTTGAGGCTGTAAATCGTAGGGGATGAGGTTGCCCATATTTCTCCCATGGAACTTCGGTGAATTCAAACTGCCAGAGAAAAGCTGTCTTGGGGTCAGCAGTGCAACTCCCTAAGGACTACACCACAGTGAAATTTTATTCCAAGTATAATTGAAAGGAGCCACAGAAAGGTAATGAGAAATGATTTACATTTTAAGCCTGGCTGACTGTGAAGGTTAAACAATGATGAAGAGGGAGTATGGAAGAAGGATGATTCTTTGAGGAGTCTCTGAAATTGTTTATGCAATGATGGTAGTCTTTTCAGCTACTAGTAGCACTAGTGGCTAAAAACAAGAAAGGTGTGTGTCAAGGAAGTATCCCTTCTCCATATCTATCTAACCTGTATACTGAGAAAAGTATTTGAGAAGCCTGTATGAAGAATGTGGCTTCAGAATAGGAGGAAGATGCATTAAAAATTGAATTAGGCAGATTACACAACCTTGCTTGCTGAAAGTAAAGAGAACTTGAAATTCATGCTGCAGAAGATCAAGCCTTCAATATGCACTTAACCTCAGCATCAAGAAAACAAAGGTCTTTACCACTGGACCAATAGACAACATCATGATGGATGGAGAAAGTTTTGAAGCTGTTAATGATTTAATGTTGCCTGGATCAATAATCAACACCAGCAGTTGGTACCAGCAATTGGAAGATCCTGAGGCATACTGCATTTGGTGTGTTTGCTGTCAAGGACATTGCCAAAATACTTAAGAGAAACGATGTCCATTTAAAGACTAAGGTATGCCAGATTCAGGCCGTGGTCTTTCAGTTTTCTGCTACGCATCTGAAAGCTGAACAACAAATAAATATGAGAGAAGAATTGATGCATTTGAATTTTGATACTAGGGAAGAGTGTAAGTTTCTCATGAGCTACAAAAAAGAACAAAAAGCTATGTCTTGGAAAAAGGTAGCCAGAGCGCTGCTTGGGGGCAAAGATGACAAAGCTCTGTCTCTTATACTTTGACATGTTGCTAGCATAGGCTACTTATTGGAAAGGAATATCATGCTTTGAGAGATGGAGGGTCTTAGTGGTAAGGCGCTGCAACTACAATCCCAGAGGCACACGGTTCGAATCCACCAGATGCTCTGCCGGGGAAGGAGGGACAATCTCCTCCTGTACCAGTCAGATCTGATTTGACGGTACACTCACACAAAAATAATAAAATTTAAAAAAAAAAAGAAAGAAAGATGGAGGGTCAGTGAAAGAGAGGTAGATCCCAACTAGATGGATTGACATGGTGACTGAAGCAATGGGCTCAAGTGTATTATAAATGTCAAGGATGGCCCAGAATAGGATAGGGTTCAGGTCTGTTGTTCATAGGGTCTCTGAATCGTACTTGATATGGTGGCACCTAAAAACAACAACAAGGCACATACTGTCTGAATGTAGTAAAAAATCCTGTACAAGATTTGCAAATATTTTTAAATGGTAGACTAAGAGCCAGAAAATGAATTTCAGCAGAGGACATATTTGTACCTTTCTTCAGAAGGTTCTCCCAATTTCCACCTAGTGTGCCCTCCCTACTGAGAGCTGTTGGTGGAATCATTTTGAAAGTGCTTGTCTTTCATCACAGGCCAAAATAAACAAATAAATAAATAAAAACAAACTGTGGTCACAGCTTTTGCAAGGATCAGTTCATTTGGGGGAAAAAAAACTATGTTTGATCTGTAAGGCTCTCCAGAAGAAAACGTTTTGAGTGAAAGGGCAGCATTTTATTTTCTAAAAACAGATGCTTCGTCTGCTTCATTCATAAAGGGTACGTCTGCACACTCAGAAATGAACAGGGCAGTTGAGTATTACCTGAGCGATAGGTGTGCACAAAGGTGAAGAAAGGAGGAAAAGCCACAGCGTTATTGAGATCACAGTGGGATTATTCTTGCCTAAATTAGTCAGATCAAATATCCAATTTTAGCAAAAACCCATGATGGATGTTCTACGGTCACTGTATCTACAGCTTGCTGTTTTTATTTTTCTAGGAAACTGCTTGTATTCTTCACTGGACTTTGTTAAGATAGATTTCCCAAATGTTATGCTGAAGTCAGTCAAATATCGGTCAATTAGCATAATTCTAGATATTAAATGAGAACTGCTATAAAAAGCAACTGTCTTTTGAATGTCAACCCAGTGCTTTTCCCATGTGAAAGGATGTTTTTGCTTGATTAGATTTAATAGCACTTTCCATGTCCTTAATCAATGCAGTCTCAATCAAATAATTCTAATCAATTTTGCTTCCTAATTTGATGAATTATACTAATAAACTCCAATTTTCACCAAGAAAATGTGGATTTACAGTCAATTCCTTTTCATTTGAATGAGATACTTTCACATTTACAAAATTATCTAATCTCATTTCTTATTTTTAGAGTTTTGGATCAAATAAAAATTTCAGCTGGAATATGTCCAAGAAATATAGCTGGAATATGCCAACATATATAGGTTTTACACTTCTATGCATAGTGTCAGATTTCTTTTCATGGATTATCATGAGTGCTTATTAATCAATTACAGTCTCTGTAAGTTCATTGAGCACGGGAAGTACAAAATTTGGGGTTGTTTGCTGTGAAGAGTATTAATGCATTGAGACTTAGTCCTGCTCTTTTTGTCAAACAATACAGTCTGCTAACAACACATGATACATTTAGATACTCCACTCTAACATTTTCACATAATTGCGAAGACTATAGCCCAGATCAGGTGCACCTTAGTCTCCAGCCTGACGTCGTTGCTCTTCAGTACTCTTGAGAGGTCCCTTATAGCCAGCTTTCCCAATGCAATTCATCTCTTGATGTACTGGCTGCTGTTACCAAGAGTGTTGATTGTGGATCCCAAGCAAACTAAGACTGTTAACTTTCTCAATCTCTTCACCATCCATGCTGATGCTGCCAATTGGCCCAGTGGTGAAAATCTTTGTTTTCTTGATGTTGAGCTTCAATCTATATAGGAGGCTGTAGTCCTTGACAGTTGGACAGTGAATCGGGTTGATAGGAAGAGAATTGATGCCTTTGAGCTTTGGTGCTGGAGAAGAGTGTTGAATATACTATGGACTGCTAGGAGAACAAACAGGTTTGTTCTGGAGAGGGTGAAGCCAGGATGCTCCTTGGAGTCAAGTATTCTGAAGCTTTGTCTGACATATTTTGGGCATGTTGCAAGGAGGGACTGGTCCTTGGAGAGGGACATCATGTTTGGCAGAGTGGAAGGCGGTGAAGGAGAGGAAGACTTTTGATGAGATGGATTGATTCTGTGACTGGAGTGGTGGGAATAACTGCGTTTGAGATGGCTAGGTAGGCACAGGATAGAACAGCGTTTAGAGCTCTTGTACATAGGGTCGCTATGAGTCGCAAACAACTCGATGGCACATAACAACAACAACAACAACATTCTCACATCATATGTGAACTTGTGATCTCTTCCAGCCTTTGTCAATCTTGCACAGATTTGATTTTGAATGAGAATATAAACTCAATCTATGTATTAAAAAATACCATGTTGGGGAGAACCAAGGTGGCAGCTGTGGAGGAACCAGTGTAAGGAGCTGGAGGACTGGCAAGCTACATAGAAACTGGCACCAGAGAGACTGACGCAGCACACGGAGACCCAGGCAGCATGACACAGGCAGTAGGAATTTAAGTTTTGGAGTCACAGGAACAGTGAGCCTCAGGCCCCAGCAGAAGCTGCGAGTGAAGCCATGGTGGGACCCACCTGCCAGGAGAAAGTAGGTCAGTGGAAATTGACTGAGTTTTCTTAAGCTCAACCGACCTGCCAGGAGTGAGCAGGTGGGTAGGAATTTGGCTGAGTTTTCTTGAGCCCCACTGACCTGCTGAAAGTGAGCAGGTTGGTGGGAATTTGACTGAGTTTTCTTAAGCTTCACTGGACCTAGGGCCCCGCTGGGGCAGGGGCAGCTGGGCAAAGACCCCTGGGTGAGTGCCACTGGGCAAGGGCTGCTGAGCGAGAGCTGCTATGTGGGAGACAGCTGGAGTTTGAGTAGGGACCATTACTAAGCTAAGATCCATCTAACATTAGCTATAACTTCCCTAATATCATGGCCTCTTTTATACTCAGCCTGCACATCTGGCAGTTCTCTGTTGATGTCCTGTTCCATTTCGTTTTTGGATAATCTTCAGCAGAATCTTGCATACATGTGATATTAATGATATTGTTCAGTAATTTACACACTCTGTTGGGTCACCTTTCTTTGGAATGGAAACAAATATGGATCTCTTTCAGTCTATTGGCCAGGTGGTTATCCTCCAGATTTCTTGGAACAATTTGGTAAGCATTTCTAGGGCAGCATCTGTTTCTTGAAATATGTCAGTTGGTATGCAATCATTCCTGGGGCTTTAATTTTTGCCAATTCCTTCAGAGCAGCTTGAGTTTCTTGCTTCATCACCATAGGGGTTTGCTCATACACTCTTTCTTGAAATTCTTCTGTGTCTGCCAATTCCTTTTGGTACAATGACTCTGAATACTCCTTCCATCTTTTTTTTTAATTATTATTATTTTCTGTGTGTGTGTGTGTACCATCAAATTGAATCTGACT
>NW_006399975.1:1983231-1984889 GCF_000299155.1 Elephantulus edwardii | reverse complement strand
AAAAACAGGCCTGAGGGCCACATTAAAAGTCACCCACCTTTGGCTTGGTAGCATTGCTTTCTGTTCACTAGGCTAATTGATCACTCTCTATGTTGGTGTTATTGTTGTTAAGTGCCGTCGAGTTGTAGAAGACTCATAGCGACCCTATGTAGGAAAGTCCTCAACACTTGTGTGACTTTTATCCTCTTTCCAGGTTTATAGGGTTTCTGGAGGTAAGCTGTTACAGAAGTGGATGCCACTCCTGCTTCCAAGCTTGTTTGAATCGGGGAGCTCCACCAAACACTGTCCACCATGGGTAACCATTAACGCATTCGACACATCACCATATTTCAACTCAATGAAGTGAGAAGTGTTCATTACATGCTGAATGTCTCTCACTGACTTCTTTCTCCATATGCACAATTGCTAATTTGCTCCTCCCATCTCAGGAAACCAGATTAACTTGAATGTGTGAGTCAGAGAACACTGAGTGGAATTTTTATTAATTTGATGAAAAAGTACTAGCACAGCTAATAGAAGCAAGAATACTAGCACAGCTTAACAGGAATGAGCACAGATTGTTTTTCTCAGTGTGGTATAAAAACTCAGTTTACTACCTACTGTGTCAGCTTGGGCAAGTTACTTAGCCTCTCCATGTTTTAATTCCTCATCTACAAAATTGGTTAACATCTGATTCATAGTATTTTTATACAGATTAAGTGCATTTATCTGCATAGTATATAATCACATATCTATTCATTAGATAAATACAAACAAAAGGTTTAAATACCCAATCAAGCTAAGGTATATAAGTCAAAATACCTATAGACCAGCCCTGTACAGAAATAATGCCACTGAGACTTTTTTAGCAGCCGTTTACCAAAGATTTAGAACAATCTATGGAGTATTTGTAATGTTTTCCTCTAATGCTTTTAATTAAAATGTCAACTTTAGCTGTGGTGTTCTGTCATTTAGACAGAAGACATTATTTTTAAATTAATAATCACTTTGGATTGGTACTTCCCTCACTGAGATTTGTGGCATATTCAATACCTTGAACTCTTAAAATTGAGTCAAGTAAACCAAAAGTGTTCTATAGCTAGTAAATAACAGAATTAAGAGAAATAGACTTTAATATAATTTCCTTTACTATTTTAACAGTCTGTAATATGCTAATCTAAATTGTGATTTCTAGATGTATCTTGGCTAAAAGCAAAGTACCAGAGAAATGTCTATCTGTGTTTCATTGACTATTCAAAACCATTAACTGTGTGGATCACAACAAAGTGTGGCTGACTCTGAGAAGAACGGAAATCCCAGAACACTTGATTGTGTTATTGTGAAACTTATACTTGGACCAGGAGGCAGTCATCAGAACAGAGCAAGGAAAGACTGCATCATTCAAAATCAGGAAAGGTGTACTCCAGGGTTGTGTCCTATCTCCATACCATTTAAATCTATATGTGGAACAGATCATCTGGGAGGCTGGGCTCTATGAGAAGAAATGCAACATCAGGATTAGAGGAAGAGACTCATCAATAACGTGTGTTATACAGATGACACAAGCTTGCTTGCTGAAACTGTGGAGGACTTGAAGCACTTGCTGCAGAAAGACAAGGATTGTAGCCTTCAATATGGACTGAAGTTCAAAATCAAGAAAACAAAGATTATCACCACTG
>NW_006399975.1:1960459-1981526 GCF_000299155.1 Elephantulus edwardii | reverse complement strand
AAGGTGAAGCCGGGCTGCTCCTTAGAGGCAAGGATTCTGGGGCTTCGTCTGACATACTTTGGACATGTTGCAAGGAGGGACCAGTCCTTGGAGAGGGACGTCATGCTTGGGAGGGTGGAGAGACAACACAGGAGAGGAAGACCCTCGATGAGATGGATTGATTCAGTGACTGTGATAATGGAGTAGTTGTGTCGGAGATGGTGAGATTGGCACAGGATAGGGCAGAGTTTTTGGCTGTTATACATAGGGTCACTATGAGTCGCAGGTGACTTGACAACACATAACAACAACAACAACAACAACAACAACAAAGTAGATAAAATACAATTGTTTCATAATATTAGATTTTTCAAAATATTCTACTAATTTACAGAATTTGAATACATTGCTTTCAAGAACAAAGTCTTTCAATTTTCCTCATCCTCCCACCCAGCAAACTGTACAACCTCATGATTCATCCCCCCTACCCCTGTACATTGTAATGTTTCCATTTTCTTACTATGGCAAATAACCCTGCTATGAATATTGGTGTACAAATCTCCATTTGTGCTTCAGTCCTCATTTTCTCAGGGTATAGTGAATTAACTATTAGTACTGTATGGCAATGGGGAGCTCTGGCGGCCTAGTGTCAAGAAGCTGTGCTACACACCTGAAAGCACATGTTTCAAGGGCACCAGGTGTTCTGTAGGAAGATGAGCAATCTACTCTCATACGATTAACTGCTTCTGAAAACCCACCAGTGGATCAGTTATGGGTCAGTTTCTACTCTCTATGATATACAACACCACCACCACCTACAGTATGACTATACTAATAAAATATTAAAGTTGTCAACTGTTTCATTTTACATGGATCTACAATGAACATCCAATGCTTGACTGGTCATAGCAGTCAAGAAATCATAGGACATATTGCACTAGGAAAATCAACTGTCAAGGACCTCTCTAAAGTGGCAAAGAAAGACTAAGGTGGGCCTGATCCCAGCTGTAGTGTTTTCAGTTGTTTCCTATGCATCTGAAAGTTGGATAATGAATAAGGATTCTTGAAGAAGAATTTGACGGCCTTTGAATTGTGGTGTTGGCCATGAGTACTGAATATTCCGTGGACTACCAAAGGAACAGATAAGACTGTTGATGGACGCAGAGCCAGGGTGCTCCTTAGAGGCAAGGACAGTCAAAATTTGTCTCTCATACTTTGGGCATTTATAAGGACAGATCGGTGGTTTTTGGAAAGACATGCTTGGAAAAGTTGAAGATCAGAGAAAGATAAGACAACTCTCCCCAAAGTGTATTGACATAGTGCCTATAAAAATGGGTTCGGGCATGTCAGAGATAGTGACGATGAGCAAAGCTCAGCTCTATTGGTCATCAGGTCATTCTAAGTCTGTAGTCAACCTGACAGCGCATACCAACAACAATAGCAACAATGCTATTATTATTTATTAACAGCCTTTGTAGAGTTGATTCCTGCAGACACTGATTCTGATAAAAGTTTCAAAGCACAAAATCCATAGGATCATTGATAATTGGGGATCTCTGGTTGTTATGATTTGCAAGTGACTTGATGGTACATGACAACAACAAAAACAACATTAAAATGCAGCTAAATATAGTTCCAATGCCTGGTGATAAACCAATAAAAGTTATAATTTTATGTGGCTTTTTCACAAGAAAAAATGTAATAATATTTTTAACTTACTTAAAAACAGGGAAATAGCAAAAAAAAAAAACAATAAAAAAAGGAAATAGCACACTTTGCTAGAATTTCTAGCAAACGAATATATATATGGTTTAAAATAAACAGAAAACTATTTTTTTTTCCCTTTAGTAGAGTAGTACACACTTTTAGATCATTAGGTCCTGAGAATTAATTGCTGTTAACATTTAAAAAAAAGATCAGAACTTAGTCATCAGTACAAGATTTAAACCACCATGTTGAGAAGCAGTCCCTTCCCTACAGTAATTCAAATTGACATGGCTCCTCAAGTGAGCAAGGACCAAAAAGATTATTGTATTTTTACTGAAAAGACTACAATCTATAAAATATGAGATAATTATACCAAATACATCTGGGAAGCCTCTTGTAGGTTCAGCTGAACTTCCACAATACCTCTATTTACTATGTTGTGAATATTTTAGTCATTTAGACTGCTATAACAGCTCAGAACGTATCACATACAAATGCTTTAAAGCAATGGGAAAGTTATAATAACACTGAAACATCATAAATCATTGTGTGTTGTCTTCAACAGACAGCTAGATACTTTAATAGTTACTTTATTTTTCTGGTAATTTTTATCAAACTAAAACTTAGATAAGTGAGAATGCTGTTCTCTACATTAAGTTATGGAATCCATAGATTTGTCCTTGTTGATGTTATATACTAGCATGTAAACTAGGAAGGAGTTTATGCACATCAACATTTTATATTAGTATCTAAGAGCAACTAGACATATATTTTGACAACTAAAGTCAGTATTAGGATTAATTTTAAAAAGAAAGTTGACATTTGAAGAGAGTACAGAAGATTTTTCACTCTGACCTCAAAAAGACTGAAAAAAAATGTGTATTTGGGTCTATTGAGGAGAATGTATCCAAGAAGGGGTAGAGAAGCACTGACAGATCCATTTTAGAATTCCTGCTATGTCTTAGAATTAAGATTTCATTGGTAATTAGGAAAACATTCACTTGGTAATTTAGGAATGTTCCCTCCTTTACCACATTAAGCTATGAAGACATGTTTGCAGGGGTTTTCCACATCACTTCTTATCTCTGGAGCACATGACATTGGAATCACAAGTTGTGCAACAACAATTAAAACATCAATTTTATAAGAAATGCAATCAGAATGATTATTAGAAACAAGGATGGCCAAACCTCTGCTTGCTTATTTTGGACACATCATCAGGAAAGAGCAATTGGTAGAAAAGAACATAATGGTTACCAAAGCAGAAGGTTAGTATAAACAAAGGAAATCCTCAGTGAGGTGAACTGGTATGACAACTGCAAGAACAGACCCAAATATAGCTGTGACCATGAAGAGCCAGGATAAGGCACTGTTTTATTCTGTTACATGTAAGAGGAAAAGGATTTGGAGCCAACTTAACAATAATCAGCATTTGCTAAGTAGAATAAGTAGAAGGATTCTGCTTTCTCCAAGATCTTAAGATTCAGACATACACCAAAAACCACTTTCCTCTCCCCTCACCCTCATCTATACCAGTTACTAGTTAGTTTTCGGGACACCTGTTTCTATGACCACTTCCCCACACACAAACCCATTGATCCTAAGATCTTCCCCCATTCTCCCTACACTTGTATTATACAGTATTACATCCAGGTACTATATTACTGGTGATTTGAAAGAGTTAAACATATGGACAGTCTCTTTAAGAAATACATCTCTTCCATTTATCAGTGATGCTTGCTCTTGCAAGTTTTCCATTTTATTTTACTTTAAAAAAATATTAAATTTTATCACTCTATCAAGCTGAAATAAAATGTAGAATTGGTAACAGAATTTCAGGCGATAACAGAAATCCCAAAGGATTCATATGCCCTTTAAAAAATTAAATACAATAATGGAAGATAAACTGTGTAAAATGCCAATACTGCTTTCTTCATCTCCTCTGTTTGTGTACTAAGCCAAGCAGTCCCACTGCCAATCATTTTCTAGTAAAGAAACCACATATAGAGAATGGTTCTAGTATCCTTCATGCACTCATTAAATAGCCTGTTTCTAATTTACTTTTGAGTTTAGTGCTAATCCACTACATATATATTGTTGTTGTTGTTGTTATGTGCCGTCGAGTTGTTTCTGACTCATAGTGACCCTATGCACAACAGCCCTAAACCCTGCTCTATCCTGCACCAACCGCACCGCCTCTGATACACCCATCCCGATTACCCCAGTCACATATATATAGATATATAAATATTATATCTGTGAGGATGTGTGTGTGTGTGTGTGTGTGTGTATTAAACATACATGTCTTCTCTCATTACAGTATAGGTAAATCAATAATCATTATGGAAATACTGAATAAATTAAACCAACAATTTTTAATTTCAATAAAATATTGAGGAATCTTACATTGAATAAAGCATATTTGACCTACTTTCTTCCTAAGCCTTAATATGTATATCTTATCTTCAATTTCCCCATTTTAAAAACTAATCAACAAACCTATTTGATGTGAATATTAAAATCTTTCTGCAAACATATTCCCAATGAGCTTTTATTTCAGCATTGTAACATAATTATAGAGGACTTTAAACTTCTCTAATCTTTTTGTTTGCTTGTTTTTAAAAGGGACTGAATTTAGACCTCCCAGGCCAAACTTATGGCTGGATTTTGAATGTCTAAACAAAGAGTTTAAAATGAAATCTCCACTGAAGAAAAAAAAAATACATTGATACTACAGTATAAATGTCATTATTATGATAATCAGAAAATTATTAGATTTCCAAGAAATACCAATATAGTGACTACCTTTTCCTATTAAAAAAAAAAGCAAGAGAGAAAAAGAAAGGAACATTTTAAATCTAAACTTCAAGATAAAGCATTGATTTCTCTTTTCATGTAAACAAAAATGATTTTTCTTTTCATAATATGCCATCAAGTCAAAACGTGATTCATTTTCTACATCAGTCACCACTGTGCATGTGGTCATTTCTCCTTCTATTACACTTCGTATTATTACAACGCCTCTGGCTAGTTTCTTTTAATTTTTTGCCCCCTTTACTTATAAAGAACCAACACAATTGTTTGAATGCAGGAGATGTTTTCCCTAAGAAATTGAGAAAAAGCACAGAGGAAACATATAATTTTGCTAGACATGTGAACATTTTAAAAATACCATAAAGGTCTATTCCCTTAGGTGACTAGACCCAGGAATTTGTCCCCTCTAACAGTCTTCCTGACAGCTATCTAGAAAGAGAGTACAAGAATATGTTGAATTCCATGATATCAAGTTCTAGAGAGATTTTTACTGAATAGACCACAAAGTTCCTTAAAAACTAGTTGCATTTTTACCTCCAGGGTATATCTGCTAACTAATTAACTAATTTACTGCTATCAAGTTGATTCTGACTCACAAATACCCTCCTTTGGACTTCTGAGGCTGAAACATTTTTTCCTTTCATTCACATTGAGGCTGTAACTTTTAATGAGAGGAGACTACCTTTTTCCCTCAGAGAGGCTGGTGACCAACCTTTAAACATTTAGCCTACTATGCCACCAGGGTTCCTTTGTCTAAATCTCTTAAAAGCCACTTATTTGTTTGGTTGCTTCATCTGTATACCATCTCTAGGTTTCTGAGTTTGCTACTATGGAAGGAAGTTATGCACATTCCTTTATGTGCCCCACAAGAACTTTGTAAGGTTTTTTGAGGCTTCCCACCGATTCAGTGGCATTAGTTCAAATATCTCTTGAAATTACAAATGTAAATTCTATCCTTACAAAGGCTGATGGCATATTATTGTGACCTCTACCCTTAGAAATCCTTACTTAAATCTGTACTTTGCAAAATCACCTCTCATTCTGTTCTCCAGGAAACATACTCAAAACACAAGAATTCACAGACACCATGAAAAACTCTCTCCCTTCTATGAAACAGACAAAAAGAAATAGTAACATATATTGACCCTAAAAATGTTAAACATAATTTGGGGTATTTTATTTATCCTCACAATAGTACTGTGGAGGAAGAATGGCTATTCTTATTCCTGTGTTCAAGTTATGAAACTTAAGAGAGAGTAAAAGAGAGAGAGGGAAAGTGAGGGAGGGAAGGGGAGAAGGTAGGAGAGAGGGAGGGGGGATACGGAGGGAGGAGAGGAAGAGGAAGAGGCAAAGGGACAGGAAGGGGAGAGGGAGAGAGAGAAAGAGAGGTAGAGAGAGAGAGACACTCTCTATTGAGAAAATGGCTCATGGTTGAAAAGGCTAACAAGAACTAAATCAAATGTCTGAGTCTTCTCTTGACTCATGTATCTGCTGTTGCTGACAAATACAAGATTGGTAAAATTCAAACCTAGGCCTGTTTGACATCCAATTACTCCACAACAACAATATTAACTTAAAAAAAAATATCTGTCACTGAGTTGATTCCAATTCATAGGGCCCCATGAAGCAGCAGAGTAGAACTATGTTCCGCAAGAATTTCCATAGATCACTGGAACTTTCGTCCAAGATACTTCTAGGAGAGCCCACATCTCCAATAATTTCAGTCAGCAGCTATGCTTTTAATCTTGCTTATCCTGAACCCTTCTGCACTTCTGCCTTCCCTTCCTTCTTTCTTAAGAAGCACTGAATTATGCAGACTTTCTTGAGATGTCTCTAGAAATTTTTACACAAACTCTTTTTTTTCTTTTAATGTCAACATTTCAGTTGTAGGACACCAATTCCTACTCTTCTCTATTTAATAGTAACTTCTGGTGATGTATTCTCCATTTCCATAATTGTCCAGGCCCTTTCTGTTCTTCACAAACAGTTGAAATTTTAACTCTGATATGCAATTTAAAGATCTTGTCTATAGGGCTTATAACTATGAATCTGTAAGGATGCAAACAGGGAATGAATTTGCTTTCAAAGTTCATTTTCCCTTCCATAAGCACAAGTCTTGTGTTGGGGCAAGAAATGGCTGAAAAAAAGTAAAAGAAAGGAGTATCTTTCTTAGCTGGCTTGTCTCCAGGACTGGAAGGCTGCCTTACTGCACTCTAGGTTGACTAGAGTAAGGAGACATCAACCTGTCTGATTGTGAGAGTAAGTATCTCCTTAAATGTGAACCTGGTAAGGGTGTTAGCTCATCCTGTCCTAGCCCTGCCTGGGCTAGTTCTGTCCAAGTCTTCAGCCTCTGAGGGATGGAGGGATGGAGCTTTTTCTGTATAGAGGGCTCTATTTAGGTGGTGCACATAATTGACTTCAGGAAGTATCTGGCTTTCCCCAGTGCAATCTCTTTACTGAGAATCTCTGAAAAAGCAGTAGCTACCTCTGGATCTCTACATTGAAATTATTTCCCATGATTGACTATCCCTCCTCTTGGCTTAGAACCCTAAGAATAAGCCTATAATGCCAGTTTCTCACTCTACATCCCGGCACATCGAGTCTCAGGAATGACTGAGTTTTCTTCTGTCTCTGTAAAGGCCTACAGAGAACAAGGGCCATGGTTGCTAGCCATCCTTTCCACATGCCCACAAAACACATTCGCTGATGTAGATGTCTCAAACAGACCTTTTACCCTTTCATTGCCCTACAAAAGTCCTATGCTACAAACTACAGGGGATATAGTTCAGGTTTTTTCAAAAGTTCTTTGCATAATACTCTGGCAGAAGGTTGCTGATCTCAGTGAATACTCCTCATGTCTAATTAGATTCTAAAAGCAGATGTAGTTTCAGAAACCAAGAAATCTTTTTATAAACCAACAGCAAAGGTCTGAGTTTTCACAGCATTTCAGTCATGAAAGCCACCACTGAGTATGCAAAATCTTCCTGAGTTTACAGGCCTCCAGCCCCACAGTGAGAAATGCTAGATGCCCACATCCTGACCTTGAGATTCTTGACTGGCGGGATATTTTTTTCCAGCATCCTTGGATGCACTAAGCTATTTCTGAAACCTGGTTTCATTTCTGATTGCTTACCAGGCAATAATTCTCTGGGTTCTCCCTTTGACCTACAAACAGGAAGAATCACAACTCACCAGAAGGTCAAGAGGTACAAGTGGCACGGATGAGAACTACCTTAGGAGACACTCCAGAGGCCATAGACAGCACCATCAGCGCCAGCTGTGATCCAGTACCGAGGTAGTGAGCCTACGGTCAGACACTGTCAGGGTTCCTGGCTCAGCTGCCTGCCACATACTGACTGGTATCTGCCCTCTGAGGATGAGGGTTCTAGAGAGAATGACACATCCTCAGAAATATTCCTGAGGAAGCAGAATTCACCAAGTGTGCTCCTCAAAGACTTGGGTGCTAACAGGGTTGGTAGGATGCACACAAAAAACCCTTCCATCGGCTTTCTGGAATGGACTTGAGTTCAATATAATATAAAGAAAGTGTTCCAAAGCTTTCACATTAGAAAGAAGTTATGAGTTTGGTTTCAGATAAAGAGCTTCAATGCCCCAGTCCTATATAGCCACTGTTACTGAGCAAATTAAATGTCTTGAGTTCCTCGTTTATTAAATGGGGACAATAATGCAGTATCAATTGTCTCTGTAGCAGTAATTGGCATGAAATATAGAAAAGCATTTATTATTTAGAATCAAGGGAAAGCCTTTATATCTTTTCTTTCATCTTCATGACAGGATAGGTGTCACTGATGTCTACTGACATGGAAACTCAAAATTCAGAGCCAAACCCAAAATCAAACTCAGGCTCTTTGAATGGATATCAACTCAAAGTAACCACCTGCACTGGGTTTCTTAGACCATAAAACATAACAGGAGGTGACCACCTTGTCTTTCTCCCTCAGAGCAGCTAGTAGGCTTGCCCTGCTCATCTTTCAATTAGAGTACCACCAAAGCCAACCAACAATGAAACCCACTATGTCGACAGGCTCAGCAAATTGGTTAAAATCACATAGTAAGCAAGATATGCTTTCAGTTTTGACTACTGCACCGCCTAGCAACTGAAGACTCAATGATGCTTTAATCTGTGGCCCTCAGGCCTGGTTTTAATTGTTTTTGGTCAAACATCCTGCTGAGTGATATAGCACTGGTCTGTCCATTTGCTGTACAGAGGTAATTTATGGTTGCTGTGATGCTGAACACTGTGACACTAATGTGTCAAATGCAATAATGGTTACCCATGGTGGACAGTGTTTGGTGGAACTCCTCGATTAAAACAAGCTTGGAAGAAGGAGTGGCATCCACTTTTGAAACAGCTTGCCTCTGGAAACCCTAAGTACTTGGAGAAACGAAGAAAGTTATACAAGTGCTCAGGTCTTTTGTTCACAGGGTCTCTATGAGACATCTAAAACAACAACACTTAAGGACAACAACATCGTTATATACTTTAATCTTAGGGTATAATGGTCATTCAGATTGTGGGAGATGTTGTTGTACCAGAAACAGCCCACAATTATGAAAACAGACATTGATTCTTCTGTCATCATAATTGATTGTCCAACTTTCACATGCATAGAAAGGAACTGAAAAAAGAATGGCTTGGCTCAGGTGAACCTTTCTCTTTTAATTGACATCACTGCTCTTAGCACTTTGGAGAGGTCCTCAAAAGCAGATTTACCCAATGGAACACATCTTTTGATTTCTTGACCATTGTTACTTTGAGTGTTGCTATGGATTCAAGTAAAATTAAATCTTTGAAAACTTCAGTCTTTTCTGAATTGTCAGGATGTTGTCTATTGGTCCAGTCATGAGGATTTTCTTTTTCCTTGATGCTGAGATGTAATCCATATTGAAGACTGTAGTCTTTGATCTTCTGCAGCAGAAGTGCTTCAAGCCCTCTTTACTTTTAGAGAGCAAGATTATGTGATCTGTGTAACACAAATTGTTGCTTAATCTTCCTTCCACCCTGATACCACATTCCTCTTTATCTAGTCCAGTTTCTGGAATGATTTCTTCAGCATACAGGTTGAAGAGTATTGAACAAAAGGAGACAGACCTGATACGCACCTTTTCAGATTTTCAGCAATACAATGTTCCCTATTTCTTTACAGACAATAGTTTCTCAGTCTATGTACAGGTTTCACATGAGCACAATTAAATGTTCTGGGATTACTATTCTTCATACTGTTACCTATAATTTGTTATGATCCACATAGTTCCTGTGCACAGTCAATAAAACACAGATAAATATTCTTTTGTTAGTCTCTGTTTTCAGCCTAATCCACCTGATATCAACAATGATAGCCCTCATACCACAGCCTCTCCTGAATACAGATGGACTTTCTGGCAGTCCCCCATCAATGTACTGTAACTGCCATTTGTAATAACCTTCAGTAAGATTTTACTGGCACGTGATATTAATGATTCTGCTCTCCAATGTCTACATTCTGGTGAATCAACTTTTTTGGGGAATGGAAACAAATATGGGCCTCTTTCAATCAGTTGCCCAAGTAGCTGTCTTCCAAATGTATTAGAATAGATGTTATTAAATACTTTTATTACTTCTATTTTATATATGAAGGAATTTACATGCAAAGAAGTTGGGGAAGGTTTCCAAACTTTCCCAGCCTGGCTCTATATATTGCAGATGCCATTGGTGCTGCAACTCCTCCTCATCATTTCCCTACTGCTCTACTAATTTAGCTACTACCATCATCCTGGCCATGGTCTTAGATATCACTTTTTATGCATCAGAGTTGGACAGTGACTAAGGAGCATAGAAGGAGAATTGATGCCTTTGAGCTGTGGTGCTGGAGAAGAGTATTGAGGGTACCATGGACTGCTAGGAAAACAAACAGATTCATCCTGGAAAGGGTTAAACCAGGTGGCTCCTTGCAGGCAAGGATTCTGAGGCTCCGTCTAACATACTTTGGACATGTTGTAAGGAGGGACAGGTCCTTGGAGAGGGACATCATGCTTGGTAGGTAATCCAGATGGGTGTATCAGAGACAGTGCGATTGGAACAGGACAGAGCAGAGTTTAGGGCTGTTGTGCATAGGGTCACTATGAGTCACAAGTGAGTCGACGGCACATAACAACAATAACAACAATCATCCTGGGTCCCGACATAGATGCAGAGCAAGGCTACTTACTGTAGGGTTGGTTGGTAAAGCCTGGACTGGTCTTCTGGCAAACCAAATGCAAAATTGTTATTTCCATGGTATGTTTCCCTCCTTCAAAGAAAATGAAACAAATACCAAAGAAAGACTTCCTCTGACACTGTGTAGGGCTAGAAGGGTGAATCCAAGTATTTCTATACTCTCTCACGTTACTTGCTTACCAAGGTAGGATAAATGTCAATTGCTAGGGAAAACTGACTCCTCTTCTTTTTATTATTTTTCTTTTTCTCACTCTTCTTCTATTCTCTCTCTCCCTGAATCATCATCATAATGATGTTGTTGTTATTAGGTCCTGTCAAGAGAAGTATAACTGAAAGTGACCCTATGAACAACAGATCTCAACACTGTCATATCCTGTGCCATTCTCACAATCTCAGACAAACTTGAGTCTATTGTTGCAGTCACTGTATATTTAAATATACCTGGTTGAGGGTCTTCTTTTCTTTTGCCAACCCTCTACCTTTCTAAGCATCATGTTCCTCTCCAAGAAGAAAGCCTCTCTTAGCAATGTGCCCAAAGTATGTGAGTTAAAGCTTTATCATCTTTTTCTCCAACAAGCACTTTAGCTGCACCTTCTCTAAGACATAATTGTCTATTCTGTTGGCCAATAATCAGTACTCTTCAACATCACAACTCAAAGGCGTTATTTCTTCTTTTATCATCCTTATTCATTGTTCAGCTCTTTTTTATTTTTTTAGATGATAAAGCTTTGTCGCACAATAAATAAGCAGTAAGGATACAAATGATTAAGAATACAGGAACCCCATAGGCAACTCTTCCTCTGCTGCCCTATCAATAAAGATGTTTCCTGACTCCAAAATAATTATGAGAAACTCATTCCCATTGGCCAACTCTATCCTCTGATATAGGGTCCAACATCCTCTGGAATATACAAAATGTCACACGCAGTGTGACATGGGGATAGGGAAGCTCTTCACCCCAAAGCCAGCAAGATCCAAGGCCTGGAAGAATGCCATCCTCCATTGCTGGATAACTGGACTATTTATGCACTGATATGACAGTTCTTGAGGCCCCTGAGTGGGGGATGTTTAAGCCTCCTGCTAAATAGAAGACCTCAGAGCCCATTTTGTAAAGAGGATAATCAGCATAGAGGCCGGAGCCATTGTTCAGCTCTTAGATGCATACATAGCAAGTGATTGAAAAGACCATGGCCTGAGTCTGGAGCACCTTAGTCCTCAAACTAACTTGACTGATCCTCAATAATTTGGAGAGGTCCCTGACAGCAGTCTTGCCCAGTGAAATACATCCCTTTATTGCCTGACTCTTGGTACCAAGGCTACTAATTGTGGATCCAAGATGAAGTAATTGACAGTTTCAGTCTTTTCTCCATCTATCATTATGTTGCCATTGGCAATAAGTTTAATTTTTTTTAATGTGGGGATTCAATCTACACTGAGGGCTCTATCCTTTGATTTCCTTTAGCAAGCAGTTCAAGTTATCTTCACTTTCAGCAAGCAAGATAGTGTCATCTCCATTAGTGTAAGTTATCGATGAGTCTTCCTCCAATCCAGATGCCACTTTCTTCTTCATAGAATTGAGTATTTGCCAAATATTTTCTGTGTCTTTGGCACTATACTAAAAGCAATACATGCATCACTTTATTAAACTTTACAATTTGTTGTTATTACAATATTTACAATGTTGTTGTCATTGTTGTTGTTAAGTGCTGTCAAGTAGAGTGCAACTCATAGTGATCTTGTGAGCAATAGGTCTGAATCCTGCTTTTTCCTGGGCCAATTTCACTGTCTCCAACATATCTGCCCCCATGACCACAGTTACTGTATAAATTCATCTATCTGGGATTTTCCTCTCCTGTACTGACCCTCCACCTTTCTAAGTATGATGACCTTGTCAAAGGACTGGTCCATTCTGGCAACATACCCAAGGTATGTGAGACAGAGTTTCAAAATCCTTGCCTCCAAAAAGAAACCTGGATTTACCATCTCCAGAACAGACCTGTTTATTCTTTTGGCAGTCCATAGTATGTTCAATACTCTTCTCCAGCACCACAACTGAAAGACATAAGTTCTTTTGTCATTCTTAGTAATTATCCAGCTCTCTGATCATGGCCTGGATGAAGTGCACCTTAGTCTCCAGACTGAGATCTTGCTTTTCAGCACTGTGGAAAGATCCTTGACAACAGACATTCCCAAAGTAACTTGTCTTTTGATTTCCTGACTGCTGAGGTTGATTTTGGATCTGAGCAAGACTAAATTGTTAACAATCTCAATCTCTTTTCTACCTGTCATAATGTGGCAAACTGGCCCAGTGGTGAGAATCTTTGTCTTCTTGATGTTGAGCTTCGATTCATATTGAAGATTGCAGTCCTTGACCTTCTGCAGCAAGTGCTTCAGATCCTCTCCAGTTCAGCAAGCAAGGTTGTGTCATCGGCATAATGCAGACTACTGATGAATCTTCCTCCAATTCTGATTCTACTTTCCTTCTCATAAGGTCCAGCCTCCTGAAGGATCCGTCCCACATATATTAACATAATTACAATTAATCCCTATATACACATGGCTAAGTTTATACAGAATTAGCAAAAGAGCTAATCACTCTGACAGACAGCACTATTAACCACCAAAAACAGCACCAAAAGCCCTAAAGTAACTACTTCTCAGGAAGACAGGATTCCAGTATCCTGCCTCAATCTCACTGCATACACATCAAATGGGAAAACTGAAGTATACTTTTAAATATGTTAGGATTTGGGATATGTTGTGTAAAATGCCTTGGAAATAGGGGGGAAAACAATTTTAGGGCATTGCTGCTTTTCCTTATACTTTTTCTGCCTTTGTTTCCATGCAAAAACCTTAAAGCATGTGCCTTCTTTTCAAACTCATTATATATTTGGGTGCACAGGTAATTAATCATTTAACTACTTGCTAAAAAGTTCTTACTTCAAATCCACCCAGTGGTGCCTTGGAACATGGGCCTGGCAATTTGCTTCTCTAAGGTCACAGCCTTGAAAACCTTATGAACAGTTGACCTCTACACACATGGGAAAGTCAAGAGTTGGAATTCACGTGACAGCAACTAACAACCAAATAAAGTATATTCACTAAACAGTATTAAAGAGTGACATTTGATTTTCTGATCTTTATTCAACATCACACCCTCCATCAGGCATAGAGTGTATATAGAGGAAATTATAAAGATGACTCACAAACACAGTTTATTTTATACTCAAATCTGTAGGAAAGACTAGGCCCAGAGGATGTATGTTTTAGATATATATGGTCAAGATGGCCATCTTACCTTCCTGAACATAACCTCTGTTACTGTCACCTGAAATTTTCCCAACTATACAAATGATAATTCTCTCAGGTTGGACCAGCCATAAAATTTGGGGTCCTTTTTGAGACACTACCAAGAATTTCTACCTTGGTGCCATAAATCATTAAACCAATGGTCCTTCTGAGCTTGCAGTTCTGTACATCTGAGTGGGTCTCAAGCACATGACTCCAGTGCTGGTATCATGTCATCGTTTTTGCTCAATACCAGTCAATATTGGTACTATCCTATTTCTTCCTAAACCAACTGTCTGCTACCATAGTTCCTGTAGATTATTCCTGCTCCTTCTGCCTCCTAGTAATCTCCTGTCCTAACTTTTCCAGGATTTTCTTTATTCCTTTCTTCTGTTCACCATGGGTTGAATAGCTACCACTCGTTCTCTAACTCCACACTATTTCATTCCTCCCACCTGTAGATCATTTATTCCTTTCTTTCATCACCCAGAAGAGAGTTTGGAGACTAAAGGAAATTAGTAGAAAGAGCTATGTTGTTGTTGTTGTTGTTATGTGCCGTCGAGTCGCGATGTACAACAGCCCTAAACTCCGCTCTGTCCTGTGCCAATCGCACTGTCTCTGACACTCCCATCCCAATTATCCCAGTCACTGAATCAATCCACCTCATAGAGGGCCTTCCTCTCCTGCACCATCCCTCCACCCAGATGATTTAAATCTCATGATTCCTAGTTTGATGTTGAACTGTAATCCATGTTGAAGGCTATAGTCTTTGATCTTCTGCAGCAAGTATTTCAAGTCCTCCTCACTTTCAGACATCAAGGTTGTGTCATTTGCTTAATGCAGGCTCTTGACGAGTCTTCCTTCAGTCCTGATGCCATATTCCTGTTCATAGAGCACAGCTTCGTGAATCATTTGCTCAGCATACAGAGTGAATAGGTATGGAGAAAGGATAAAACCCTCATGATCTTAAATCATAGTGTTTGCTTGCTCATTTTGAACAACAGCTACATGTCTAGGTAAAGATTTCATATAAGAACAATAAAGACTCTGGGATTTCCATTGTTCTCAATGTTACCCATAGTTTATGTTCCACACAGCCAAATGCTTTTTGCATAGTCAATAAAACACAAGTAGACATTCTTCTGGTACTCTCTGCTTTCAGCCAGGATCTATCTAACATTAGCAATGATGTACCTGGTGCCACAGCCTCTTCTGACATTTCCCTGTCAATACTGTTCTAGCCATTTTGGGATGATCTTCAGAAAGATTTTGCTTTCATGTTATATTAATAATATTTTTTATAATTTCCATAGTTTGATGGATCAACTTTCTCGGGAATAGGAATAAATATGGATCTCTTCCAGTTAATCTACCAGGAAGCTGTCCTCCAAATTTCTTGGCATAGACTGTTGAGCACATCCAGAGTTGCATCTTTAGTTGAAACATGTCAATTAGTGGCACAACCTTCAATAAGGATTATATCTCAATATTAACAAAATGAAAGTCTTCACCACTGAACCAAGAGTCAATATCATGAGAGATAAAGGACTGACATTGCCAATGATTTCTTATTATTTGAATTTAACAATCTTAGTATCAATAGCCAGGAAATCAGGAGACATGTTGTACTGGGAAAGTCTGCTGTCAGGGATCTCTCCAAAATACTGAAGAGCAATGGTGTCAGTCTGAAGACTAAGGTGCACCTGATTTAGGCCATGGGTTTTTTAATCTCTTGTTATGCATCTAAGAGCTAAATATTTATATTCTATTCTATTATAATAATATTATATATATATATATTACAGAAGAAGAATCAATGCCTTTGAGTCTTGGTATTGAAGAACAATATGGAATATCCCATGGACTGTGCAAAGAACAAACAGGTATGTTTTGTAAAAAGTGCCAGAGGGCTCATTGGAGGCAAAATGGTAAAACTCTATCTCTCATAGTTTGAACATGTTGCTTGAAGAGGCTATTTCTTAGAGAAACATATCATGCTTGGAAATGTGGAGAAAAAGAGTACAAGAAATTAAGACCCTCAACAAGATGGACTAACACAGTGATTTCAGCAATGAGCTCAAGTGCGTCAAAGATGATGAGGATGGGATGGGATAAGACTGTGTTCATGTCTAATGTTCACAGGTCACTATGAATTGTACTAGACTCTTGGACCTCACAACAACAACGACATCCATACATTAGGAGTTCTGATGATACAATACTTAAGTAGTTAATTACTAAACAATAGGCGAAAAATTCAAATACACCAGCTTCTCACTGAGGGAACAATGAGGCAATATGTTTCCGTGAACTCTAAGGAACACTTCTACTCTCTGTGAGTCGGAACTGACTTCATAGAAATGAGTTTGATTTTGTCAGACTTTTTTCCCTATTCTTAACACAATGATCCCAATTTGATTTGACATTTTCTACCAGAGTAGAAATTGTTTTAAACGAAATTCCCTAATAATTGGCCAACAAGCTATGGATTGTACAGAGCCACCCAGTTCAGTTAAAGACTTTATCTCATTTCTTTGAAGGATGCTTTCTTTAAAAGTAATACTAGCCACATTTAAGTAGGTATTAATGAGTGTGGTCATGGTGGGCATCTCCATTTACATGTTTCTCCGCAAGATGGCATCTAGTAAATAATATAATTTTGTTCATCCTGAAGACTCCTTTATACTGCATAAGGCAAGTGATGCTTGTAGTTAAGGGGGGGGGGGCGAGGCAGAATACACAGTGGAGGTTACAAGAGTTCAGATGAAGACTTAACTGCTAGTTGGAGATTCCAGAAAATCTTCATGAAGAAAGTATAATTGAAATTTTACTTTCAATGGTACAACCATTCTGGAAGGCAGTTTGGTGCTTCCTCAAAAAGCTGAACATAGAAATTCGATATGACCCAGCTATTCCACTACTTGGAATATACCTTGAGAAAATGAGAACTGAAGCACAAAGGAGAGTTGTACATCAGTGTTCATAGCAGTGTTATTCACCATTGCAGGAACATGGAAACACCCCAAATGTCCAACCACAAATGAACTGATTGAGATATTATGGTACTTTCACACAATGGGATACTATGCAGCAGGAAGGACAAATGATTTTGTAAATTACTACCTAACTAGAGCGGGACTGGAGAGCATTATTCTGAGTGAACTAACTCAGTCCCACACGGATAAATATTGTATAAAACCATTACTGTAGAATAAGTATAAGGATCCAAGAAGGTTTGGGAGAAGGTGGAAGCAGAGAGATGAGGATGTGTGTGTGTGTGTGGGGGGGATTAACCATGAGGCTGTACAATTTATTGGGTGGGGGAATGAAGGAAATTGAAGGAGTTTGTTCTTGGAAACTATTTATTCAAATTTTGTATATAAACTAGTTGTTGTTGTTGTTGTTGTTATGTGCCGTCGAGTCGTTTCTGACTCATAGTGACCCTATGCACAACAGCCCTAAACCCTGCTCTATCCTGCGCCAACCTCACCGCCTCTGACACACCCATCTCAATTACCCCAGTCACCGAATCAATCCATCTCATAGAGGGTTTTCCCCTCCTGCGCTTTCCCTCCACCCTCCCAAGCATGATGTCCCTCTCCAAGGACCCGTCCCTCCTGGCAACATGTCCAAAGTATGTCAGACGAAGCCCCAGAATCCTTGCCTCCAAGGAGTAGCTTGGTTTAATCCTCTCCAAGATGAATCTGTTGTATAAACTAGTAAAAAAATTTTTTTAAAAAACCTTACTTTCACAAATTAGAATAGGATAGCAAGTCTACCACTTACCTTAATAACATCAGAAATCCCGCAAAGCTGAACAATATTCTTGTATCTGGAATTTCATCATTTTTATTGCCTTTCAAATTCTAGATACTTGATACAATTTCTTTTTAGCCTTTGTTGTTGTTGCTATGGTTGTATATGCCATGGAATTGGAACTGACCAGCATCTAACCCTCCAGCAGGCTTTCCAAGCCAGAAGAGACTTCCCATCCTTTTCACATGGAACAGTTGGGAGATTTGAACAGCATGCCTTGGTGCTTGCAGCACAGCCTCTTACCACTAAGCCAACCAGAGCTCCCTTTTTAGCATTTACTGATCATTAAAAATCGTTCTCAGTATGTATAATGTATACACTTTTATGTATTTTTCAGCTGGTCCATGCTTTATTTTTAAGTCTTTTAATTGGATCTGGGTTTCTTAAGAGTTAATTAATTCACTGAAAAATAGTAGGGGGACACTTTGATCACAGAGTGGTTTTACAATAAATATAATCCCCTAGCTGGAAGTCTTTTGCACAGGCACTGAAATACTTAACAATTTTTTATTTGCCAGTCAGTACTTTCCATGGTGAACTTTAGAGTAAATAATTAGTATCCTCCTATCTCGTCCCCCTTAATGGTCTCCAAGGTCTCTAAGGACCACATATCTGGTTCATATAGATATGTTGTAAGTGGGAGTAATTAATAAAGGAATGTGGTTATGTTAGCTGAATGATGAATGAAAATAAATAATATTTTCCATTTTATCTTTCGTCTCCAATTCCTACTAATATTTGATCTTGTTACTCATTCTATGATATCTTTATAGCTAAGCTCCCTGTGATTAAGGCCTTTGCTTTCTAATTTTCAAGAAATTAGTTTCTTGTTTATAAACCAGGGAGCCATTTTAAATATATTGTAGAAATAAAACACGAGTGAGTTAAAGAGCTGTTGATGATGACTAACCCAGTAGTATGGATATTGTCCCATCACTGAGATAGCAATGCACTTCAGCACAGATCTTGAAAGACTGATCTTTTTGATGATGAACAAACTGGTATTACATTAATATCCATATGTCTGGTAGGAAGACAAGTTAATATAGCTAGTATTAAATTTATATATCTGATAGCAAAGATGAAGATATCAAAGATTTAAAACCAATTTATGTAGTCTTAAATTGGTAAAAAGTCAATTAAGGTCTAGTAATAATTAAAAAACAAAGAGTCTTACCACTGGACCAAAAGGCAGCATTGTAATAGATGGAGAAAAGATTGAAGCTGTCAATCCACAATTAACACCCTTGGTACCAGCAGTCAAGAAATAGGGAGGTGTATTGCAGGTGGAACCACCCCAAATTATTAAGGGGAGATGATGTCAGTCTGTCTGATTCAGGCCTTGGTCTTTCTGATCACTTTCTATTTCTCTGAAAGCTGGACAATGAGTAAGGATGACAAAATAATTGATGTCTTTGAGCTGTGGTGCTGGAGAAAAGCACTGGACATTCCAAGGACTACCAAAAGAACGAACAAATATGTCTTAGAGAGGGTGCAGCCACAGTGCTCTTTGGAGGCAAAGAAGATGAGGCTTCACCTCTCATTCTTTGGGCACGTTGCTAGGAGGGGCTATTCCTTGGAGAGGGACATGATGCAAGGTAGCTGGTCAGTAAAGGAGAAGAAGACCCTTAACAAAGTAGACAAAGATGACTGCCGCAATGGGCTCTAATGGTCAAGAAGTGTTGGGATGGTGCAAGATAGGACAAATATCAGATTGTTCATGGGGGCACTGTGGGTTGTACTCGATGGCACCTAACAATAACAACAATTACTGATAGTCTATTGGTAAGGAGTTGCACTGCCAATCTGAATGCTTGAAACAATAAGTTGCTTTGCGAGAAAGATGGGCAATCTCTTCTTGTAAAATTAATTACAGCCTCTGAAAATTCCCTGGAGAGTCAGCTATGAGTCACTTCTGATTTGAGAGCACATAGCAACAGTAAGTGATATGACTGCAAAAATTGAAGGATCAGCACTTACATAATATTACCTGGTGATAAAAAATTATACCAGAGGATCACATGATGCAATTTTACCAAACTAACACAGGAGAAATATGTGCCAGTTTGCTTTTGTAAAGATTTATTGTTTGGGGGACTTAATGGGTAGTTCTGTCCTGTCCTCTACTGTCACCATCAGAAACAACTCAAGGCGGTGGAGCATTTATTCAAGGGCAACTACACCATCTTCTTCCCAAGTGTGTCCAAGTTGTTTTAAAGAGACTAATGGTAGATTAACCTAAGTAAAAATTTCCTATCGAACTCAGAAATAATAAACTTATACCTCTCAAATTAGGTCGCTTTGGGGGTAAGGTGATGCACTGCAGCACAGTTCAAATCTACTAGCTTCTCTGTAGGAGAAAGAAGCACAATCTCCTCCAGTGTGATTTACTGCCTCTGAAAACCCACTGGAGGGTCAGCTGTAAGTTGGAGCCTACTTGATGGCACATAAAAACAACAAAACAATCTCTCAGATTGACTCTGATCTTTAAACCGAGAAAAATAATTTCAGAGACTAACTGACTATGATTTGATGAAATAAAAATCAACTCAAACATATTTGAGATTCTTCGTGTGTGAGTGCTTACATATTCTCCTCATCAGGGGTTGTTCCTAAAATCTACATAAAGAACTGATGCAAAATCTGTCTCTTCTCCTAAAGCCCGTGCCTTTAAGTCACTGATTTATGTTCCAGGGCCCCAAAGACAGCATTTTACATAGTGTAATGCCTGTCAGCAGCCAGAGTCCCCGAAGGTGAGTGTATCATTTGAAAGGGTTTTAATGCAGCGGGGAAAGAAGCACTACCTCCCGGTAATCACATGATCAGCACACCTAAATGGACATCCCCGCCTGCATATTTAAACCTGCAGCCGGAGATGCAGCTCTGTTTGCACAATGCTGTCCCGTGGCAGAATTACACAGCTCGCCATGGCTGCAGCCAGATAATTATTATTGATTCGCTCTCAAACTGTCAATCCGGGGACAGCTCTGAGGCAGTCAGTGATGGACAGAAGGAGGATTGGACAGCCACCATCCAACGAGGAAACTTCATCTTGAAAATGAACTTAGATGAGATGGTGCCGGTGGATAAGGGTAATTGATGATTGTTTCAGAGTGGAGGAAGGGAAAGCAGGAAAGATTAAAAGAAGAAGCCTCTTTGGCATTCATCTTCGTGTCCTTAGCTGAACGTGGTAGGGGCTGTCCACAAACTCCTTCAACATTTCACATGGGTTTCTTTTTTTTTTTT
>NW_006399975.1:1938724-1960359 GCF_000299155.1 Elephantulus edwardii | reverse complement strand
TTTTTTTGTCCAAGAAGTCTATCATTTGGAACAGGGAACTATAAGCAGCATGGATCCAGTATTTTTCAAATACAGAAAAAAAAATTCTTTTAAGTTAGGTTGTTTTCATTCATCTTTTTTCCTATCCCTTTGTGAAACACAAGGAGGAAATGAGAAAGCTATTGTTACTATGTGGGGATTGTAACAAATGTCACCAAACATAGCATGCATGAAATGTTGAGTCCAAAACCAATTTGCTCTGTAAAGTTTCACTCAAATTCAATTAAAAGTTATCATAAAATAAAACATATTAAAGAAAGAAAAGAAATAAGATTGGTGTGTCTTCTTGTTTACTTTAGAACTTGGTCACTTAAAGATATAGGCAGATTCTTTTCAAATGTGCTAACTTTATAGTCTTAACTTTTCAAAGTGCTTTCTGTGACTATTTTGCCCTATGGCAAATATGTGCTGTTGTTGCTGATATGTGCCATTGAGTCACTAGCGACTCACAGCAACCCTATGTACCACAGCTCTAAACCCTGCCCTATCTTGAGCCAATTTCATTGACTCCAACACATTTACTCCAGTCACTGAGTCAATCTATCTCATCTAGGGTCTTCTTCTCTTGTATTCTTCCTCCACCCTTCCAAGCATGATGTCCTTCTTCAAGAACTGGTTCCTCTCAGAAACATGCTCAAAGTATGGGACAGGGCTTCAAAATCCTTGCCTCTAAGGAGCAGCCTGGTTTCATCAGGACAGACTTGTTTCTTCTCTTTGTAGTCCGTGGTATAGTCAATACTCTTCTCCAGCACCCAAACTAAAGGCCTCAATTCTTCTATCATCATTAGTCATTGTCCAGTTTTCTGATGCATAGCAAGTAATTATGAAGACCATGGTTTGGATCAGGCACACCTTATTCTCTAGATTGATTAACTTTGCTCTGGAGAGGTCCCTGATAGTTAATTTTCCCAATGCAATTAATCTTTTGATTTCCTGGTTGCTATTACCAACACTGTTGATTGTGGAGAGAAGCAAGCTAAAGCTGTTAACAATCTGTATCATGATGCTGCCAATGGGCCCAGTGGTGAGAATCTTTGTTTTGTTTTCCTGATATTGAGGAATAAATATGGATTGAAGCACCTAATATTTCCTAAAAAATTTCACTTCCTCAACCATGATACGTAAGCCATCAATATCAGCAAGGAATCTGATAGATGAGTAAATTGAAGCACAAAGAAGACTTGTTCAAACTCACAAAACTCATTAAAGTCTTAACTAGACACTTTCTAGACCCTTATTCACCTCTTAAAAATCATTTCCACCCATTCATCAAATGGCTATTCTCAGACAAGCACTGTACTAGACAGATAAGTTGTCTCACTTAAAATTCACATGTTTGCAAGAGTGTTTGTGAAGTCTATTTTAAAATGAAGCTCCCAGGAATTACAAGAAATTGTCCAAAGTCACTGAACCAGAACTTGAACTCAAGGCTGACTGACATGATGCTTAAAGGAGAACCAATTGTGGCCAAGTAGTTTTGAATCCATCCCTGGATGCTCCAAGCCCATCTTCTGATGCCTACAAGAAAGCTCACATTGCCTTCTTCCCCAAAGTTGACGTTAGACATCCTGTAGAGTACAATTCCTCTTTGACAGAGGTGTCAGGAAGCACAATCACCCCAGCTGCAACTTTTTGCTATGTTTTTGAGGACTACCTCTTCAGCTACTGGGGTGGGGTTGGGGGACTCCAACACTGAATTTGAAACAAACAAACAAAAAAAACCCCAAAAAACCCCACCACTAAATCACAACCTTATTTATAGCTTTCCCTTCTTGTCAGTTAAGAATAATACTGCTTTCTTCTTTTGTATGATCCAGTTCTATGAAACATCTAAACTAGGCACATATGTAGAGACAAGGTTATTAGTGATTACCAGATAAAGGGACGATAGGGAAAGGTGGGAGTGTTTGTCTGGAGACACTGAATTTCTTAGTAACATAACTGATTGCTACATGAAAAATAAAGTTGAAATATAAATCTTCTTATTATTTGTGTGTATGATAATTAAAACAGCATGAACACTGTCCATAAATAATAAAAAAAAGCCTGCTCAGGTGTACAAAAGGAAAAAAATATATATATTGTAAAATAAAATGAAAAGGATTACCATTAATAAACTCTTAGAATATCCTGTTCCAACACCTTGAGGGCCAATAACCATTCAAATGTTCTCAGGAGCTGCGACCTGATCATGTGGTGTGGGACCATTTTTCTTGGAACTCTCTAAATGCACTGGATCAGCAGGTGAAGCCAAGGGTAACAGGGGCCAGGGGCCAGCCCAGGGGTTAGGCTGATCTGGACAGTCTTGAAAACCAGCCTTCAGAACTGCATCCCCACAATTCTCCTTTTGTCTCTCTTCATTTGAAACATGCTCTGGTGTTTGCTGATTGTCAGTGACATTACCTTCTAACAATCATTTCCAGGCTTGAAGCTGTGTCACACCAGAACACCTTACACTATCTCAAGAAATCACCTCAAAATGTTTTCTTTAAAGAATAAAGAATGATTGTTTATTGTAATTAAAAAATAAACATAATCCAAATTTTCAAAGGAGAAAACTGAGTCCAAAAATTAAGCCTAAATAGACATGGAAACAAACTCCAATGTTAAGAGTCACTAGTGGACATAAATCCTGCATTATTAATTAAGGGTGAGGATGATGTTATTAAAATTTGATTTATTAAAGTAATCTATAAAAGATGTGTTAAATTGGGGAAATCTCCTGCTAAGCACATATTCAAAGTTCTACAGAGCAAGGATTTTGGTGCAAACATGTCAATAAAGAATGTTTGGAACTGGAAAAAGGAGGAATATCATTCTGTGTGCTTTGGTATTGATGTTCCAGGATGGCTTCCTCACAATGGCTAAGAAAAATACAGGAGACCAGCTGCCTTTCATGCAAAAGATGGATAATCATCTCCAACTGAATTTATGGTCAACTATCAGAATTCCCAACTCCATGGCATTTAAGTACAATAGAATGGCTTTGTATCAGAGGTCTTGGAAGATTTTACAACTGGAGAACAAAATGTTGATGGATTTTAATAGGAACCATGGAAGACAGTAAATCCTATTGGGAACCAAACAAATTTGTTTTTGTCACATGTAAAATATTTCCTAAGGATGTCCAGGAATAATCAAGAGAGCAGGACTGAATGGACCTGGCCCAATGTAATAATGCCCTTTACTATAGTTACAGTTTTATTTTTTTCCTATAAAAGGGGTCACATTCATATTTTTTATTGCAAATTCTTGCTTATTTTTATTTTATGGAAAGGAAGTCCCAAAGAATTGGCTTTCAATACTAGACGCACTCAGTTCTGGATACTTGTGTAAGTAATGAACTTTTCTGAATCTATTTTCCCAAGAAACATAGAATTATGCTTATCTCACAGGGTTTTGAGATTTGTTTCAGGCTGTAAGGGAAACTGACTCATTATAAAAGAGGTAATACTAATTTAAAAAGGTATGTTGTTGTCGATAAGTACTTTTAAGTTGGAAACAATACACAGATGGTTGATCCTCCAGGAGGTTTTCAGAGGCAGTCAATTGCACTGGAGGCGATTGCCCTTCTTTCTCCTGCAGAGCAGCCGGTGGATTCGAACCATGTGCCTTTGGGTTGGCAGTGCAATTCCTCACCACTAAGCTACAAGAGCCCCTAAAAAAATGCATTGCTATTGTTAAGTGTTATCAAGTATGACTCCCAGCGACCCTATGAACAGCTAACCTGAAACTTACCCTGTGCCATCCTCATCATCTCTGACAACTAGAGCCCATTGCTGAAGTGTCAATCCACCTTCTTGGGGGTCTTCCTCTCCTTTTTTGACCCTCCACCTTTTCAACCATGGTGTCCCTTTCCAAGGAATAGCCTCACCTAGCTACACGGCCAACGTGTGAAAGACGAAGCTTCATCATCCTTGCTTCCAAGGAGCACTCTGGCATGCGTGGGTCTTTTTCAGTCCCCTAGAACCGCAGAAACCCATTCTCAGGAAAGGAGACTAGAAAATCTGCAGAGTTAACAGGAGTTTTCATGTCTTACATTTCACTCTCATTCTTGTGGCTGTTTTCTGGGACCAGGCTCTGTGAATAGGGGCTGCAACCCAGGTCACAATGATGACTTTCAGTGATGACTTAAGTCATACTCCCCACACATGATCCCTGGTCTAGCACAAAAATCCACAATTGTACATTTGCCATTCTGAGCTGTATTCAGAAATAGGCGTTATTTCCAGAGGAGAAAGGATGGGAAACTTTGTGAAGGTAGTCCCTTGGGAAAGAAAGATATGGGTGGCCCCCCCTAACAGTCAGATGACATAAATCAAGCTTGTATCAAAGGCTGCAGTGAACTAGGGAAAGGTCTGCCTCTGTGAAGGAAGGGAGCCAAGCTGTGGAGAATGCTTAAGTAGAATTGGCAGCAGGAATCTTTGATGGCCCTAGCAACAAACACTTGAGTGGCAGGACTGTAGTGTTGATTTTTCTTTTAATCTTCTCTCACCTTCATGATAACATAGCTCTCCCCTGGAAAAGTCTGTCTTTACCCATTTATGGTACTGAAGCCAAGAATCACAAAAATATTGCTTCCACTGAAATTCTGAAATAGGCCTTCATTTCTTATGATTACAAAAAAAAGAGCAAGTGTCTATGATATCTTTTTCTGCGGTTGTGATGTTGCCTCCCATGCTAGCCTTGTTAAGTGCCACTTAAAGGTGCCAGGGCAAAAGCTACAAGCTGATTGATGAAGGCTGCATTAGAGATGACTGGCAAGAAAAGAGAGAGCAGATGAGAACAAACACAATTTAGGATAAGAGAGAAGTTCTTTAACTTCTTAAGGACTAGAAAGCTATGCTATTTGGAGATTCCAAGAAAGCAGGACAGTATTGCTCAGCCTTACACAAGAGAGTCTAGAAGGTGCAAGAGTTAGTCATTGAGCAAATTAAACATGACTTTAAATCCACTTGACTGGGCTCTATAATTATGAATGGGTCAACAAGATAGAGGAAACAAACAAACAAACAAAAATTTGGATGAAAGAAAATGAACTTCCAAATTTCAAATAATTAAAGCTAAATATAGGGAGCTTTGGTGGCCTAGTGGTAAGAAGTTTTGCTGCAATACCAAAGGTATGCGATTCAAATAGACTAGCTGATCTGTGGGAGAAGGATAGGCAGTATCCTCCCTTCTGAAAACCCACTGAAAAGTAAACAATGGGTCAGTTCCCACAGGATAGTACACAACAACAAAGGTAAAGATACTTGATACTAAATACTTAAATTGGAGAGCTCAATAAAAATTTGAAGATTAACAAAACTCTATAAACATAACAGTATAACCCCAAAATAACTAACACACCTCATACCTCATGTTCAGGCTCAGTTTTAAGTTTTATTGAACACATTCAGAAATACCCTTGAAGTATAACTAACAAAATCATAGAGACAGAAACGTGGTTACTAGAGAGTGAGTTCTCCAAAATTCAAGCCTCAAGTTGCAATAACTAAGAATGCTTTAGGCAGAATATTAAACGACCCAGGAAACACAAAAAGAAGATAGAAAGAGCATACAAAGTCATTGTACCAAAAGGAATTGGTGGACACAGAAGAATTTCATGAAACAATGTAAGAGCAAGAGCCTGTGGTGATGAAAGAGGAAGTTTAAGCTGCTCTGAAAGAATTAGCATAAAACAAAGCCCCAGGAATTGACAGCATACCAATTAACATATTTCAACAAACGGACACTGCTCTGGATGTATTCACCAAGTTGTTTCAAAAAACGTGGCGGAAACCACCTAGCCAACTGACTGGAAGAGATATATATATTTGTTCCTATTCCAAAGAAAGTCATCCATCAGAGTATGGAAATTATCAAACAATCTAATTGATATAAAATGCAAGCAAGATTCTGCTGAAGATTATCCAAAAATAACTGGAATAGCACATCACAGAGAACTTCCTGAAGTGCAGGCTGGCTTTAGAAGAGGCCGTGGTACTAGGGATATTATAGCTAATGTTAGATGGATCTTGGCTCAAAGCAGAGAGTACCAGAGGAATGTCTATCTGTATTTCATTGACTATGAAAAGGCATTAGACTGTGTGGATCACAACAGACTATGGCTGACTCTGAGAAGAATGGGGATCCCAGAACACTTCACTTATGAGAAGCCTATACTTGGGCCAGGAGGTAGTCGTCAGAACAGAGCAAGGAAACACTGCATCGTTCAAAATTGGGAAGAGTATACGCCAGGGATGTGTCCTATCTCCATAACTTTTCATTCTATATGCAGAACAGATTATTTGGGAAACTGGGCTCTATGAGGAGAAATGTGTCATCAAGATTGGAAGAAGACTTACTAACAATCTGCATTATGCAGATGACACAACCCCGCTTGCTGAAAGTGAGGAGGATCTGAAGTACTTGCTGCAGAAGGTCAAGGACTGCAGCCTTCAATATGGATTGAAGCTTAACATCAAGAAGATAAAGATTCTGACCACTGGGCTCATTGGCAGCATCATGATAGATGGCGAAGACATTGAAATTGTTAACTTTAATTTGCTTGGTTCCACAGTCAACACTCTTAGTACCAGCAGCCAGGAAATTAAAAGGCAAACTGCATTGGGAAAGTCTGCTGTCAGAGATCTCTTCAAAGTACTCAAGAGCAATGATGTCAGTCTGGAGACTAAGGTGCACTTGATCCAGGGCATAGCCTTTGCAATTATTTGCTGTGTATCAGAAAGTTGCACAAAGACTAGGGATGATAGAAGGAGAATTTATGTGTTTGAGCAGTGGTTCTGGAGCAGAGTATTGAATATACCATGGAAGATTAGCAGAACAAACAGGTTCATTCTAGAATGAGACCAGACTGCTCTTAGGAGGCAAGGATTCTGAAGCTCCATCTGACAAACTTTGGACATATTGCAAGGAGGGACAGGGATGTCCTTGGACAGGGATGTCATGCTTGGGTGGGTGGAGGGACAGCACAAGAGAGAAAGACCTTCGATAAGATGGATTGATTCAATGACTGGGGTAATCAGGATGTGTGTGTCAGAGACAGTGAGTTTGGCACAGGATAGCGCAAGGTTTAGGGCTGTTGTACATAGGGTCGCTATGAGTCACTGGCAACTCGACGGCACCTAACAACAACACAACATGAAGTGAGTAGCAGTTTGAATGCAGGAGCTGCTCCGTGGGACAAAGATGGGCAATCTCCTCCCATTTGATTTACAGCCTCTGAAAACTGGCTGGAGGGTCAGCTATAAGTATGGCCTGATTTTATGGCATTACATTTGAGAGTTTTTTGTTTAAAAAACTTGGAGTATGGGGAGACTAGAAAGTTTATTGCTTAAAGAGTACAGAGTTTCTGTTTAGGGTGTTGAAAATGTCTTAAATATAAATAATGGTGATGCTGGTACAAAACTGTGAGTATGATTAATGACACTGAATTATATAGTAAATAATTATTAAAATAGCAACTTTTAATACCAGATATAGCAACTCAACGGCATATAACAATATATAGTTGAACACAACTAAAAAACCATTTATACTTTATTTGAATATTTTGTCCTTTTAAAGAATTATCTATGTGTGATCAAATTAACCAAGATATGCTCAGCAAAAGTGAATTCTAAAACCAAATAATATCATGCTCTCAGCTCTGAGGAGTATAAGTTATATAGGTCCAATGCTAAAAATAATATGCCCTCACATTTATCTCTACACACACACACACACACTTTGACACACACACACACACACTTTGACTTTGCTTTCCCATGATGAGATGGTTATGATTTCTATAATACTGCCATTTTCCTAAGGGGATGTCAGCTTTCTGATAAGGGGCATATCGGGCATCCTAATTATTTTTTTATGAGGGAGTTCATTTTCTATTTTATTCCTTGGAAAGGAAACACATTTCAAAGGAACTCCACAGGCAGGGTAGAATACAGAACAAACCTTGATGCTAAAATGTTGGGCAGCTTGCCAGTCTCTCCACCTTGACTGAGCATCAGAACCACTTGAGGGGCTTTGTCAAAACATTGACACTTCAGCTGACCCACGGCAACGGGACTCAGGAAGCCTGAAAAAGACCAAAGCAATGCATGTTTTAACTACAGATGTTTGTGTGGTTACACAGCCAGAATTGAGAACCACTATAAGTGCTTCTTTCTGATACATCATTTTATACAACCCACCCAACAATCTGGTGAGGCCAGTAGTTTATTTTCAGTTTAACACTGAGAAAACAAGCCCAAAGGGCATCAATTTATCACTAAATAGTAAGAGATAGCAAGTGTTAGAACTGAGATCATTGCCCAAATCTATGTCAGTCCTTCTATACCAAGGATATGTGCGTGCACATGCGCGCCTATGTTTTCTGTGTGTGGTGTGTTTGAGTATAGAAGGTAGATCACACTAAGTTAAGAATCTTCTGTAATATTTTTCCTGGCTTTGGAATCTAAGATACTTTTCTCTCCTTTTAGAAATTAAAATGGTAAAGAGCGGAAAAAAATAAACAAACATTAAATGGTAATGACAATGAGCACAGAGGTGATTTTATGAGTCTCATTGTCCAGTATATAATGGTTTTAAATATTTAGGAAAAGTGCTGTTCATGGCCAAGAGGTCTAGGTCCCTGGAGAAGGACATCATGCTCGGAAGGGTGGGCAGACAGTGCAAGAGAGAAAGACTCCAGATGAGATGAATTGATACAGTAACTGGGGCAGTGGGGGTTAGTGTGTAGGAATTAGTGAGACTAGCTCAGGACAGGGAAGGTTCAGAGCTGCTGGACATAGGGTTTCTATACATCACAGGCGAATCAATGGCAGATCTGGAAGCAGGAGTGGCATCCACTTCCTAAATAACGTGCCTCCAGAAACTCTATGAACTTTGATAAATGTCAATAGTTGTATAGGGGCTTCAAACCTTTTGTTTATAGGATCACTGTGAATCGTGCTTGACTCAAAGGCAATCAACAACAACTTGTCTATTTAGGCAGAATTCCATCAAAGGAACTCAAAAAGAAAAGGAAAAATATTCTCTTAGATTGACAGTCAATCAGAAGGTTATAACTGAGATTACATAAGAACTTGACTGGCATAAATAAAGGGAAATAAATTCCATTTTATTACAGTCCTGACTGTATTAATACTAACAAACTTAATCACTAAGCCAGATAAATCTTATAAGTGGATTAATAAATTTAATTTAAAGATCTCATTAATGAGTGAAATTGTTATCTGCAAAATAATGACCTGTAGTGCTTTAGAGAGCCAAGAAGATCAATTGGACATTGAAAAACTTGATAAAATAAAAATTATCATATTAAATTCATCACTATTATCACTGATAATTTCAAAGAAAATTCTGGAGCAAATGCAAAGCACTATATGCCCAATTTCATCTGATTATCTCCACCTATATGTTTTTTTTCAAATTTTTCCTGTTCTCTCTGTTTATTGTTTAGTTGAAAGTTGAGCCATGTGGCTGAGTTCTGTGCCCGACCCCTGAATGGTGACCAATCAACATGCTTCTCCTGATGCTATAGTTATTTTCCACCAAGAGTTGATTATGACTTGTCGTTACCCTATGAACAGTGGCTGTGAAACTTGCCCCATCCTCAGCCATCTTCACGATGTTTTACACACTTGACTCCATTGCCACAGTCACTGTGTTAGTCCCTCTCATCCAGGGTCCTCCTCTCCTGGGCTGACCCTCTACCCTTCCAAGCATGATGTTCTTCAAGGCCTCGTCTCTCCTAGCAACATGCCCAAAGTATGGAGACAGAGTTCCAAAATCCTTGCCTCCAAGGAGCATCTGGATTTCACCCTCTCCAAGACAGATCTGGTTGTTCTTCTGGCCGTCATGATATGCTTAATACTCTTTTCCAGTATCACAACTCAGAGTCATCAATATCCATCAACCATATCCTTTTTCCCGTATTCAGATGTATAGCAAGCAGTTTAGAAGATCATGGCCATGCTCAGGTGCACCTTAGTCTTTAGAGTGACATGGTTCCTTTTTAGCACTCTGGAGAGGGCGCTGACAGCAGATTTTCCAAATGCAACTTGTCTTTTGATCTGACTGCTGATGTCAACAGTGTTGATTGTGGATCAAAGCAAGATTAATGGGTTTACAACCTCAATCTTTTCTCCATCTATCATGATACTGCCAACTGTCCTGATGGTGAGAATGTCTGTTTTCTTAATGGTGGGATGCAATCCATATTGAAGATTTCAATCCTTGATCTTCTGTAGCAAATGTTTCAAGTAATCTTCAGCTTCAGTGAGCAAGATTATATGCTCTATAATCCAGGCTGTTGAGTCTTCCTCTGGTCTTATTACCACATTCTTCTTCGTAAGTCTAGCCTCCTGAATGATCAGTTCTGCATGTAGATTGAAAGGGTATGGAGAAAGGACAAATCTCTGGTGCATTCCTTTCTTGATTTTGAACCATGCAGTGTACCCTTGCTCTGTTTGGACAACAGCTTCCTCCTCTAGGTATAGGTTACATATGAACACAATCAAGTGTTCTGGGATTCCCGTTCTTTTCAATGTTAACAAATTGTGATCCATGCTGGGTGAGGGGGGTGTGTGTGTGTGTGTGTGTGTGTGTGTGTGTGAATGTTAGGTACCATTGAGTCAGAATTCATTCATAGCTGACCCTTGAGTGGATTTTTAGAGACTGTAAGTCACACAGGAGGTTGTCCATCTATCTACTGTGAAGCAGCTTTTTGTTCCACATTCTCTTCCCACTCAGTCCTTCTAATAATTCCTTCCAGAGTGCTTAGTAGGGGTAGTCAGATAGCATCTAGTTATTCTGGTCTCCAGGTCATAGAGGCTGAGGTCAAGTGGCACCTATTTCTTTGAACCAATTGTTCCCACATATCTGATATTCTTCACTATTCTTTGCTCAAGACCAGGACAAATCAGTAATGGCACCTTCAATGGCTACTCAGAACTAAAGAAACATACTGATATTCCTATATCTTACATGTTCCTTGGAAAATAACTCCCTAGTATAGCATCCATCCATACCTTTTGAACCAAATGCAGAACAGGTTATCCAGAAGGCTGGACTGTATGAAGAGAAGTGTAATGGCAGGATTGGTAGAAGATTCATCAACAATCTGTGTTATGCAGATGACACAACCCTGCTTGCTGAAACTGAGGAGGACTTGACGCTCTTGTTGCAGAAGGTCAAGGACTGCAGCCTTCAATATGGATTGAGGCTCAATGTCAAGAAGACAAAGATTCTCACCACTGGGCCAATTGACAGCATCAGGATGGATGGTGAAGAGATTAAGATTGTTCTAAGCTTTAGTTTGCTTGCCTCCAGTCAACACTCTTGGCACCAGCAGACAAGAAATTAAAAGATGTATTGTGATGGGAAACTTTGCTGTTAGGGACCTCTCTAAAGTACTAAAGAGTAATGGTGTCACTCTGGATTCTAAGGTTTGTCTGAGGCCATGGTCTTTGCAAATACTTTTTATGGATCAGAGAGTTGGACAATGACTAGGCAGGATAAAAGGAGAATTGATGCCTTTGAGCTGTGGTGCTGGAGAAGAGTATTGAGTGTACCATGGACTGCTAAGAAAACAAACAGATTCATCCTAGATAGGGTTAAACCAGGCTTCTCCTTGGAGGAAAGGATTCTGAAGCTTCATCTGACATACTTTGGAGATGTTGCAAGGAAGGACTAGGTCTTGGAGAAGGGCATCATGCTTGGGAGAGTGGAGGGACAGCGCAGAGTGGAAAACCCTCTATGAGGTGGATTGATTCAGTGACTGAGGTAATGAAGGCAGGTGTGTCAGAGACAGTGAGATTGGCATAGGATAGGGTAGGGTTTAGGGCTGTTGTACATAGGGTTGCTATGAGTCGCAGGCAACTTGATGGCACATAACAACAACAACAACAAGCATCACATCAAGATTGGAGGAAGACTTATTAACAACCTACAATATGTCGATGACACAACCTTGCTTGCTGAAACTGAAGAAGACCTGAAGCACTTGCTACAGAAGATCAGGGATTATATTTTCCAGTATGGATTGAAGCTTAACATCAAGAAGACAAAGATTCTCACCACCAGGCCAGTTGTTAGAACCATGATACATAGAGAAGAGAATTGTCAGCAATTACAACTTGTTTGATTCCACAAGTAACAACACCAACAGTCAGGAAATCAAAAGATGAATTGCACTAGGACAATCTGCTGTCAGGGACCTCTTCAAAGTCCTGAAAAGCAATGATGTCAGTCTGGAGAATAAGTTGTGCCTAATCTAGACCATGGTCTTCACAATTACTTGTTATGCTTCAGAGAGCTGGACAATGACTAAGTATGACAGAAGAAGGATCAATGACAGAAAAAGGATTGATGCTTTTGAGTTGTGGTGCTGAAGAAGAGTCTTGTATAAACCATGGACTACCAAGGAAACAAGTTGGTTTGTCTTGGAGAGGATGAAACCAAGTCTCTACTTGAAGGCTAGGATTATGAAAGTCCCTCTCACATACTTTGGGCACATGTTCAGTAGGGACTGGTCCTTGGAGAAGGACATCATGCTTAGAAGGATGGAGGGACAGTACAGGAGAGGAAGACTCTGGATGAGAAGGATTGATACAGTAACTGGGGCAGTGGGGGTTGGTGGTTGGAATTAGTGAGACTGGTTCAGGACAGGGAAGGGTTCAGAGCTGCTGTTCATAAGGTTGCTATGGGTAGCAGGTGACTTGATGGCACATAACAGCAACAACATATTATATTGGCTATTTTATTTAAGCCTCCTTTTTAGAGTCAACAAGACCTCATTGAGGATCTTTGTATTTAAAAGTTGGTTGTTATTATATTTTGGTGTAACATTCTTCTAAATGGTACAGCTCTTTCCTGTCAGCTTGCTATACTGAGGTAACCTGAGGTGGTTGTAACGCTGAACCTTGTGCCACTGGGGTGTCAAATGCCATAACGTTTACCCATGGTGGACAGTGTTGGTGGAGCTCCCAGTTCAAGACAACTTTGGAAGCAGGAGTGGCATCTACTTCCTCAACAACTGGCCTCTGGAAACTATATGAACTTTGAGAAATGAGATAGTTTTAGAAAGGCTTCAGGTCTTTTGTTCATAAAGTCACTATATGAGTCATGCTTGACTCAATGGTAATCAACAACAACAACGACAACATCCGCATTCAGTTTCACTCATCACAAGCCTCACAGACTTAAAACCAGTAGATCAATATTAAGAAAAAACCATCTAGTCCCTTTCTTCCTCATTTTCTTTCCCTTCCATGTCATCTGAAAGCAATTTGAGCCAAGGATATAAATTCCGTCTACGAGTTCATCCTACATTCATGGCTGTCCCTGTATCTTCAAAGCAGGCATCTATTAAGTTCAAGATGAAGCTCCATCAGTACAGAACATTCCATGCCTTTCAGAGGCATGAAAAGTAACTTTATATGTTGTTATTGTTAGGCAATATTGAATCAACAAGGACTCATAACAACCCTGTGAACAACATGTTGAAACTTCATATACTGGATAAAATGTGATTTATTTTTATTATGTAAAATTGAGACTGACCCAGAAATTACAAGATGGTTGCCATGCCAAGTCCAGGCAAAGGTGGCCTCTGGTGGTCATCCATGCCCAATCCATCAGCCCTAATGGCCCTTATGTGGATGGCCTAATGAACTAAGCCTCCTTTTGTACAGTAACCAAGAGAAAGGTACTTGCATTTGTTAAATCTCTTCTAGCCCTTCAAATGAAATGTGATACAAAAGGACAAAGTGCTATTATATTAATCTAATTATGAACTGACTTACTAAGAGCAAGTTTTAGAGTACTTGCATTTGTTTAAATGGGGAAAATACGGCCAGCTGTACTCTAGCAGACTTTGAGGCTCCTATCATTATTTTATTTACTAATTTCTAAGTTTAGGTGGAGGAGTCTGTCATGTACTTGAAATCCTGGTCAGCTCTGCATAGGCAGACTTCAAGAACAGTAAGAATATTATAATTACTTTCAGGAAATATTAATACACAATGTCATTTTATGTAATTGAAAATACACAAAATGATAAGGGAAACACAACATAATCACTTGGAACTGAGTAAATTTCCATTTATAGAAGTCTCTGCAAAGACTGCATGATAATTCCTTATTTGAAACAGAACATAGGAGACTCAAGGGGTTTTAAATGTTTTTCTACTTCTTCCTCATTTCAACTTTGTACAGGACTTTGGAATCTTAAATTTCTAGCTGGAGGAATCATGATGTGGAGACAAATACACTCACTTTGAAGAAATGAATAAGTAGAAGATTGGAGATTAGAATTCAGATACTGTGATTCAAAGGGGTAGGGCCAGCCCTTAGAAGTTCAGTGCCGCTTTGACAGGATCTTCCCTTGTCAAAAAAAATCCTCTCTCCAGCCAACACTAAGCAGTTCAGTCACACACCTCACTCATCAGGAGTCTGCTTATTGAGGACAAGCAGAGGGAAGGAAATAAAAACAAACTTGAGGAACAAATAGTGGTACCACAAAGTCCCACCAAGGGAGCATCTCACTTCCCTTCTAGGGTCACAGTTAGGCTACCTGTGCTTTTAGCCTCACTACACCTTATACAGATGTGAGACAAAAGGCAAATGAGATGACTTTTCTGAACTGTGCTGCTCTTATTTGTAAAATGGGGCTAACATATTTCTGTAAAGTTCATTCTGATTCCTAATAACCCTACAGCATATAGTGCATCTGCTCCATGAGGATCCCAAGGCAGTAATCTTTATTAAGGGGAGATCTGGTGGCCTAGTGGATAGGGCCTTGCAGTACCAACCTGAAGGCAAGTAGTTGGAATCCACCAGATGCCTCCTTGGAGAAAGATAGGCAATCTCCTCTAATGAAATTTACAGCCTTGAAAACCTGCTGGAGGGTCAGCTATGAGTCGATTCCTACTGGTCAGTAATGAGTGAGTAAATGAAGCTTTGTGAAGAAAACAGCTACATCTTCCTCTCATAGAGGCTTTCCTGCATTTTAATATCTCACCATTTGGTTAGCAGGGTGCATACTTAACCACTGTGTCATCAGGACTTCTTTGTAAAATTAAGACAGTAAATGTGTTTTTCCTTCCTTCGGTGATTGGCAGGATGAAATGAAGCTTCATAAGCGTTTACAACACTGTCTGTCATGCAATACTCACTCCCTGCCACTGAGCTGGTTCCCACTCGTGGCATCTCTTCATTAGATTTCCAAGGCTGTAAATCTTATTGGAGAAGACTTCTCTTTTGTGAGCAGGACAATGAATAAGGAAGATAAAAGAAGAATTGATGCCTTTAAACTATAGTGTTGGAGAAGAGTACTAAATATTCCATGGAATGCTGAAAGAGCAGATAAGCCTTGGAGAAGGTGCAGCCAGAGTGTTCCTTGGAGGCAAAGATGATAAAGCTTTGTCTCACAAACTTTGGGCATGTTGTTAGGAGTGGCTATTCCTTGGAGACAGACACCCTGGTAGGGAAGGTGGAGGATCAGTGAAAGAGAGGAAGACCATCAATAAGTTGGCTTGACACGGTGACTGCAACTAAGGGCTACAGAGTTGATGAGGATGACACAGGATAGGACAGTGTTCAGATCTGTTGTTCACAGGATTGCTATTGGTTATACTCAACTCACTAGCAACTAATTTGCTATGGGTCATACTCAACTCACTGGTAACTAACAACAACAACTGGAGGCCTACTGGTAGGAAGCTGTGCTACAGTCCCATAGGCATGAAATTCAAGTCTACTGGGTCCTCATCCAAGGAGAAGAATAAGCAATCTCCTCCCATATGATTAACTACGTCTGAAAACTTGATGAAGAATCAGCTACAAATTGGGTCCAATTCAATGGCACACAACATTATACTTTATTTTTTAACTATTGTCATAACTGGAATGTTGAATAACAAAAATACTGGTTAAGTGAGGAAAAGCTATTTTTCTTAAGTGCTTTATTGCTTTCTGTGGAATTTAACATTTTCTGACAAATGTTTAGTTATTTGTTCTATCTTCCGTTATTTTGGTTATTTTCCCAATTGTGTAAGTTCCACGATGTTAATGATCTTACTGTGTTTAATGATACTAGCTCTAGTTTTCAAAAGAGCGCTAGTGAACCCTCAACAAATTACTGGTTGAGTAAATGAGTAAATAAATACACAGAAGTGGCTAACCACTTCATGGTTGCCACTCTTTTGCCATTATGGAAGATATATTATGGAGATATTTTTACAGCTCATAATGGTAAGCCCTTTTATATATTTAAATGGAAGGCAATTTTAAAAATAAAGCATATTTTAGTATCAAACTACGGTGTCCAAAGAAGCAAGAACATTACCTATCTTAACAAGAGACCTACCTACCAGTAGTACTCACTTCTGCCATTTGGGACAACATTTTATTGTGGTTGTTGTTATGTGTCATCAACTTGACTGCAACACATGGCTACCCTATGAACAACAGCTCTGAACTCGGCCCATTTCTGAGCCAAGCTCAGCATCTCTGACACACCTGAGCTCACAGCTATAGTCACTGTGCCAATCCTTCTCATCAAGGGTCTTCCTTTCATGTGCTAACCCTCTACCTCTCTAAGTATGGTGAACTTTTTTAAAGACTGGCCCCTCCTGACAACATGCTCAAATAAGTGAGATGGAATTTCACCATCCTTGCCTCTAAGGAGTACTTTGGTTTCACTTTCTCTAAGACAAATCTGTTTGTCTTGGTAGTTCCTGGGATAGTCAATATTCTTCTCCAGCACCATAACTCACCATAACTCAAAAGCATCAATTATTTCCATTATCCTTAATCATTGTCCAACCTTTTGATACCTAGCAAACTGGATCAGGCACACCTCAGTGTTTAGAGTGACACTGTTGCTCTTTAAAACTCTGGAGGGGTCCTTTGGAGATTTTCCCAGTGAAACTTGTCTTTTGATTTCCTGACTGCTGGTGGCAAGGGTGTTTATTGTGGATCCATGTAAGAGGAAATCATTAACAACTTCAATCTTTTCTCCATTTCAGCCCAAGTTTTCTTGTAATGAAATAGTTCAAAACTTGCTTTGCTGCCCAGCCTCTTTCTTGATGTTAGTCTATATCTGACTAAAGAACAGACTTATATGAATTTTAACCTGCTAGTTTGTCTAATGTGAAATTCTACTTTTCTTCCAAATCAAATCTCTGAATATTGACTCTTTTGTGGTCCATTAACCCTCTTCTACAAGGACACAGGTTGAGCTTCTAAGCTCAGCAACATGAAGCAGGCCCTACGGGAATGAGCTATCAAACCACTTTTAAACGGTGTAATTGTTGTTGCTTTTCTTCCAGCCAGGCTTTGTTGCTGTCTCCTGAGGTTGTGGTTGGAGGTCCAGAGATACTTTGAGTATTTATATTGGAAAATGGATGAATAATTTTTATTATCTATCATATGTGTCACAGTTTAACTGCAACAAACCAAACCAACCAAACAAAAATTCTCTGCACGTGACAAGATTTCTTTACCACCTCCCCAGTAACAAACATGGTGACAAAGCTTATTCAGTGACAGGCAGATACTATAAGCAAGATTATTAAGGCCTCACTCAGTTCTCCATCTTATCAGACGAGGATTCAATTGGCTTGGCCTGTTTTATTCCATTCTGCACCATACTGTTTAGTTCTAATGCCTATTTCTTTCCCTTTTCAATTTCCAAAATTCCTTCTCCTGAGATCTCACGATGCTGAGGAAATTGCAATACAGGAATGGAGGCTCAGTGTATTTTGATAAGGGCTAGAAAGGTTGCCTGCTCTCTCTCTCTCTCTCTCACTCTCAGAAAGAAGGACTGGAAACTGGATCTCTCAGGGGGAACAGAAAAGGAATGTATAAGAGTTGCTCCAACAGACTGGGTGATAAGGAACTTGGTCATAATACTTTTGGCAGGAACCCAAAATGGAGTCACTCCAGGAAGTGACTCCCTCCCCAGGAATGTGGGGAAACCAAACCATAAGGAATCCCACAAGTCCTTAGGTGAGCTAGACTATAACCAACCTCAGGTGAGTGGGAGTCAATAAAGGCAGTGCTCACCCAGGGTCACTTTTTTGTCTGCTGGCTGGCCATGTACCATAAGGTTCAGCTTCATCCCTACCTTTCCATGAGTACTTTCTCCTTTTCTTTCTTTCTCATTTTAGCTCTTTTCATGATCCACCTCAACTTTTCACTCTTCATGCCTCTGATTTATAGCATCATAACTCCTTTTCACTTATTTTGCTAAACTGCCACTGTGTGTGTGTTGGTTCAATTATCTACAGTCCCCTCAACTCACTCCCTTGTGGTAAAAACAAAACCAAAACAAAACACAAACACACACAAAAAAAACCCCACAAACCCTACAAGCAAACAGCTAGCAAATTGTAAAGAAATAAAGAGGACTCTGGTTTTAGCAAATTTCATACTACATAGTAAGCTTGCTCTTTGATGATGAGTGTTCTTCCTAAATTATCCTAGAAATTAATAAATAACAATTGTGCAGAGTTTTGTTTGGGGCGGGGGTTTTTTAGAGTTTGCAAAGTACTTCATCTCCCCTACTTCATTCAAAAGTAGTAAGTGCTTCAAGAGAAGATATCAATCAACAAATGGATAATCCATCAATGAATGGATGGCAAAATTATAGTACATTTACATAATGGAATATTATCCAGCACTAAGGGGCAACAATTATATAAAATATTATATAACATGGAGAGTCTAGAGACTGTTATGCTTAATGAACTAAAATGGTCTTATAAAGATAAATACTATATAAGACCATTATTGTAAAAATAGAAGGATGTAAAAATAGTAAGATGTGTATAAAAGTCTAAATGAGGAAAGGGAGGGAGAGAGTGGAAAATGGTACAGAAGAAATCACTACCATAACAGAGTTTGGTGGGCAGATGGGGATTGTGGTGAAAGAATTAGGAAAGATCCAATGGGGACATGAAAAGATGGCTAATAGGAGGCATAGATCAATGGTGATTAATTTTATAGAACACCATGTCAGTGAATGATTGTATGAAACACAAGGTGAATGAAGGAATGTGTGAAACACAATGTACATGAATGAAACACAACGTATACAAATTTTGCATGCAAACCAATATAAAAGCAAATGTATATTTTTTACAAAAAATAGAGAAGGAACCACAGTGACACAGTTGTTAAATGCCTAGCTGTGAATCAAAAGATCAGTGGTCCAATTCACCAGTCCCTCCATTGAAAGAAGATGTGGCAGTCTGATTTCTTAAAGATTACAACCTTAGATACCCCATGGGGAAGTTCTATATTATCCTCTAGGGTCTATGAGTAGGAATCAACTTGAAGACAATGGGGGTTTGGTGACTTAATGGTAATGAATTGCACCACCAATGTAAAGGTAAGGAGTTCGAACCGTCATGTGCTCTGAGGGAAAATGAAGGGCACTCTTCTTCTGTGTGGTTTCCTGCCTCTGAAAACCTGCTAAAGAGTCAGCTATGAGTCAGTTCCATCTCAGTGGTACTCAAAAACAAAACAAGCACCAGCTCAAGAGTGGTTAGTATTGATGACCACACGTTATGAACCTAAGACTCAAAGGAGGAAAGTTTCTTGCTCAAAGTCATACAATGAATTCCAGCCAGCCTGACACCTAGAGTGCTCTCCAGAACATGGGCCCCTCACTGATATGCGCTCCAGCTCAACTATTTGCATAAAAAAAGAATTGCAAACCCAAATAGAACCCACTCATCCCACCACATCTCATCGAGCCCTGCCTTTGCCCAGTTCCTAGGAGATCATTTCTTCTGCTTGCTCATGCATATTGACCTCCTCCGTTTATAAATCCCAAATTAGCATCACTTATTTGTAGATATTACCTACATTTCTTGAGTGCCTACTATGTTCAGGGCATCAATACTGTGATGATTTTATGATAGAAACTATTTATTAAATCATTATAGATGCTTGGATTATTCATTATAAAAAAATCCTCTTAAATCATGTAGGATCCAATGATCTATACCACATTCAAAGCAAAGTAAATCACAGGGAAGCTGGCTCCAATTCTTTTTTAAAGTAGGTAGGGTATAAATAATAAATAGAATAAAAGCGTCACTGTGAAAATTTTATCAGAGGCAGTAAGTGTAGAGGAGTTAAGAGGCTGGGCTTCAGTCCAGACCCCATCGCCAACTGTGTGTGACCTTGGGTAAGTCCCCTCACCTCCACTGGCCTCCACTTCCTTCTCTGTAAGAAATGCACAAACAGAGTGATTTTTAAAGTGCCTTGTCTGATTATCTGTCTTCCTCATCCTGACGTTGAAACATCACTCAGTGCATCAGACCCTCATGTAGCTCTAAGCTCAAGGGCTTAGAGAAACAAAACAAATTTAAAAAATCTTTGCAATGGAGTTGATTTAGACTCATTGTGACCCTGTAGGACAGATGAGAAGTGCCTCAGAGGGTATCTAATGCTGTAATCTTTATGGAAGCAGACTGCTCATCTTTCTCCCATAGATCGACTGGTGGGTTCTGTTAACTTTTAGGTTAGCAGTCAAGTACTTACACACTGCACCACCAGCACTAAGGAAAATAAAGAGGCTTAGTCTCGCTTAAGAGTCTAAAAAAAAAAAAGATTAAAAAAAACCTCACAAATAATCAGCTTCAAGTACATTCAACCACTGATTCGAAAATAATAATTACAATAGTAAGCAAATACAGGTATATGCCATTTAATGCCTGAGCAATAGGAGCATCTCAGCCTCCGCAGCTGCCACTGTCGCTCATCTGTTAGCCAAACAAAGCCCGAGAGCTCACACCCAGAGCCACACACTCTGGGTTACCTACCGCTATCTCCCTTATAGTCCAGTGCTGCCAAGAGTCTCAGATGAGGTCTTCAAAACTATTAAATGGGTCATCTTGAATCAAAACCAACTCAGAGCTGACTATCTCAGTGGATTTTCAAGAGACTCTCGTGCAGGAGAGTTCTTTCTCACTGAGATCCACTATTTGATTTCAAACACCAGAATGGCATTGTCTTTGGGTTAATAGTTTGATTCCCTGTGAACAATGCTACCAGAACTACCTTAAAATTGCCAAAGAAGAATTGTTTTCCCTTTAGGAAACAAAACTTTATCAGAACATTAGGTATATGAGGTCAATTGTTGTTCAGATACATGTTAAGTAACACATGCCTGTACTGGAAAGATGGCTACCAGTATCCTAACAAATAACAAATTATTGTTGTGGTTGTTGTTGTTATGTGCCATCGAGTCTTATGACTCATAGCGACCCTATGTACAACAGCCCTAAACTCTGCACTGTCCTGTGCCAATCGCACTGTCTCTGACACTCTCATCCCAAATACCCCAGTAACTGAACCAATCCACCTCACAGAGGGCCTTCCCCTCCTGTGCTGTCCCTCCACCCTACCAAGCATGATGTGCTTTTCCAAGGAGCGGTCTCTCCTTACAACATGACCAAAGTATGTCAGAAGAAGCTTCGGAATCCTTGCCTCCAAGAAGCCACTCGGTTTAACCCTTTCCAGGATGAATCTGTTTGTTTTCCTAGCAGTCCATGGTATTCTTAATACTCTTCTCCAGC
>NW_006399975.1:1927417-1938169 GCF_000299155.1 Elephantulus edwardii | reverse complement strand
ACACCCTTCCCAATTTTGAACCATGCAGTGTTTCCTTGCTCTGTTCTGATGACTGCCTCCTGGTCCAAGTATAGGTTTCTCATTAGCACGATCAAGTGTTCTTGGATTCTCATTCTTCTCAGAGTCAGCCACATTTTGCTATGATCTACACAGTCAAACAAATAAGCAGGCCAAATTACAAGTCAATAAGGCAATAGTGTACCAGTGTTGATTCCTGGTGAAAAAGTTACTATGGTTTACTGGATATTAATAGGATGGTGGAGAGTGGGATACAAGGAAACTCTCTATCTTGTCTATGTAAGCTTTCTTTATGCCCAAAACCATTGCCATCCTTATCTTCCTACAGTCAAATTCTGTACCAAAGTGATTATTACATCCACATGCTCTGCAGAGATTCAGAATTACTATTCCTCATATAAAGGAATCCTTTCCTTTAAAATATGTTATTAAAAACTGTTAATTTTATTTGAAGCAAATTTTATATCATTAATCAGGAAGTTTAAATGGGTTGGCTGAATAATATTTTATTAATATAAGCAAGAGAAGAGTATGAACTCCTTTCTGAATGGGGGATACCCTAGTCACACAATTGGGAATAAACGCCTCAAAAAAGGTAATTGATGGTGACATGTTTACCCCCTCGTGATCCCCTTTGTTGTTGTTGTGTCCCATTGAGTTAGAACTGCCCCATAGCTGACCCTCCAGAGGGTTTTCAGAGACAGTTAATCACACCAGTGGAGATTGTCCATCTATCTCCATGGAGCAGCTCATAGATTAGAACCGTGTACCTTTGGGTTGCCAGCACAACTCCTCACCACTAGGTGATAATCTACTTTAGCGTCTTTTAAGGTGAAAGTACAAGGGAACCTGAAACTTTAAAGAAATAATAATTACAGTAGGTTTCCAAAAATATCTTCAAAGTCTCATTATTTCAGAACAAGGGCTTGAGGAGAGCTCGGTCTAACTATATATAGTGTTTAGCTATCATTTAGAAGTCAAGAATCAACCATGTGTATATGTTCACATCAGACAGAAGCACACAAATACCTGCTCCAAATTTAGGAAGGAATGTCAATAGTATTAATACATTTAGAAGATTTGCTGAAAGCCACATGGATGAAAGAATAATGCTCAACTAATTTTCTCCATTAACATTAACAAATTCTTTTGCAGCAGTCTATTTAATACAAAAGTTTTCAAACCGGCTTAATTTTATCTTTGAGGTGTAGACTTCTGGTATCTGATCCCCTTGGTCTACACATTGCCTTTTCTATATTCTATTAGCTGGAAGCATCAGCCTCCTTTATTATGATTCCAGCAGCCTTAGCTCTCTGGTCACAAATAATTGATGCTCCCTTTGCACCAGGCATAGTTTTCAGCTGATAAGCAGCAGTGTAATTGGCACCTTCACAGGATATTAGGCAGGAAAGGTGGGGTGCGGGAGAGAGATCACACTTTGGAGACAGGAAGCAGACAACAGCAGAAGGTAACCAAATGATTTTACTCCTCCTAAGGAGGACAAATTTCTGATAAATTATACACTACACACTTAGTACAGTAAATATTAAGCTTTAAAACTATCAATACACATTGTAAAAAAAATGTTAAGCAGTGTACTACCTAGATTTATTAATAGTGAGTTGTTGATGTTGCTATTTATTCTAAGTAACATGCAAATTTTTATAAAACTTGGAGCAATACTTAGCACTAACAGCTTATATGTTTTCCATACTCATTGCAACATAATTAATGATGCTGTCATCCTGAATAAATGGACATGAATTATTACTAAATTAGAATAGAATTCCTATAGAATTATATGTAATGCACTGTCACCACAAATACAATATTAATAGGAATCTGGGTTAACCTGTGCAAAATCTTTTTAAATCTAACCTTTTAACAAAACCCATTAAAAAATTCTGACTTTGCCAGATTTGGAGGAAAGTTTATTGCATTTTCAGGGCAATAAGATGTCAATGTGATTTTGACAGTGATACAAGGCATACATTTTAAAATTTCTCTCTATCCAAAGGAATCTAGTTCCTCCTAAGATAACAACTTGAACAATGAATGTGTACTAGAGAGTAGTTTTTAAAGGGCATGGCACAGACCAGCTAATTTGTGCAGAAATACTCTGTCTAGATACAGCTCTAGCCAGCCAGACCCTTTTACCTATTTATCTTTACCCATCCCAACAAAATCTAACACCTGACCATCAATATTTTTTTAATTTTAAGTCTTTTTTAATTTTTTTTCTAATATAGTATATATTGATAGATGCAACCCACATACACAAGTTTTATTCACACACTGGTTTGGTGACATTCAAAGACTAAAACCCAATCTACAGACATATTACAAAAGTATAGTGACAGGAGAGAATTCCTTGGTTTCACATCCTACAATACCTACCCAGCACTGTCAATTTAATCCCGCAATATCATCATTTGTTTTCATGTGGTATCCTCCTATATGCAAAGGGCTTACTAATTCTACCTGTGTGTGGACTTGAGCCATTGACTACATCAAACCCAGATCTACTGGTCCAGCACCATTCAGGTAAGTCACTCTGGTTTTCTTACCATACAAATTCTTTCCATCTTTTCCCTAGTCAATAATCCCTGAACATGGCCACCTCTACCAGGAACTCTGAACTCTACTAGACTTTGGCTTTTTTATGGATAAGCATGCAAATGAAGATTTCCTTAGACACTCAAGCAAATCATCAGCTCAGACCAAGATTTACCCCTGGTCTCTTTCAGCTCAATGACGTCAACAGCTAGGCCACTATGGATGCCCCTCTGAGCTTGGATTTCATAATAATCCCTGAATAAAATGATCTATCATTTCACCAACATCTCTTTTAAACTGGTTATCCTGACTCATGATTAGACTTATAGCTTGGCTTTTATTTATACCAAGCTAGGTATTAAGATGTTGCTAGAACTCTCCCTTCCAGCTCTCCTCATTTGCTATGGGCATCTTCCAATTCACTTAGAGCCGTGGTTCTCTTAACTCTTTATTACTCTCTTACATATTATTGGAACTCAAGAACTAGGAAAATTTAAATATTTATTGATTTAAAATTATTATTATTAACTTATTAGCATAAATAGTATGTGCTTATTTTTAAATACGTATTTCTTGAAGAGAGAGAGCTGGTGGCATAGTCTGTAGTGCACTGTCCTGTCAACCCAAAGACATTTTTCTGGCAGTTCAAATCTACTAGTGGCTTCTCAGGACAAACAAGGCCAATCTCCTTCCATTCAATTAACAGTCTCCCTAAAGCCCCCTAGAAGGTCAGCTAGTACTTGGTCCTAGTTTGACAGCAATGACACAGAGAGAGATTTCTTTTAAAAAACTAATGAGAAGATTGACATTCTTTTACAAGTTTGCAAATTTCTTTAATATGTTGTTGAAGAAAATAGATTTTATATTAAGTATGCTATTTTGGTTGAAAAATACAAAGAAAAGCTGGCCTCATGTAGATATGTGTCCTGTTGAAATGATGTGAAAATTCTACTTTGACACTGTACTAATAATCAACGAGTAATAGTGTATTTGTTGTTATGTGCCATCGAGTTACCTGCAACTCATAGCAACCCTATGTACAACAGCCCTAAACCCTGCTCTATTCCTGTGCCAATCGCACTGTCTCCAACACACCCACCCCCATTACTCCAGTCACTGAATCAATCTACCTCATAGAGGGTCTTCCTCTCCTGCGCTTTCCCTCCACACTCCCAAGCATGACACCCCTCTCCAAGGACTGGTCCTTCCTTGCAACATGTCCAAAGTATGTCAGACAAAGCTTCAGATCCTTGCCTCCAAAGAACAGCCTGGTTTAACTCCAGGATGAACTTATTTGTTCTCCTAGCAGTCCGTGGTATATTCAATATTCTTCTCCAGCACCACAGCTCAAAGGCATCAGTTCTCCTTCTGTCCTCCTTAGTCACTGTCCAGCTCTCTGATGCATAGCAAGTGATTTCAAAGACAATGGCCTGTATCAGACGCACATTAGTCTCCAGAGAGACACCATTGCTCTTCACTACTTTGGAGAGGTCCCCAACAGCAGACTTTCCCAATGCAATATGTCTTTTAATTTCTTATCTGCTGATGTCAAGAGTGTTGACTGTGGAACCAAGTAAACTAAAGCTGTAAATAATCTAAGTCTCTTCATTATCCATCCTGATGCTACTGAAACCACATCAGTGACATGTACTCTGCTACATTAAAATCCTTTAGTTCATATTGTAATCTAATTGTATGTTTTCCTCATTTTCCTTGCATTTGCAAATTCTTGTTTCACTGATGTGTGCAGGGAAAATGTTAACACATTTTGCTGTCATATCAACGTATGACATTCATCTTACAGACATTATGCTTAATGAATCAAACCGAACAAAAAAGATTGCGAATAGTATGTATCTCTTCCTATGTTTTATGACATCCTGGTAAAGACAAAACTATTGCTATCTATGTCATATATGTGATTACCAGGAGCTGGGAGTGGAGGAAGCGAGTAGACTCTAAAAGAACAAGCCATGATAAATCATATCTGTATGATAGAAAGAATCTATACGCTACTTCCAAAAACATAAGCGTAGATTTTCCAAATACTCAATATTTATTTAACTGCAAAGCTGAAAAGGCAAACATTACAATATCTAAATTTGCCTCAAAAGTCTATAAGTGAAATTTTCAAGCACATGGTACTGGATTCAAAATTTGTAAAATTATAATTTTTGCTTCAGAGCTTAAACTTCAAAATTTACAATAGTCAATTAATCACATCTGTATTTGAAATATTCAAGTTTTCTTTAAGCTCAAAGAATAGATCTCAAAAAGATGCTACTATTGGTACCATAATTCCTTCAAAATGTTCCACTGCAAAAGACACAACAAGGTGAATTATTAACATCTATAAAGCCAAGGGAAAAATAGCTTTCATCATATTTTTCTTGATGTGACAGGTTCACTTTATTCTTTTTTGAAGAACATGCCTGTCAAATGTCGAAGCTTGAATAATCATAATCTGTCAGTCATTCTTATAAGTGAAAATGATTTTCCAGTTTTTAAAAGTGGCTGCTCAAGCACAAAACTCAAATAACCGCAGGTGTGTTTTTTCTTCAAACAATTATAATACACATCACAGGGCTTTATGAATATCTCCAGGTTTGTCATACATACATTGGAAAGATGTGTGCTCAAGCATGAATAATTTTAAAGTTTCATAAAACATCTTAAATTAAATTGGATACTTTGCAATGAAGTCAGAGATAGAATGATAGGAATTTGAACAAACAACAACTTATTTATTGCAAATATATTTTATAAAAAACACAAATGCAGGCTATCCACATGCATTTCACCTGATGGCATGCATAGGAATCAGATCAATTACATCTGTTGGAAGAATCACTAGAGAAGCTCAATATCAGCTGTGAAAACTTGACCAGGTGCTGATTGTGGAACAGACCACCAGCTACTCATATACAAGTTCAAGTTAAAGCTGAGGAAAATTAAATCAAGTTCAGAGGAACCCAAATTTGACCTTGAGTCTATCCCACTTGAATTTCAAAACCATCTCAGGAACAGGCTTGAGACCTTGGACATTAATGAGTGAAGACCGGATGAGCTGTGGGAGGATAGAAAGAATATCATCCAGGAAGAATGCAAAATGTCATTATTATGACAGAGGAGGAAGAAAAATACAAGATGAATGTCAGAGAAACTCTAAATATTATACTGGAGCACTGAGAAGTCAAAGCAAAGGGAAGAAATCAAACTATTAAGGAGTTGAACAGAAGATTCCAGAGGGCAGCACGGGAAGACAAAGTATTGCAATGAAATATGCAAAGAGCTGGAGTCAGAAAATCAAATACTCAGCCTTTATTAAGCTGAAGGAACTGAAAACAAATTCAAACCTCGAGTTGCAATACTTAAGGATGCTTTGGGTAGAATTTTAAATGATCCAGAAAACATTTAAAAAAAGATGGAAAGAGTATATAGAGTCACTGTACCAAAAGGAATTGGTGCACACAGAAGAATTTCATGAAACAACATATGAGCAAGAGCCTGTGGTGATGAAGGAAGAAGTTCAAGCTGCTCTAAAAGAATTGGCAAAAAAAACCCCACAAGGCCCCAGGAATTGATGGCATACCAATTGACATATTTCAAGAAGCAGTTGTTGCCCTGGATGTGCTTACCAAGTTGTGCCAAGAAATCTGGAGGACAACCACCTGGCCAATTGACCGGAAGAGATCTATATTTGTTCCAATTCCAAAGAAAGGTGATCTGACAGAGTGTGGAAATTAGTGAGCAGTATCATTGATATCACATGCAAGCAAGATTCTGCTGAAGATTATCCAAAAATGACTGGAACAGCATATCAACAGAGAATGCCTGGAGTGCAGGCTGGATTTAGAAGAGGTCGTGGAGGACTTACCTTCATAGGGTCGCTATGAGTCGCTTGTGACTCGGCAGCACTTAACAACAACAACAACAAAGTGGTACTAGAGATATTATACCTTATGTCAGATGGCTTTTGGCTGAAAGCAGAGAGTACCAGAGGAATGTCTATCTGTGTTTCATTGACTATGCAAAGGCATTTGACTGTGTGGATCACAACAAACTGTGGCTGATTCTGAGAAGAATGGGAATCTCAGAACACTTGATGGTGCTTATGTGAAATCTATACTTAATAGGCAGTCATCAGAACAGAGCAAGGACACACTGCGTGGTTCAAAACTGGGAAGAGTATGAGCCAGAGCTGTGCCCTATCTCCATACCTTTTCAATCTATATGCAGAACAGATTATCTGGGAGACTGGGCTCTATGAGGAGAAATGTGGCATCAGGATTGGAGGTAGACAGACTCATCAAGAATCCGTGTCATGCAGATGACGCAACCTTCCTTGCTGAAACAGAGGAAGACCTGAAGTGCTTGCTGCAGAAGGTCAAGGACTGAAGCCTTTAATATGGATTTAAGCTCAACATCGAGAAAACAAAGATTCTTACCACTGGGCTGACTGGCAGCATCATGATAGATAGTGAAGAGACTGACATTGTTGACAGTTTCAGTTTGCTTGGCTCTACAATCAACACTCTTGGTATTGCATTGAGAAAGTCTGCTGTCAGAAACCTCTACAAAGTACTGAAGAGCAAGAATTTAAATCTGGAGACTAAGGTGTGCCTGATACAGACAATTGTCTTTGCAATTACTTGCTATGCATCAGAGAGCTGGACAATGACTAGGGATGATACAAAGAGAATTGATGCCTTTGAGCTGTGGTGCTGGAGAAGAGTATTGAATATACCATGGACTTCTAGGAGAACAAGTAAGTTTGTTCTGGAGAGGGTGAAGCCATGCTGCTCCTTGGAGGCAAGGATTCTGAAGCTTTGTCTGACATACTTTGGACATACTGCAAGACAGGATCAGTTCTTGGAGAGGGATGTCATGCTTGGCAGGGTGGAGGGACAGTGCAGGAGAGGAAGACCCTCGATGAGATGAATTGATTCAGTCACTAGGGTAATGGGGTTAGATATGTTGGAGACAATAAAATTGGCAAGGGATTGAGCAGGGTTTTGTATATAGGGTTGTTATGAGTCGCAGGCAACTCGACGATACATAACAACAACAACAACGTTGAAATTATAAATACATAATACTGTGTGCAGTGACTAAGACAGTTTTATGGCATTGCTTTCATTAATGCTAAGAAGCTCATGTTCTACTTGGCTTAGCTTTTGCACCATGAGTATAAATGTCAACTCAGTTGTTCCAACATAAGCCATGAGATACAAAAAGAGTTATTCAATATTTTTAATATTTCAGTACTATTTGTTTCACAATTTGTTTCACACATACCATTGCCACAATTTCACATAAAAGAAGGTATTCAACAAGTAATTTTTGCTCATGCAAGGAGGATTCAAATAAACAAATTCATTCTCTGGAGGCTAAGGTGCGTCTGATACAGGCCATGGTCTTTGCAATCACTTGTTATGCATCAGAGACCTGGACAATGACTAGGGAAGATAGAAGAATTGATGCCTTTGAGCTGTGGGGCTGGAGAAGAGTACTGAGTGTACCATGGACTGCTAGGAAAACAAACAGATTTGTCCTGGAAAGGGTCAAACCGGGTGGCTCCTTGAAGGCAAGGATTCTGAGACTCCATCTAATATACTTTGGACACGTTGTAAGGAGGGAACGGTACTTGGAGAGGGACATCATGCTTGGTAGGGTGGAGGGACAGCGCAGGAGGGGACGTCCCTCTATGAAGTGGATTGATTCAGAGACTGGGGTAATCGGGATGGGTGTGTCAGAGACGGTGCGATTGGCACAGGACAGAGCAGAGTTCAGGGCTGTTATACATAGGGTCACTATGAGTCACAAGTGACTCGACGGAACATAACAACAACAAGGCAAAAATAGAAATCTTCAAATACAATTCATTCTCTAAACAAACATATTTGAATAGCCTCTCAGTTATTTCATCCAGCCAATGAAACATTTAATCTGTAAGATGCTTTTGTCGTTATTTCAGATCTAGTTTGAAAATATGTAACCAAAAAGCTTTGTTTTTAAAGACTCCATCAAATCTACATTAAGATATCCAATTTCCTTTTTTTAATCTTTACAAAGTATTGGTCTACAAATGACACCAAAATGGAATATTATAACTCAAAATATGATAGAATTTTTTAATCTTCTAAGGCATGAGACAAAGTAGACTCTTAATATTGCTAAAGCCAAAGGAGAAATTATTTAGATCACACCCTTCTTATCTACACTTTTCCCAGTTTTCCCTTCTGTAAATTAGAAAACTCTCTAGTCAGTTTAATCATCAGTTTAGATGTAGATGGTATAACAAAGCTTCAAAAGCTAAGAGCATTGAAAGCTAGCCAGCCAAGGTGACTCAATTTCAATATGATCATCTAAAAAAATTCAAAGCTCATATTGAATTGGTACTGACTCATTGCAATGTCCATCTCTCCCAGTTTCCAAGGCTTAAATCCTAAGGGAGAGAGACGGCCCACCTTTCCCCCTTACGGCTGATGGTGTATTTGAACTGTGGAGATACATAGACTGTGGGTTAGCAGCACAGCACATTATGCCACAAGGTAGAACTTTCTGCTTCCTTCTCAAAACTGTTCTTTCATTTTCTTGATCTCTCTTTCTCCTTCTTTTACTATGGGTTCTCATTTTCTCTTTCATCCTTCACTGTAGCTTGTGTTAAATTTTACAGAGCAAACTTGTTTTCCACTTAACAACTTACATACATTTTGTTTTACATTAATTGCAATTCTATTTTGCATGAAGCCTCACTGGTAGGCACCCTGCTTCTTCCTCCATCACCCTCACTGCTATCAGAATCACCCCTACTACAAAGCCTTTCAACACACAGTATATGGGATAAAAGGCAAAGGCAGCCTGTTGTGATCAGATTACAATGTCTCTTTCCAGCCTTATTCCCTCTACTCTTCTTTAATGAACCTGGTTTGACCACTCTAAACAAACCCTCAATTCTATAATGCTCTCTCTTTTCCATATTTAACTTTTGTTCCAGCTGTTCCTTGCTCTTGGAATCCCTTTTTCTTGTATTCTACTCATTCTTATAACCCTAATACAAATGTCAACTCTTTAATGAAGACTTCCTCACATAAAGACAGAACTAGACTTATTAGCATGTAATAAAAGTTTAATGACTAGGTTTATCAAATCAGATCGTCATTAATGGTTCATACTGCTGTCTCCCAAAACCAATCCTCCTTAAAGATAGAGCAGGTTTCAACCACACCTGGAATCCCTTCTCTCCTCAGTCATGTCTGGTGTTCTGGTACACTCAAGGGGCTTCATCTATATTTTGTTGAGTCATTGCATACCCTGGCATGACATGGAGTTACCTGTTAATTTGGTTGCTAAAAGAAATTCTGTTGTTCAAATACCTATCTACTGCTTTACATTATGTTTTGCTGCAATTGTTGTTACTATTATGTACTATTGGGATGGAACTGACTCATAACTTACCTTCCAGTGGGTTTACAGAAGCAGGAAATCGTATGAAAGGAAACTGCCCATCTTTCTCCTGTGGAACAGCCATGTGCTTTTAGGTTGGCAGTGCAATTCCTTAACCCTAGGCCACCAGAGACAAATAAAACAGAGTTGGGATGCAAAAGATGCAACATATTGCAGTTTGAATCTCCTGCTCCTCAGGAAAAAAGATGGCCAGTCTCTACCATGTGGTTTGTTGCCCCTGGAAACCCTCTGAAAGGTCAGCTATGAGTTGGTTCCAAGTAAACGGTACACAACAATAACAACACACTATAAATGTGTATGTATGTTGTTGTTATTGTTAAGTGCCGTCGAGTCACTTGCGACTCAATGTACAACAGCCCTGAACTCTGCTCTGTCCTGTGACAATCTCATTCTCTCCGACACACTCATCCCGATTGCCCCAGTCACAGGATCAATCCACCTCATAGAGGGCCTTCCCCTCCTGTGTCTGCCCTCCACCCTCCCAAGAATGATGTCCTTCTCCAAGGAGAAGTATGTCACACAAAGCCTCAGAATCCTTGCCTCCAAGGAGCAGCCCAGTTTAACCCTTTCCAGGATGAATCTTTTGTTTTCTTAGCAGTCCATGGTACTCTCAATACTCTTCTCCAACACCAAAGCTCAAAAGCATCAATTCTCCTTCTATCCTCCCTGGTCATTGTCCAGCTCTCTGACACATAACAAGTGATTGCA
>NW_006399975.1:1908212-1919317 GCF_000299155.1 Elephantulus edwardii | reverse complement strand
TGATGTGTCAAATATGATAACAATTACCCATGGTGGCCAGTGATGGTGGTACTTCACGGTTGAAACAAGCTTGGAAGCAGGAGTGGCATCCACTTTCATAAATAGCTTGCCTCCGGAAACCCTATGAACCTGGAGAAAGGATGAAAGTCACGCAATATCAAGGACTTTTGTTCACAGAGTTGCTATGAGTTGCCTCCAAATAGATGGCACTTAACAACAACAACAACATCCCTAGTCCAGCTCTTTGGGAAATAGTGGAGGATGTACTACTCCTTTGTGTTCTAACTAAATTTATTCCTATTGGTTACTTCTTCTAGAATCAACATTAACAAAGAAAAGAACCTGCACCGCCCTGGGAAGACATACCGCTCCAACATGATTCACCGGATAACATTTCTGGAATTTAGTCTTGTTTTCAACTATTAGGAAATCTTCAAAGTGCCAGAGTCAAATAAAGATCTATTCCTTAACACAGAACGAGGGAAGGGAAATTTGCAGAAGCTTCCCATGGAATCAGGCACTGCCAAGGAGAGTGAGATAAAAAGTAATAGCCTAATTTTCATTAAGTGATTGCTCTCATAAAGTAAAAGAGGACTTGTCCTTACCAGGACATTAACCCTGCATTGGTCAGACAATTAAGGAAAGTCATAAATTTATCCATAATCATCATCATCTGAAGAGAAAATTTATCTTAGCACAGAGGGTAAGGAAAGGAGAAAGACATCCTGGAGATGATGCTTTTGCCAGCTCTACTTTGCTAGATCGCCCACAGCCCTGGTGCTTTTATCCTCACACCTCTCTTCCTCATGTCCCTATTACTCCATCTCACCTCCTCTCACCCTAATTTCCTCTATACACACCTTCAAATCAATGTTGTTGTTGTGGTTATGGGCCGTCGAGTCGTTTGCGACTCATAACGACCCTATATGTACAACAGCCCTAAACCCTGCTCTATCCTGTGCCAATTGCACTGTCTCTGACACACCCATTCCGAGTACCCCAGTCACTGAATCAATCCACCTCATAGAGGGTCTTCCCCTCCTTCACTGTCCCTCTACTCTACCCAGCATGATGTCCCTCTCTAAAGACCTGTCTCTCCTTACAACATGTCCAAAGTATGTCAGACGAAGCCCCAGAATCCTTGCCTCCAAGGAACAGCCTGGTTTAATCCTCTCTACGATGAATCTGTTTGTTTCCTTGGCAGTCCATGGTACATTCAGATCAATAGTCCCCCCAAAATAACTTGTGTCTCAAGACTTAAAATTGGTGGTGTAGGGGGAAATATAATCATCTTTCAGGTACTCTGAAAGAATATTGAATTCTCTTAAATATAAAAGTTCAATTTGAAGAGTATGCTTTCTTTTCATTAAAGAATACAGAGATCTGTCAAAGGCAGACATAAAAAGAACATAAAAATAATAAAATGGCTATGAGATTTAAGGTATTTTCTTTCATCCTTATTTCAGTTTTGGCATTACTGTTGATTGTAATATTTGAATGACAGCTACAAATGCCCAGTAAAGGAGCAGTAAAGCAGAGTGAAGAAGCATAGAACTATTATTGCTGCCCACCTGCACTGTATTGTGAATGTACTCTACTGAATCCTAATGACAAACTGGTAAGTGTTGTTACTCACATTTTATAGAAGTTGAAAGTGAGCATAAAGCCTCATCTTTTACAGAAGCAGGATTTGATCCTACCTCTGTTTCAATATATTCTATGTCTTCTTGGTCCTCTAATTCATTGTTTCAATTCTGTTTCACAACCTTTCAGCTGCTGTGGATACTGCTGCCATTTGCCACCACTGTCCTAGGTTTCCTGGATCTCCACAGTCAATTCTCATAATAATAGCAGTCAAGAAATCAAAAGATGTCTTACATCGGGAAAATCTGCTGTCCAGGACCTCTCCAAAGGGCTAAAGAGCAATGAAGTTTAAAGATGAAGGTGAAACCCATCCAAGTCAGAGTCTTTTCAATTACTTTCTTTGCATCTGAAAATTGGACAATGACTAAGGATGACAGAATAATCAAAGCTTTTGAATTATGGTGCTGGAGAAGAGCACTGGATGTCCCATGGACTACTAAAAGAACAAACAAATATGTCTTGGAAAAGCACAACCAGGTGCTTCTTAGAGACAAGGATGGTGAAACTATCTTTCACATAATATGGGCATATTGTTAGGAGCGGCCAGTCCTTGGAAAAAGATCAACTTTAGAAAGGTGGTCGGTCAGCAAGAGAGACAAGACCACTCAGCAGACAGACTGAAACAGTGTCTGTAATAATGGGCTTGGGCATATCAGAGAGAGTGAGGATGGCGCAGCTTAAGGCAAGATTCAGATCTGTTCGTTTTAAGGTTGGTATAAGTTGTAGTCAAATCAATGCCACTGAACAGCAACAATAATGACTATCTGTTTCAAAGCCTCAAGTATCTGGCCATGAAGAAGGTATGGATGGTCGACATACGAGGTTTATGAAAGATCCTGCTGTTGCATAACTATTAAATAATAGTGTTGAAAACTAGATTATTTCAGATTCTTTCTTGGCAGATCATGTTTTTAACAAAGTTTGGAGGGGAAGCAAGAAAGGAAGACACAAGAGAATTAGGACATCAATTCACAAAAAAATGCCTGCTCCATTGTTGCCAGAATAATATTTGTGAAATATTAACAGACATTATTCTCTATGCTTTCTCCACAAAGTCACAAAGCCCGCTTTCCTTGTCTCAAGACAGACTCATTTTTAGCATCTGAAGATAAGAGTCCAGACCTAAACAAGCAATAAGAATTCATACACATAGATAAGAAATTTGGTATTGTGGATAACTTAGCAGTAAACATAGGGGTGCATATATCTCTTTGGGTGGCAGCTTTGGTTTCTTTAGGGTATATTCCCAGTAGTGGAATTTCCAGGTCTAATGGCATTTCTATTTCCAACTTTTTGAAAAAGTGCCAAAATGCCTTCCATAGTAGTTGCACTATTTTATACTCCCACCAGCAGTGAATAAGGGTTCCAATCACCCCAAAAACCTCACCAGCATTTGTTGTGTGCTGCTCTGTTGAACTTTACTATTTTTTTCTGGGGGATGGAAGCAACCTAAGTTCCCATTGACAAATGAATGGATAGAAAAGCTATTGTATATTCACACAATGGAATACTATGCAGCACTGAAAAGCAAGGAATTTGTAAAACATTACTCAACATGGGTGACCCTGAAGGACATTATGCTGAGAGAAATATTTCAGTCACAAAAGTACAAATACTGCATAATACCACGGTTATAAAACAGAACTGATCGGAGAGGTTGGGGGGAAGTAGGAAAAGAGGGGATAGACAATAAACACTGCATTGGAATAGATGAAGGAAAGAACTGTTCAAAGGAATGTATGATTAGGCATTATTTGTATGACAAGAGTCTCTGGACTCTTGTCCAGAATAAAGGTACACAGTGGAATGGAGTGGGGGAATTGTTCAACAATGAATGAATACTTTAAAAAAAAATAGTATACTGGGGAGGGGGAAGAGAGGCAAAGGGATGAAAATGTACAATAGTGAAGGAAAGATAATCCAACTTTTCCAAAACTACAATTAAAAAAAAAGAACTATCTGCCAATTCTATGTATGGTCATGAGTGTAGGCCCTTTCTAATGCAGTTGAACTAAAGTGTAGTTCAATATTTTAACTGTGTGGCAAAACACTTTGCAGTTTGACAAATAATATTCCTATTGCTAATCAGAAAAAAAATAAAACAACAAAAGCAAAATAATTGGAGAGACTGTAAGAGCAAAGTTTTTGTTTCTAGACAAGCTCCTGTTTCTGACAGTGTAAGGGAAGAGGACAGGGGCAGAACGACTTAGAGAAGCTGTTGTGACTATTGAAAAGGGAATAGTGACAGGGTCCAGAGGCTTACTTTCATGTGGATAGCAGCATTGCCTTCTTGCATCTCATGGTCTCTGACATCTTCCCTCCCTGGTCCCCACTGTGACTAACTGTGACCTTGTTATACAGAATATATTGTCTCTGAGTAAGCAATAAAGACAACTTGGTATTTGAGAAAGGATGATATAAGAAATAGGTTCAGCATCGGCACTGGCCTAGTGGTCAAAGGCCAAACATTTCTTACTACCATTATCCCATATGGTCCCTTTGAATCTTTACAAAGGAGCAAAATGTTCCTAGACCAGGTTTTGTATACAAACAATTTTCCAATAAATTCATGTTGCATTTGTTATACCTTGTGTTTTTTAATCAATAACATAGAACAAAGCAGAATGACTTTATAAAGAGGACAAAATGAAGCTTAAGTATTTTTCGTTTTCTGGCTTCATAGAGGAGATCTGGTGACTCAGTGCCTAAAGTGTTCAGCTTCTAACTGAAAGGCAGTGGTATGAACTCACCAGTCATTCCACTGGAGAAATATGTAGCAATATCCGTGGTCTAGTGCATATGGAGTTGCCTGGCCAACTCAAAGGCACATGGTATGAAGCCACCAGCTGCTCTGTGGGAAAAAAAAAAGGCAATCTCCTCCTGTGTGATTTATAGTCGGAAAACCCACTGGAGGGTCAGCTATGAATTAGTTTTGACTACATGGCAAGGAATTTGACTCTTTTGGCCTTCTCTAAATATTTCCTGACTTACAAACCCTAGGAGGTAGTTCTATGAATTGAATTCTACTTGACAGCAGTAGATTTAGTAATTGGTTTTGGCTTCCTTAAAAATGAAAAAAATTAGGGAGCATTCTTGCAGACCTTTGGGGAAAACAGTCACTACGGGATTTTATTTTAAATAGTCGCACTGAGTCAAAATGCAAATCCAATGGAGATTGTATTTTAAACTTCTACACTGAGTCTAGACAGATACATAAAGATATGTACAGATAGATGATAGATCTATTTATTGACTGATAGATGTATCAATATATCTCAAACACACAAGCCTCTTCACAGGACAAAGATTTCCTCCCATAAAGACTTACAGCCTCAAAATCCCAGTGATGAACCACTATTAGGCAGAATGGACTTGATGACAATGGCTTTCATTTTTACTGGTTTATATAAATTATAATTACCTATCTATAGAGCACATTTATCTATCTAGAGATAAAGCATATGTTGCACAAAGTTAGTATTTAGTAAGAATAGCAATTGTAAAATTGCTAAAACAACTAACTCATCATAGTTTTAATCTGAAGGTCTCACACTTCTACTTTGCAATTCTCTATGAGGCCATTTCTATTTCCTTCTTGTGAACTATATTCATATCCTTTTTCTTTTAGGTATTTATCTCATTCATAAAATAAGAAAATACCACTTTTTGTTATAAAATGTTACAGATACACTCTCAGTCTTACATAACTTTATGGTGTTTTGCTTCTCATATAGTTTTTTATTTAACAATTTACTAATTTTTTATGTGGTTTGGATTATACTTAAAAATGCTGTCTTCTCTCCAAGATCATGTCCATATGTTCTGCTGTTATATTTATAATTTCACTTTTAATAGTTAAATACTTGAGTGACCTTAAATATATTTTTATTTAAGTGAGGGAGGGATGAAATGTATTTCTTATTCAAATGCTTATCTATTATTTCAGTATCACATATTTAGTAATCTATTTTTTTTCTACCATTGCTAAATTCTGTATGTCTTTGTATTATTTTCCTGTATATTGTCCCTTTAACACTTTAAGCAGTTTTGGAAAATAGCTATTGCTACTGATGAAGCTACTTGGGGTGGGAAATGCTTGTATTTCCAAGTTAGTAAAGTACTTTAGTAATAGAATATGAATATAAAGACTTAAATTTAGGACCATGGCAAATACACTTATATTCGATAAAAACTTCACAAGTTAATATATTTTGCTTTATTTATTAGTGCCCTAGCCAAAAGAAATAAGAAATGCAGTAAATGCCTTGTTAAAAAAAATACCATGCTATTGGCTAAATTATTAGTGAGCAGTGACCCTAATTAACAAGGTAATAAGCTTGCCAACTTGCTGATGGAGCAGTTTTTCAGAAGTCATCTGTGCCAGGTAAGCCTTTCCTACAGAGTAAGGACATGTATTGTACTTAGAAGGAGAGGCCACACACAAATCTGACAATAGAAAGACCCAGGGAAGGTGTATGCTCCATTCCCCAGACCTCCTTCAAGCTGTGTCACTTCGGATCTCCCATCTGAGGAGACTCTTCAAGGAGACTCCTCTCACTGGTGATGGTGATAAATTTTACAGCTTTGAGGGAAAGGTTCTGGGCATACTCTGAGTCTTTCCAACTTTTGCTTCAGGCTTTAACTATCTTTCAGAACTGCAGGAGATTGAGTTCAGAGATGCTGATTATCCAAATGTCTTTGTTTACACCCTCAGAAATCAGTATGTGTAACAATGTGGCCCACAGTCTTGAGAGCCTATTTTCTTCTGGCAGTGAGCAGGCAAGAGGCTTTAGTTTCTCATGATGACTGAAAGCCTGAATGGTCTGCCCACTGTTCTTCCAATTTTCATTTTCCAAGGGTTATGTTAGGGAAAAGAGGTCAGGGAAGGTCAATACCATCCATAACACTGATCCCATATGGAACATTGATCTGAGCAGGCAAGGCCAGAAGACTTAGCCCTGATGTAAATGTGAGCAAAAGGCAACTGATATGGTCTTTGGGGTTAGTAATAAAAAGCAAATATTCTGGGACCCATTTACTTAATGTTTTTAATGAAGCACCAAAACAAGAATACTAACAATTTAAATTTATGGCTGAATCATAACCAAAAAAGAGTCTTGTTTTTAAAAAATCTTCTTTTTTATTCATGTTAATTTGAAAAGAATCCCTTCTATTCCCTCCAAAAGTTTAATTAAGAAGTGTGTCCTAACAAGTCTGATACAGGCTCAGATTCAAATCAGTCCAACAATCCATGAATCAATACTTATCAGAGACTCCTACAAAATAAAATATCGACTCAGATGAGGTCCCCTTCAGAGAATAATTTGATGTTCTCATCCTCTCCAGGCTCAGTAATTTAGGAAAACGTGAGGTGTGACTATAAAGTAATAGTACTGATTTCACTTGTCACACATGAAAATCAACCTTGTCATTTATATAATTCCAGTCACTTATACAATTTGGGGCCTTGTCATCTAGATAAATTGAGATACTAAGTCTGTTATTTGAAAGAGAAAAAATAGAAACTTTTTGTTAAGAGTTATATCTCAGAATGAATTAATATTGAGGCCAAACACTGTTGTTGTAAATTAACTGTTTGATTTTAGCATTTGAGCAATTCAAACTCAAGTTAAGAAATCCACGTTAAGAAAATCTATTAAAAATCCATGTTGGTGAGAGGAAGGCAGGGTTGTGAGGGTTATGAAAAAAGATAAGAAACTCTTAAAAGAGTTTATGATCTAATTGAACAAGTAAAAACTAATGACTCCAGAAAATAACAAATGCTAGTGAGGTTGCAGAGAGCTTGGAACTCTTACTCACAGTTGGTGGGGATTAAAATGGTACAACCACTATGGAAGGCAGTCTGGTGCTTTCTCTAAAAGTTGGAAATAGAAATACCATTTGACCCAGCAAATTTACAATCCAGAGCTGACACTCAAACAGATGTATACACACACCCATGCTTATTGCTTCATTCTTTACAATAGCAAAGAAATGGAAGCAACCCAAATGCCCAAATGAATTAATAGGAAAACTATGGTACGTCCACACAATGAAATACTACACAGCATTTAAAAACAATGAAGCAGTAAAACATTACACAACATGAGGAATTCTTGAGGATATTATGCTAAGTGAAATATCAACATCACAAATGGATAAATACTGCATAACACTGCTGCTATAAAATAGGACAGACATGGGGGAGTTCATGAGGGAATCAGGAAAGAATGGACAGATAATGAACACTGCATTAGAACAGATGAGGGAAGAACTGTATGAAAGGAATATATGATTATACATTATATGTATCAGAATAGTCTGGAACAAGGGGTACATTGAGGGTTGGACTAGGAGAGAGGGATGGAAGAGAGAAGGAAAATGTGCAACATGAGAAAAAAAACCCCACACAAATAAATTTTAAAATTGGCAAAATTAAAAAACTAATGGCCCCATTCCTCTTAGCTGTATGACCTTGGACAAGTTTCTCAGCTTCTCTCTGCCTGTTTCCTCTTCTGTAAAATGGGATAATAATAGCACCTATTTCACTTGCCCAGAAAAGGATTAAATAAGATTATGTATGTAAATTGTTTAGTACAGTCTGTGCTGGATTCAGTGATGATTGTTGTTATATATGTACCACATTATTTATGTACCATGAGGTTGAAACCCACTCACAGCTGACGCTCCAGCAAGTTTTCAGAGAGTAAATCCCTTGGGAGTAGACTATGCATCTATCTCCTACAAAGCCATTGGTGGATTCGAACTATGTGCTTTTGTGTTGGCAGCGCAGCTCCTTATCACTAGACTACTACCAAAGCTCCTTAAAGATGACTAGATTGTAGTGACACCACAGAATGGTGGCGGTGCACTTTTGCAACAGCATTGTCCATGGTGCTGAAAGTGTTATTTTGCAATCTTTTGATTTTTTCATCTAATTTACTCAATTATTGGTGGTGGTGGTTTGGTGTGGGGGTGTTTTTCACTTTACAGTGGGTTCCTCAAAAATCAGTGAATAAATACCATCAATGCAGTTTGAAACACGCAAAGGGGAGACAGACATTAAGTAAAGTCAGTCACCAGTCAACAGCATTTATTGATTTACTTCTGTGTGAAGAGCATTGTATTATGTGCTGAATGGGAATGTTGTATTCTTATTCTTCAAGAATAGGAGTTGACCTGGTATAGGCTGACCTGAATTTTTCTGTAAAAGCTTTCTTCAGATGGCTCCTTAAGCAGCTGTTAATCGAAAGAGAGAAAGCCATTCCAACTCCCTGCACTCCACCTGCTGCACTGGCAGTCACAGGTGCATTCGCAGAAACTGCAAACTCCTCACCTGCACTCACCTCACTTGAGACGGTATGAAGAAAACCTGTTTCCTGGATATTGATGCTATTTATCAAGCCTTAAGCCATTACACTTGAACATTTCAATTGCATCTAGTTTTCTTACACTTTATCTCATTTCTGTCTGAAAATTAGAACGTTTCCAACTAACATCTTGGTCCACTCTGTAAGGGCTGCAATGATTTTCACTCTTGCTTCTGATTCTGTAATAAGTCTCTCATGTTATAAAAGAGAGAGAGTGATTTTCGCTTCCCAGCTTAGCTCAGAAAAAGAGCTCTGGTAGCTCAAGTAGTAAGGAAGTGTGATGCCAACTCAAAGGTAGGTGGTTTGGATCCACCAGCTGCTCTGAGGGAGATAGAGGGGCAATGCTCCCCCATGTAATTTACAACCTCTGAAATATCCACCAAAAGGTGAGCTATGAGTTGGCTCGAACTTAATGACACATAACAAAAACTGCTACACTCAGAAATGTCCATGCATCAAAGCACTATGTTGTTGTTGGTTATTGTGTACCATCGAGTTGGAATCAACCCATAGCTGACCTTCCAGCGAGTTTTCAGAGGCAGTAATTGCACGGGGGAAATAGCCCATCCTTCTCCAGCAGAGCAGCTGGCGGATTTGAACCTCATGCCTTCAGGGTTCAAACACAGATTCTTACTACTAGGCCACTAGAGATATTTCAAATAGCACCACACAGCAAACCAGAAAGTTCACTATAAGCTCCCTTGTTGACATATTCACTGTGGGTATTTCAATTTGGTCTTCTTGCAGTATATTGCAAGTTCCAGTTCTTATAGTTAATGATCTAATCCTCTTCTAATGATTTTTAAAATAAAATAGTTTTCATTAAATGGATTGTTTTAATTTCATTTTTTTTATTTCCTCCATGTTGTTGTTTTATGGGCCATTGAGTCATCTGCAACTAATAACAACAGCTCTGAACCCTTCTCTGTCCTGAGCCAGTCTCACTGACACTGACACACCTACGCCCACTGGTCCAGTTACTGTTTCAATCCATCTTAATCCATGCCCAAAGTATGTGAGATAGTTTCAAAATCCTAGCCTCAAAGGAGAAACTTGGTTTCACCCTCTCCAACAGACACCCATTTGTTCTCTTTGTGGTCCATGGTATGTTTAAGACTCTTCTCCAGCACCGCTACTCTAAGGCTTTTAATATTCTTCTGTCATCCTTAGTCGCTGGCCAGCTCTCTGATGCATAGCAAGTAATTGCAAAGACCATGGCCTGGATCAGGTGCACCTTAGTCTCTAGACTGACATTGTTGCTTCTGAGTACTCTGGAAAGGTCCCTGACAAAATATTTTTCCCAGTCCAATTCATATTTTGATTTTCTGACAGCTGGTACCAAGAATGTTCACTGCGGAACAGAGCAAGCTGTAATTGTCAACAACTTCGATCTCTTTTCCATCTACCACAGTGCTGTCAATTGGCCCAGTGGTGAGAATCTTTATTTGCTTGATGTTGAGCTTCAGTCCATACTGAAGATTGTATATGTACTCCATAGTGAGTTTTAATAATTTTTGGAAGCATCTTGTTGTCTAATAACTGTGTATAACCATTTGGGAGTAGGGCTGTCAACAAAGTGTAAAAGAGATAATTAATAAACTTTATTTATTCTTTAACTGTAAGAGAGATAATAATAAATGGGCATTTTCAAGGTTGGATTTTCCATCAGTTAATTAAATTCAACAAATAACTAGGTACTCCGAAAGACTAAACAAGGCTCCTCTCACTTTTAAAAGTTTCCCAGGTCGTGCTAGACTGATACTTATACAGACTAAATAATTAATTGCATATAATATTTTTTTTTAGATTTTTAACTCCAGCTGGTTGTTTAGAGGAGCAAGCATGCGGACTTTTAACTGACAGAGAAGAGAGATGCAAAGTCCAGTTTTTCAGTCTGAATGCCAACAACACAAATAAACAGAACTGAAAGTGGTAGATAGACACATGTAGGTTGACAAATTAAAAAGAAAAAAAGTTCATCCATAGCCACTGATGAGATTCAGCGCCCAGAGCCATCAGGGGCTTTAAGTTCGTTGCCCACTGCTGTGGTGTGGACAGCTGAAACCCAGGCCCCGACAGGCACCTTGGGGG
>NW_006399975.1:1904002-1908112 GCF_000299155.1 Elephantulus edwardii | reverse complement strand
TTAATTTCCTGGCTGCTGGTGCCAAGAGTGTTGATTGTGGAGCCAAGCAGACTAAAGCTGTGAACAATCTCAATCTCTTCACCATCCATCCTGATACTTCCAATTGGTCCAGTGGTGAGAATCTTTGTCTTCTTTACATTGAGCCTCAATCCATATTGAAGGTTGCAGTCCTTGATCCTCTGCAGCAAGCGCTTCAGGTCCTCCTCAGTTTCTGCAAGCAGAGTTGTGTCATCTGCATAACGCAGATTGTTGACAGATCTTCCACCAATCCTGATGCCACATTTCTCCTCCCAGCCTAGCCTCCTGGATAATCTGTTCTGCATACAGGTTGAAAAGGTATGGAGACAGGACACATCCCTGGCGTACGCCCTTCTCAATTTTGAACCATGCAGTGTTTCCTTGCTCTGTATACATACACACAAATACATATTTTTATATATACACAAAGATATCTGGTTTTGCATATACATTAATATGTTAATTTTTTCATTAACTGCAAAATTACATTAATTGTCATAAGAAACACAGTCCCCATCTCCAGCTGAAAATAAGGCTGTCGCTGTTCTCATTTAGCATGCTAATTTCATAAAACTAGATACAAAGGTTGTGAGATTTATAAGCAAATATACACACGTACAAGTTTATGCATATATATTTGCAATTCCTTTCTTTATCTACTATTTTTTTTAATGTATGTGCCTTTTTTATCAAGCAAATGCCTTTTTTGCTCTAAGAAAGATGTACATTGAAGTCAGCCAAGGTAGGGAGGTAGGCAAATGAGAAATGAGGAATCCAGACCTGAGCAGTGGAAATCTGCATTTTAAAAATGCTTTGAAGGAAGTCTGTATTCCCTCAGGACACAAGATTCTCACTATTCACTCTGCTCAGTAATATAGTAGATCAGTACATGATTTTCCCAGATTAATTACATGGATATTCAATAATAATGACTCATTATTCTACCAACTACATCCTTATACCAGCAAGCCTGCAACATACCAGCTTCATCAAATATTACTTAAAGGAAATGGTTTACGTGCTGAAAGTACACACAGACACACACATAGTAAAGTTTGTGTCTGCCAAAGGACTTGCTGATAGCTGAAGGCTTTAGAGACAGCACCTACTCCTCAGCCAAAAGCCAAAGGGATTTGTTAACTAGTCTAATTCGCTCTTAACCCTGAGCAGTCAGGCGTTATGGTGGCATAGACTAGAGTTGTGTTACAAACCCAAAGGCAGTGCCTCTGGGTAGGGGGATTGAACTCATCAGCCGCTCCCTGGGGACAGATGGGCAATCTCCTCCTATTCAACTTACAGTCTTTGCAAACCGCTGGAGGATGAACTATGGGTTGGTTCTGATAGCACAACAACAGATCAGAGCCCAGGCAAGCCTAACTTTCTCTACGAGGCCTCTGCTACCCTCTCAGCCTGCATTTACTGCCTCTTTTATTATTCTTGGCACTTATGACTACAGTCCACCCTTAGTCAAGTCTTGGTCCTCTACTGTATAAACAAAAAACCCCCAACCCCATCAAATTAATTCTTACTCATGGTTGCTTTATAGAAAGAATATTTATTAAAGAAACATGAACTGTCCAAATGGGGGGGGGGGAAACGGGGGTAGAGTAGGGAACAGAGTTGTACAGATTGCCACGTCTTCCCTTTGCAGAATGAGTGTTGAGTTCAAACTACTGACCTTTTGGTCAGCAGCCCTAGTGCTTCACCAGGGCTCCTTCACTATTGCATGTTGTTGCAGTTATTGAGTACCACTAAATCAGAACCGACCTGTAATTGACCCTCTGCTGGATTTTCAAAGGCAGTCGATTGCAAGGGAGGAGACTGACCATTCTTTTCCAGCAGAGCAGCTGGTGGATTCAAACCTCATGCCTTTGGGATTGCAGTCCAGATTCTTACCATTAGGTTACCAGAGCTCCCTTTCCCTATAGGATAAAACATTAAAATTCAGCAAACAGGTGTGGACTGCCCTATGCCCAGCTCTGTGTTTAACAATGTGGAGGGCAGAAAAGGAAGACTCACTATTTGGAAAATTTCCATGTGTTTCCACTTTTTATAAATCTCATTAATCCTCAAAACCACTCTTTGAGAGAAATGATATTTTCTTGAGAAGACTGATGAAGAAACATACAATCAAAGGAGTTAAATAATCTACCAGAATTTTTCCACCTAGTAAAGTTATACTGCCAAATGTTAAGCCCCTGTCAGTCTAATTTCAAATCCCTTATTCCAGAAATTATTCATGGCCTGGGGGACTCCGTTTAGGTGAAACATTTCCATGTTCTTTATTTTTCATTAAAAAGGAAAAAAAGAAGAAGTAAGAGGGGAAGTGTAAGTTTTTGAGTTTAGGGAACATGTACTTTGAGGTCATCACAGGTCTGCCCCCACCCTATTATACTTACCCACTAGGAGACTTCTTTATGACATCTACCTCATTTTTAATTGCAGTTGAGACCCACTCTGTTACACTTCTCCTTTGACTTATGTTCACAATCCACACCAAAACCTGACTGTCATTGAGTCTATCTCAACTCTCCATTAGATTTCTATTTTTCTCCTAACGAGTCACGAGTGGATTGAAACCACAGACCTTTTGTTTAGCAGCACAACATCACCAGTTCCTTATTTACAATCTCATAAGGAAAAGATTAAAAGAGAAATATAAAAGAGATTGTGGATGCCCAATTCTGGATTACTTTGAATGCCACATTGAGCCATTTAGACTTTACTCTGTGGAAATTGTTGGTGTCAGGTGCCATAAAGTATAGTAAGACTCATAGCAAACTTATCAACAACAAATCTGAATCCGGTCCTATCCTGTGCCACCCTCCTCATCTCTGACACACTTGAGCCTATTGCTGCAGTCACTGTCAATCCATCTTGTTAAAGCTCTTCCTCTCTTTTGTTGACCCTCCACCTTCCCAAGCATGATGTCCCTTTCCAAGGATGAGTCTCTCCGAGCAACATGCCCAAAGTTTGTAAGATGAAGCTTTGTCACCCTTCTCTTAAGGATCATTCTGGCTGTACTTTTTCATAAAACTGAGCACTGACTTATGTGATAGTAGACTTTACAGACAATAATCTGGCAGTAATAATAATGAGTGGACACAAGAGGGAAGAACAGGGAAACAAAACTGATACCAGCTGTGTTTATCTAAGATTTTAAGATTTTAAAACAGGTAGAGCAGACAGAATAGCAGTAAATGGTGGAGACTGAATAGAACTTCTGTGAAAGACTCATGATGGTTTGCTTTTGTTTTGTGTGTAAAGCACACCACACAGTTTTTTTCTCCAATCCTATCTCATCTAAGATACCATCCCAGAACAGCCTCCCATCATCTCTTTGTCCACCTGATTCTGTCTTATCTTACTCTGTAGCCTTTATCACCATTTGATATACTAGATACTTGTTTATTTCTTGATTGTCTTTCTCTCCTAAATACAAATTAAGCTTCAGAGGACAGAGAATCTTGTCTATTTTATTCTCTGCAATATCTACAAAAGTGCCTGACACATAGGAGGTATTTAACAAATAGTTGTTATACAAATGAATAATTGAAGTCTTGCTGAGAACATGATGTCTTCTTTCTCTATATAGATTGCAAGCCTTTTAAAGCCAAGGATCATGTTATATAATGCTGTACACCCCACAGTGCTACACGTACTTAGACCCTTGTCACTTCAAATGTCAGATCCCTTCCTACCTGACCAAAAAAAGTCAAACTCTTCCCCTGCATGCACACTTTGCAAAGTCGTTTCAATATGGTAGCAGTCACATGGCAAAACATAATACCTACAGAAATTGCAATATATATCACATAAGTCATCTATCAATCCTTGCCACAGAACCAATAGGCAACATTATGATAAGTGCAGAAAAGATTAAAGCTACTAACAAATTCATTTTCTTTGGATCCACAATCAACACCCATGGCAGTATTGGTTAAGAAATCAAAGACCTCTCCGTAGGTAATGTTGTTGTTGTTGTTGTTATGTGCCATCGAGTTGTTTCCGACTCATAGCGACCCTATGCACAACAGCCCTAAACCCTGCTCTGTCCTGCGCCAAACGCACCGCCTCTGACACACCCATCCC
>NW_006399975.1:1900747-1901954 GCF_000299155.1 Elephantulus edwardii | reverse complement strand
TCTTCTGACATCCATTTTGGTCTTTTCTTCCTCTTCTGTCTTTGCAATGACTGTTTGCACTCTTCCTGGATGAAAGATATAGATATATATAGATATGAGTATATATGTATGTATGTGTATATATGTGTGTGTGTGTGTGTGTATATATATATAATACTTATACTACTACCACACAATAATCGGTGATGACGCCCATGTTTGGGTGGGACCCTAGAAATAAAATTTGTTGTTGAGTACCATCAAGTCGGAATTGATCCATTGACCCATAGCTGAACCCTCTAACAGGTTTTCAGAAGCAGTAAATTGCGTAGGAGTTGCATGTTCTTACCACTAGGCCATCAGAGGCATCCACTTCCTAAATACCATGTCTCTGGAAACTCTATAAACTTTGAGAAATGTCGATAGTTTCAGAGGGGCTTCAAGCCTTTTGTACATAGGGTCTCTATGACTTGTGCTTGACTCGAAGGTAATCAACGACAATTTATATATATATATATATAAATGTGTGTGTGTTTGTTCAGCGTAAACACAAATGAAACATGAACATGTTGTAGCAAGCACAAAAGCAAATGAAGGTTCTAATGCTTTTTGAAAAGCTAAAGGGGACCTACTGGGTTTGAAACTTAGGTGAAACCAGTACCCACTTCTGTTTAAGATTCCATAAAGGATTAGTGGAGGGCCTGCTCCATCCCCACTTTCTTACAAAGAAATCCTCAAAAGCCTGCTAACCAAGTGAACAATTTCCCAGAAACAGTCTGGAAGACAGAGAAAAGTGGAGAAGAGAGGCAGTTAACTGGATAACAGGGCCACGCAAAACACAGAGTGAGAAACAGATGAGGTCTGCCTTTTCTGGAAAATTGCCTAACTGTGGAAATCTGTCCAGTGCAAAAAGTAAGTACAACCAAACATTTAAGTAAGTTTCCAAGTTTATTTTTACTGAAACATTCATTTTAGCAGTAGCCTTCCAAGTACAGGAAAGTACTTAGACTTCTTCTTCAAAGATATATAGATATAGATATGTTGTTATTGTGTAGCATAGAGTCAGAACCAACCCATAGCTGACCCTCCAGTGTGTTTTCAGAGGCAGTTAACTGCATGGGAGGAGATAAGATAGATAGATAGATAGATAGATAGATAGATAGATAGATAGATAGATAGATAGAGATATAAGCAGTTGGTTCTGATTCGTAGAGACCTATGTATATCA
>NW_006399975.1:1895696-1900323 GCF_000299155.1 Elephantulus edwardii | reverse complement strand
GTGTTTGAGACAGTGAGGTTGGCACAGGATAGAATGGCATTTAGGGCTCTTGTACATAGGGTCGCTATGAGCCCCTAGCAACTTGATGGCACATAACAACAACAACCACCATACATTTTTATTGAATATCATTTTCTATATTTTTGTTACTACAGTTCCCACCCCTCTGTCTGTCTGTCTGTCTCTCTCTCTCTCACGCACATGCACACACACACTCACAGAGACATGAATTTTCACTTATGAGATATTAAACAGTGGAATAGCAGGGACAACAATAGGAAAGATCCTAAGAATGTATACAAATAAAGAAGTTTTGTGTAATCTTCTTTTGAAATATTGCATAGTTTTTGTTCATTATTTGTCTACTAGAATAATCCCTGCTTCCTGAGGTCATTAGGTTTAAAGATGGAGAAAGTCTTAATTTATCTATTGGATCTAAGAAGTCTTCTAGAAGAGCTGATTTTTGCATTTCAGAATTAATACTTTGAAGCAAATAGCTCCAGAAGAAGAAAGAAAAGGTGCTTTGTCTAAGCTAACATAGAGAACATCATGTATTTCCCACCTCATTCTTAAGATATCTACTTCACAAGGATCTTTTTATAACCCACCATGAGAACCCCACTTGCCCTGTTTATTATACAGTTGCTGTTTACGCAATTTTCTAATCCAATGTTAATGAAGTGCATTTGAATTCATATTACTCACTGGGCTTGAAATCAAGCAGGCAGTTTCACATTCATTCATGGAGGTTAGAAGTGTGTTTAAGAAACCTGACACAATATACGTTCATAAAATGGGGCATGTCTTAGCTTCACAACTCTATTTTATTCTCTTCATCGTCTACATTTATCTTAGAAATCCAAAGACGGCAATACTCCACACTTCTTATTTTTAGCATTAATAAAAGATTCACACACAGGTTCTCTCCCTACCCCTGCCCACTAAGATTCAGTCACTTCATATTGTAATACTTTTGTTGATTATTGATTTTTGGTTAAGGTTGGAGGCCGGTACAACTGTGTGTGCATTCGCTGCCTTCAGTGTGATGGCGCGCGGCCGCCTGCCCACTCCATATTGACAGGCATCCTCTTACTTTCAGATTGGTGTTCGTTTGCTGATGAACACGCAGGAGGGGGATCATGACCTTTTCTCTTATCTGGACAGCTCTTAGCTTCACAAACATTTTTTTTTTTTTTGCTGCAGGGTGTTATTAGCAACAGGATGATAGAACAAAGAAATGAAGAGACGGCAGGCACATCAATGTATGAATTTTTCTTTATTAGGACACCCTGGAGGCCCAAGGGTTGTCTAATTATAAGGGTGTTGCCTTTCTCCTTAGATTAACAAATTTTACACAAACACCTATATACACAAGATCTCTAATGAGATTATGATCTGAAAACTAAAGGCTGACTCATTTCCCTCATCTATGGGAGTTTGTAACTTGGCTTTGCCTGGAAATGGGTTCTTATACATAGAAAAGCAAAACAAAGTAATTGAATATTATCACACAGCAGTTAGGTTTAAGACAAGATACATTATAATTAGATGCAGCATGTTGACAATTAAAATTTAATGAGCTCATTTCTCTTATATTTGAAGGGTATGTAAGTTCAGCTCTGAGGGATTACTTAGGGCAAAGGTGTTAGAAACGTAGGCAAAATATTACTAGTCTGGGTTTTGCAAACCCTCTATGCTTGACAAGCTGTGTCTGAAGTTAAGGATCAGTGAGGTATGGAAAACCTGGATGTTTTCAGACGGCACTTTCGCTTTGGATCATCACAGATCTATTTTTATTCTCTGTGCAATTCTGAAGGAAAAGTTTGGACCCAGATGTTTGAAGACTCAGAATAGTTCATCTTCCCTTTGGGGTCAGATTGCATTCAAACCAATTTTTTCTTTCAGGAACCAATAACCTCAGTAATAAGTAACTAAAATAAGAAAATCTGAAAAGTCCATAAGAAAGCTAGATAACTAAAAGCTGCTAACACTAGAGCAAGTGAGATGTTTGTAATATACTCTCTCTATGACAAATACAAGGAATGCTTTTCTGTGAACTTTATTTATTTCTCTGGACAATCACTACCTTGCTTTCAGACCTCAAATCCTAATGCATTCATGTGCATTAATGTGAATATCCACAAAATTTCATTTTAAAAATACAAATACAGAAAAGTCCATTTTTTGTTAAAGAGGTACAAAATACTAACTGAAAATATTAACTTCTTTTGTATTCTTTGATTCCTGTAAGTGAAAAATGTGCAACTGAGAGGGTTTTTTTCTCCTATTTTGTTTAAGATAAAATACCCTCAGGCTTGGAAACAACCATCATATGTCAAAAGTACTTGAAAAGAGATTTAAGGTAGAAGCTTAAACACAGCCATAACTCTAATAGTCCCAGCAGGACCTGGCCAATAAATATAAAATATTGGGGGGAATAGCAGCGGGTGGGGAAGAAGAGGGGAAAATTATTTTATTTGAAATTCCAATAAGTATTGTTTGCATTTCTGTTTTGCATTTCCTATAGGTATACAAAACACTTAATGAATTAAGACAGATTTCTGTAAAATGTGGCAATATTTGTCCACATAGAAGGAATGTATCATTTTTAGAAATCACTGGAACAGAAAGGATATCCAGGACAGTGTGGTCGTGAAAGTCCTCCCACTGTGACAATCCTGTTCTGGTCTAATACAGCATTGTCTTTAAGCCACAGGCTATGAGAAGGGTCATAAAATACAGAAATTAAAAGAGAAAAACTATTCATTTAGAAGTAAAGAGACGAACAGTAATTCCCATCCAGCCTGACATTCAGCTGATAGAAATTTCTACTAACCATTCACATACTGAAGTATGATTGTTGCTTAAAATTATGACACTAAAATATAGCCCTAATAGTCTTAAGGAACATCAAATCTTTGTCATAATATATTCACATGAATTTCTTAAGTGTCACTGTACTTAAAATTCTTCCTGTGTTGGTCATAAGTATATGTTGAATGGATATAATCCATTAACGAGGTATTTTTACTAATGTATTTAGAATAGTTCTATTTTTCTGATGTTTCCAAATAAAAGATCCAGAAAACATTTGCTGAAAGGGTAAGGAGAAGAAATTACTACCTAGGAGATCCAGGAAAACACCATTTTCCCCCTGAGGAATTATATCTTTTTCTATGCGTGTATAAACCAAAACCAAATAGGTTGTTGTCAAGTTGATGCCAACTCATGGAAATACTATATGCCTCAGAGTACAACTGCTCTCTATAGGACTCCAGAGCACTATTCAAAGCCAGAAAATTTATAAATGAAATTGTCCATAGCTACTCCAAATAATATTTACATTAGGGCCCTTTGCTGGCCAGATAGTTTCAGGATTGTCTGTTTATGGAGCTGATTTTTACTGAGTTCCTTGTGTCAGCATGCACCACATGCTTTTTACATAGTATCTTACCTAATCCACTCTAAAAATCTAAGGTGAAATATGCTAGCATCACCCCTACTTGCAAATGAAGAAATGACATACATTCAAAGTCTCACAGAAACAAAACAAACTTGAGACACGGACTGTGTGTGATACTTTGATTAAAAAATCTCTGAGTGAGATTAGCTTGCGTTCCATACTAAGGCAACTCACTCTCCTATACTTTTTATACTTACGTGTTTAATATAACAGAATCATATAAAGCTTAAAATGATGAGCTAAAAGTGCTATAAGACTTCAGTTATCAGCATTGTCTCTCTAATGTACTTCATGAGCTATGGAAATGGACATTTTGGCAAACTTTCCAACAAGCAGCAATACAGAAAGGAATTCTGTGCTTAACTGTTTACCAGAAGACTATATCCTTCTGCTTGGTTAATTGGAATTTTATTGTATTTATAGACTGTTTTCTTCCCCAGGAGAGAAGGCAAGCCATTTCATCTACTGAAAGATAAAGTTTCCCCTATCTCTTCACTTTCCCAGGTGCCATAACGCAACATACTGCTGTTATTTTTGTTCATCGGACTGGCAACACTGCCCCAAAGGGGCCTGACGCTGTCATTTCTGAGATTTTTATTTCACTAACCTTGGAATAACCTAATGTGCATTTTTCTCTGGCAGCTATTCAGCTTCACTTCTGCTGAAAGTAGCTCTTAGAGAAACAAGAGAGAAATCCTTGGTCATCTGTTCAGCATTCAACAAACCTTTATTGAGCATCTGCTATGTAGGAACCCAATTATCGTTTAGGATTGTTGACATATACAAAAATAACTAGATAATATTTAGAAATAAAAGCCATATGAAGGAAAGACATTACTAAAGAGGCTACATTGAAGAATTGCATACGGATATTAGGAGCTTAATTTTTAAAATATGATTTGGCCATGTGAACTGGAAGAACTAATTATTGAGAGTGGAACATCACAAGAGCCAAAGATGACAAAAAAAGTTTTATTTTTTAAAATACTGTTTTATTCATAAAAGAAACTACCAGGTCCACAACACACTGTATAATACACTAACTTCCTTTCTTCAGGAATTTAGCCTTGGTTGATTTTGTGTCTCCAGAGCCTAGCACAAAATAGATGTTAAAAATATTATATATGCAATATATAAATGTACATTATATATACATGTATGTAT
>NW_006399975.1:1884269-1891375 GCF_000299155.1 Elephantulus edwardii | reverse complement strand
GCCTTATGAATAATAGCTCTAAACTCTGCCCTATCCTGAGCCAATCTCATCATCTCTGACACATCTGCCTCTATTGCCACAGTCACTGTGTCAATTAATCTCATCCATTGTCTTCCTCTCCTGCACTGAACCCTCTATCCTTCAGGTGCACCTAGCCAGTCATCGCTGTTACAGCAGACTTTCCTAAAGCAACTCATCTTTTGATTTCCTTACTACTGGTACCAAGAGTGTTGATTGTGAGTCCAAGTAAGATGAAATTGTTAACAACCTCAGTATCCATACCGTCAATTGACCCAGAGGTGAGAATTTTTGTTTTCTTGACCTTGAGATGCAGACTATCTTGAGGATATATAGATCAAGTCCTCCTCAGTTTCAGTGAACAAGGCTGTCTTATCTGTATAACACAGGTTGTTGATGAATCTTCCTCCAGTTTTGATGCCACATTCCTCCTCATAAATCCCAGCCTCGGAAATGATCTGTTCTGCATATAGAGTAAAAAGTATGGAGACAGGATGCATCCCTGTCACATTCTTAGTGATATGCCTAGTGCCACAACCTCTTCTAAACCCAGCTTGAGTTTCTGGCAATTCTCTGAAATACTGTTCTAGTTGGCTTGGGGGGTTTTGGTTTGTGTTTTTTTTTTTTTTTAAAGTATAATCTGCAGCACAATTTTGCTTGCATGTGATATTAGTGGTATTATTTGGTAATTTCTACCCTCTGCTGAATCACCTTTTTTGGGAATAGGAATAAATATAGATCTCTTCAGTCAGACGACTAGGTAGGTGTCCTCCAGATGTCTTGACACAACCTGGTGAGCACATTTGGGGCAGAAATATGTTTGCTGGTATTCCAACAATTCTTTTTTTTTCCCCAACAATTCTTGAGGACTTATTTTTTTGCCAGTTCCTTCAAAGCAGTGTGAGCTTCCTCCTTTATTACCATTGCTTCTTGACTATGCTATTTCATGAAATTGTTTTGTGTCAGCCAATTCTTTTTGGTATAGTGACTGTGTGTTCCTTTTATCTTCTTTTGATGCTTCCTGGATTGCTTACAGTTCTGCCCATAGCATCTTTAAAGTATAGCAACTCAAGGCTTGAATTTGTTTTTCAGTTTCTTAAGCTTAAGAAATACTGAGTGAATTTGTCCTTTTTGATTTTCTGATTCCAGCTCTTTACATATTTCATTATAATGCTTTGCTTTGTCTTCCTGTGCTGCCCTTTGAAATTTGTTCAGCTTTATAACTTCCTAATTTCTTCCTTTTGCTTTGGCTTCTTGGCACTCTAGTGCAATATTCAGAGTCTCTTCTGATATCCTCCTTGGTCTTTTCTTCTTCTTCTGTCTTTGTAATGACCTCCTTTTGTATTTTTCATGGATGATATTCTTGACATCACCTCACAGCTCATCTTGTCTTTATTCATTAGTGTTCGAGGCCTCAAACCAGTTCTTAGGATGTTTTTAAATTCAAGTGAGATAAACTCAAGGTCATATTTTGGTTTTTTATGGGTTTATTTTAATTTTCTTTAGCTAATTTGAACGTGCACATGAGAAGTTGATGGTCTGTTCCAAAGGCAGCAACTGGTCTATTTGTCACAGCTGATATGAGCTTTTCCAACAATTCTTTCCACAGATGTGATGAATCTGATTGCTGTGCTGTCCATTGAGTGAGGTCCATGTGTATGTTTCTGCAATTTATGTTGTTCATATTGTATTCTCTTTTGTAGATAAACTTTCAATGTTAGTAGAAGAGATTTATAATAAATTGTAGTGGGTGAATAATTAATGAGAATAAGTAAGAGACTTGCCTCCTAGGGCATATCTCAGTGACCCATGCTATGCACAGCCAAGCAGGGTAACACAGCTCATTTACTTCAGTAGTCTTCAGCTTTTGTTTGACTGTATGATTGCCCACATTACAGCACTCTTTTAAAAGGTATTTCTGGGAAGGATTTTTTTGTGGGGTTTTTTCCCCTCAATTTAATGAACATTTACAGATATTTTGGATTTCCATTTATTCATTGTTACTCTTTTTTCCCTACCTACACCCCCCCCAGTTTGACTCTCTCCTTGAAAAGGAAAAGAAAAATTCCTTCACTGGTATACAATACCCACCTCCCCCGGGTACACTCCACTATGCAACCTTCATTCTGGACTCTTGTCATAACCATAATACCCAATCATATATCGCTTTTAAACTGTTCTCTCCATCATCTGTTTCAATGCAGTATACATAATTTATCCAATTTTGAGAGCTGTCAATTCCTAAGCAATCAGATGAGAAATTGCATGCAAATCTGATACCTTTTCAAGCTCAGGAAAAATGCAGAAAGAAATCATATTGCAGTAAATGCAAGAGTGTTCTAACAGGGATCAAGGGTAATGCATTACACAAGGCACTTGTGCATGAGAAAGCAAAAGGGAGGGTTTGAACTTTGGATGACTACCAGAAGGAATTTACCCAATTAAAAAAAAACAAAACCAAAAACAAACAACACAACAACCCCAAACTGTTCTCCCACTCCAAAGCTAAGGTATTTGGAGAGGTAGCTACAGGAGCTGAACACAGAAAGGACCAAGAACCCTGGTGAAGAGAAAGAACGATAATTTAAAGACTAAGGTGCTCCTGGCCAAAACCATGGTCTTTTCAATGACTTGCTATGTAACTGAGAGTTGGACAGTGAATAAAGATGACAGAAGAAAAATCAATTCTCTTTGAATTGTGGTGCTGGAAAAGAGCACTAAATATCCCCTAGACTGCCGAAAAAGAACAAATATGTCCAGGAGAGAGTGCAGCCAGGGTGCACTCTTAGAGGGAAGGATGATGAAACTTCATCTCACATATTTTAGTACGGTGTTAATAGGGGCCATTCTTGGAGAAGGACATGATGCTAGGAAAAGTAGAGCATCAGCAAAGGATGGGAAGATCCTCAATGAGAGATACTGATACCGTGACTGTAAACTGTAGCAATAGGCTTTAGTACGTCAGGGAAGATGAGAATGGTATAGTACAGGTCAGATTTCAGATCTGATGTTCATAGGGTCACTATGAGACTATGACTCATAGTCAACTTGACAGCCTTTGGAAACAACATAGCTATTTCCAATCATATTTTTACTTTTTTTATCACTGGTATTTTTTTTTCTTCAATCTCTATGTGGGATTAGGAAGAATATGGGGATTTCTAAAACCAGAAAAGAAGGCCAAATAACATGGTCCATTATATTACTATTGTTGTCGTTATTTATTGATGTCGAGTCAAGCATGACTCATAGCAAACCAATGAACAAAGGGCCTGCCGCCTCTTCATAACCATCGTTATTCATCAAAGTTCATAGAGTTTCCAGAGGGACATTGTTTAGGAAGTGGATGCCACTCCTGCTTCCTGCTGAGATATTAATATTCCAAGTATATCTAGGAAATTCACTTCTTAGAAGCTGGGATGGCATGAAGAATAACTAAGTAGAACTAGAAAAACTATAGCCAGAATGCTCCTTAGAAGACTTTATCTCTTAACATATTTGCATATGTTGTCAGAAGATTTAGTCCCTGAGAAAGACATCCTGTTTGGTAAAGCAAAGGGTTATTAAAAAGGGGAAAGATCTTCAATGAGACACATTAACACAGTGGCTTAAAACAATGGGATTAGGTACACTCATGACTATTAGGATGATATGGAACTGAATACTGTTATACTCTGTAGTGTTATTGTATGTACCATTGAGTTAAAACTGATCCATAGCTGACTCTCCAGTGGGTTTTCAGAGGCAGTCAATTGCACAGATGGTAAGTGTCCATCCTTTTTCTGTGAAGCAGCTGGTAGATTTGAACCACTTGCTTTTGGGATTGTAGCACAGCTTTTTACTAGGTAGCACCAAATAACAGCACACTTCATTTCCTCTGTGCTCAAGAGGGCATCTAAATTATTCACCATAAAAGGTCAAAGTTCTTGGAGTTCAATATGGAAACACATTGTGCCCACCTCCAAATATCAAGGTTGTAACTTCCTGACTTGAGGTCATACATGGGAGCATGACAAGAGTTGTATTTTTTTGCGGGTTACACTTTTTTTTTTGTTAGTTTTTTTGTTGTTGTTTTTTGTTTTGTTTTGTTTTTAATTACTCAGACTCGCCCTCCCTAATTAACCCTAGTTAAGTCATTTTCCCATCTGTATGTTAATGTCCCTGTTGAGATGGATTCATTCAGTGACTGGAGTAATGGGGGTAGGTGTGTCAGAGACAATAAGATTGGCACAGGATAAAGGAGGGTTTAGGGTTGTTGCACATAGGATCACTATGAGTCTCAGGTGACTTGATGGCACACAACAGCAACAATAAGAATAGCCCTTCTAGAAAAACCCAGCTTCACAGAAAAGAAAATGCTTGACTTTTGTGACATAAAGTTTGGTTATCGAACAGAGGAACCACCTTTCCTCACATTTTCTCCAATAGTGGGAATGAAAAGAATTTATAAAATTCTAATAATGTGTAGAAATCATCTAGCCCAAATCTTAACATACAAAGCCAAATACACTGTGATAGAGGGGATTCCAATGCATGGTGACTTCTCCATAGGTTTCCGAGATTTTGCTCCTGTATGTATGTATGTAGATTGCCACATCTTTAACCTTCACAACAACTTGTTGTGTTGTATATCATAGATGATCAACTCTACAGCAGGCTTTCAAAGTCAATAAATAGTAAGAGAGGAGACTGTCTATCCTTCTTCCGTGGTGCATGAGGTATTTGTACTATGTGCCTTCAAGTTGGCAGTGCAGCTCCTTGTGACTCAGTCACCAGAGCTCCCTACCAGAATACGAAGTGGATTGTTAGTGGCTATGCACTCTACTTACTGTGTGCCATGAAGGTTCCTTAACACATAAAAGAATACTAAAAAATTCTGTTCTGTCAACGTACATTTCCTGTTTATATTTTTCAGGCATCATATGCCTATGATGCTTTGGATACCAAGATAAGACTCACTGTATAAGGGTGGACACAGTAGGAGACTAAGATAATGGTTTGTAGCTGTTGTTATGTGCCATCAAGTCACCTGTGACTCACAGCGATGCTATGTGCAATAGCTCTGAAGCCTATCCTGTCCTAAGCCAGTCTCACTGTCTGATACACTAAACCCATTGCCCTAGTTACTGTATCAAACCATCTTATCCAGAGTCTACCTCTGCTGTGCTGTCCCTCCACCATTCCAAGAATGAATGTCCTCGGAGGTTGCTCCCTCCTGGCTACATGCCTATAGTAAGTGAAACAGAGTTTCAAAATCCTAGCCTCCAAGGAGAAAGTTGGTTTCACCCTCTCCAAGACAGACCTATTTGTTTTCTTGGCAGTCCACGGTATGTATGTTCAAGACTCTTCTCCAGCACCACAATTCAAAGGCATCAATTCTTCTTCTATCCTCCTTAGTTATTATCCAGCTCTCTGATGCATAGCAAGTGATTATGAAGACCGTGGACTAGATCAGGTATACCTTAGTCTCTAGACTGACATCATTGCTTTTCAGTACTCTGGAGAGGTCCCTGAGAGCAGATTTACATAATGAAATTTTGCCTTTTCATTTCCTGACTGCTGGTGACTCAAGTGTTGATTGAGGAGCTGAGCAAACTGTAACTGTTAACAACCTCAATCTCTTCTCCATCCATCATGGTGCTGCCAATTGGCCCAGTGGTGAGAATCTTCGTCTTCTTGATGTTGAACTTCAATCCATATTGAAGGCTACAGTCCTTGACCTTCTGCAACAAGCGTTTCAGGTCCTCCTCAGTTTCAGCACCCAAGGGTTACATTTACAAATATTAACAGCTTGTAAGATTCTGGGAAGGGACTCTGGTGCAGCTTGGCTTAGACAAGTGCTTAGTTACTAACCTAAAGATTGGTGGTTCAGATGCACCAGTTGGTAGAAAACTGTGGTAATCTGCTTACATAAAGATAACAGCATTAGGAACACAAGGGGGACATTCTACCCTGTTCTACAAGATAACTTACTTAAATTAACATACAAATTAGCTTATTTGATTATTCAAAGAAACTACTCAGCAGAAGCTGGTGAGTGTTGGGTCTCAGAGATTCCTCTTCCTCTGAAAAAGTCTTAGTGGTTAAGTTGGTAGAATGTGGGGAAGTTTAGGGAAGCAGGAGTAGGATAATAAAGGAAATTCTAGTGACCTGAGTAAAAGTTAGTTACCAGCCAGAGCAGAGAAAGCTCAACTGTAGAGATAACAAAAGCACTTACAAATTGAGTACTAGGCCTAATTGCATAATAAAAGCATCTTTGCAATGACAGAGGTTGTTGGGAGTGCTTGAATAGAATTGCCATTTGGAATGGAAGCTTGTGATCAGAGATCCTGCAAGTGGACACATCCAGGAAGAGTTTCTACAGAAAGAAAACAGCCTTGGCAAAGATATATAGGCAAAGAAGAGAAATTCCTTCCTTCCTTCCTTCCCTCCTTTCTTTTCTTTCTTTCTTTCTTTCTTCCTTCCTTCCTTCCTTCCTTCCTTCCTTCCTTCCTTCCTTCCTTCCTTCCTTCCTTTCTTTCTTTCTTTCTTTCTTTCTTAGAAAGGGTGATAGGTCAGTTGTTGTTGTTTAGCGCAGTTGAGTTGTAGATGACTCATAGCGACCCTATGAATGAACAGCCTGAGCACTGTTTGTACACAGAGTTTCCGGAGGCAAGGCATTTCAGAAGTGGATGCCGCTCCTGCTTCCAGGCTTGTTTTAGTTGGGAAGCTCCAGCCAACACTGTCCACCACAGGTTCCCATTACCATGACTGGCACATCACTATCACAGTCTTCAGTATCACAGTAACCACAGGTTTCCTCTGTACAGCAACACACAGACCAGTGCTATGTCACCTAGAAGAATGTTTGACAGGAAAACAATTTGAAGCTGGCCGAGGACTGCAGGCCCGAAGGCCCTTTGGGCTTAAGGCCGCCTCCTGGCTCAAACCCTAGGCCAAGCCTGACTTGCCTCACTCCCAGGGACAGAGCAAACCTGCACGTCAAACACATGCCTGGAAAAGCACTTGACTCCAAAAGCTTGCCAAGATTCCTGCGCTCACACCACCATGCTCCTTCTGACAAGGAGAACTTCCCAAGACCCTGGGAG
>NW_006399975.1:1882977-1884169 GCF_000299155.1 Elephantulus edwardii | reverse complement strand
GTGTGTGTGTGTGTGGGTATGTGTGTATATAGTTGCTGTTGTTGCTATGTGCCATTGAGTTGCCTGCGACTCATAGTAACCCTATGTACAACAGCCCTAAACCCTGCTCTATCCGGTGCCAATCTCACTGTCTCCAACACAGCTACTCCCATCATCCCAGTGACTGAATCAATCCATCTCATAGAAGGTCTTCCTCTCCTGCGCTGTCTCTCCGCCCTCCCAAGCATAATGTCCTTCTCCAAGGACTGGTCCCTCCTTGTAACATGCCCAAAGTATATCAGATTAAGCTTCAGAATCTTTACCTCCTAGGAATAGCCTGGTTTAATCCTCTCTAAGTTGAACCTGTTTGTTTTCTTATCAGTCCATGGTACCCTCAATACTCTTCTCCAGCATCACAGCTCAAAGGAATCAATTCTCCTTCTATCCTCCCAACCTTCTGACACATAGAAAGTGATTGCAAAGACCATGGCCTGTATCAGGTGCACCTTCATCTCCAAAGTGACACCATTGCTCTTCAGTACTTTGGAGAGGTAGCTAACAGCAAACTTTCCCATCACAATACTTCTTTTAATTTCCTGGCTGCTGGTGCCAAAAATGTTGACCATGGAGCCAAGCAAACCAAAGCTGTTAACAGTCTCAATCTCTTCACCATCAATACTGATGCTGCCAATTGGCCCAGTGGTGAGAATCTTTGTTTTCTTGATATTGAGCCTCAATCCATATTGAACATTGCACTCCCTGACCTTCTGTAGCAAGTGCTTCATGTCATCCTCAGTTTCAGCAAGGGTTGTGTCATCTGCATATCGCAGATTGCTGATGAATCTTCCACCAATCCTGATGCCACATTTCTCCTCATAGAGCCCAGTCTCCCAGATAATCTGTTCTGCATACATGTTTAAAATGTATGACAATAGGACATATGCCTGTTGTACACCCTTCCCAATTTTGAACCATGCAGTGTTTCTTTGCCCTGTTCTGATGACTGCCTCCTGCTCCAAGTATACGCTTCGTATTAGGATGATCAAGTGTTCTGGTATTTCCTATATAAATAGAGATAGACATAGAGATGACAGAGATAGACATAGAGATATTGCTGTTGTTGTTATGTGCCGTCGAGTCGTTTGCGACTCATAGCGACCCTATGTACAACAGCCCTAAACTCCGCTCTGTCCTGTGCCAATCGCACTGTCTC
>NW_006399975.1:1856431-1873567 GCF_000299155.1 Elephantulus edwardii | reverse complement strand
TTATTATTATTATTATTATTATTATTATCATCATCATCATCATCATCAGAGACAAATTATCAGTCTTGAACATGCTAATAGTTGTGTGGCTTTTCTGAAATTTTCTGGACTGTCTGGACCAATCATACATTTACACGCTCAGACATTCCCCACCTCTGCTCTTACCTTGGCATCTGAATGCTAATATCTATGGTCATCAACCCCAGCCTCATCACAAACAGTTTCTAGGGGAGTTTCCTGTTGTTTCTACACAGGCAGGAATGCAGGTCCTGTTCCTTCACTTACCATCAGAGCAACACACACACTCACACACTCTCTCTCTCTTTCTCTCTCTCTCTCTCACACACACACACACACACACACACACACACTAGTCTCTTGCCTAGATATCTCCATAAACAAGCATCTAAAGGTGAGCTGAACTGAAGAACAAGTTATTTCTGAGACTACCAGCCCAGGGAAGCTAACCACTAGTGACTCTGTGAATGAACAATCAGCTAGCCAAGAGGGGTGACAGTAACTCTGGACCATTTAGATCAATGTAGCTGTTGATCAATGAGGCCAAAAAGTGATGGTCAGAGAGGAGGGAAACTTGCTGTTATCTGCATACTGGCTGTCTTCTGAAAAATGACTACACTTGAGATTTTCGGACTGTTTTTCAAAGGTGACTTTTTTGCTGGTTATAACCAATAGACATTATATCTCAAGCAAGAGTCCACTGCTTTCCTGAACAATTTAGATCTTCTGAGAAGTCTGTGGAGTATTATGCTGACTTCATTGTTGTTGTTGTTGTTGTTATGTGCCGTCGAGTCACTTGCAACTCATAGCGACCCTATGTACAACAGCCCTAAACCCTGCTCTATCCTGTGTCAATCGCACTGCCTCCAACACACCCACCCTGATTACCCCAGTCACTGAATCAATCTACCTCATAGAGGGTCTTCCCCTCCTATGCCATCCCTCCACCCCCTCAAGCATGATGTCCCTCTCCAAGGACCTCTCCCTCCTTACAACATGTCCAAAGTATGTCAGATGAAGCCCCAGAATTCTTGCCTCCAAGGAGCAGCCCAGTTTAACCCTCTCCAGGATGAATCTGTTTGTTTTCTTGGAAGTACATGGTATATTCAGTACTCTTCTCCAGCACCACAGCTCAAAGGCACCAATTCTCCTTCTATCCCCCTTAGTCATTGTCCAACTCTCTGATGCATAACAAGAGACCATAACAAAGACCATAGACTGTATCAGATGTACCTTAGTCTCCAGAGTGACACCACTGCTCTTCAGGACCCTGGAGAGGTCCCTAACAGTGGACTTTCCCATCACAATATGTTTTTTTTTTTCTTTCCTGGCTGTTGGTGCCAAGAGTGTTGACCGTGGAGCCAACCAAACTAAAGTTGTTAGCAATCTCAATCTCTTCCCTATCTAGCCTGCTGCCGCCAATTGGTCCAGTGGTGAGAATCTCTGCCTTCTTGACATTGAGCTTCAATCCATACTGAAGGCTTCAGTCCTTGACCCTCTGCAGCAAGCATTTTAGGTCCTCCTCAGTTTCAGCAAGCAGGGTTGTGTCATCTGCATAATGAAGAATGTTAATAGATCTTCCACCAATCCTGATGCCACACTTCTCCTCATAGAGCCCAGCCTCTCAGATAATCTGTTCTGTATATAGGTTGAAAAGGTATGGAGATAGGACACATCCCTGGTGTACAACTTTCCCAATTTTGAACCATGCAGTGTTTCCCTCCTCTGTTTTGACAACTGCCTCTTGGTCCAAGTATAGGTTTCTCATTAGCACGATCAAGCGTTCTTGGATTCCCATACTTCTCAGAGTCAGCCACAGTTTGTTATGATCTACGCAGTCAAACGCATTTGCATAATCAATGAAACACAGATATACATTCTTCTGGTATTCCCTGCTTTCAGCTAAGATCCATCTAGCATCAGCTACAATATCCCTAGTACCATGACCCCTTATAAAGCTAAAAAAATAGACATAGTTTATATTGAGACCAAAGAAAGAGTCTATAATAGTAGAACCATGGGGATTACTTTTTCAAGTCCTTTCATTTTTAAGGAGGCTCAGAGAGGTAGAGTGATTTACCCAAAGTCACATAGCTCTTAATGATCCAAACTATAACCAGAACCTTTTGTCTTTAAATTTTAGATCGTCTTCCTTTGTCCTAGGTGGTATCTTTGAGTCTTAAAAACCTAAGGAGACATTAAAAATCTAAGGAGACATTCATCCTTTCTGAAGGGCATATATAACCTTATCCCCACAAAGATGTCCAGAGTGGAGTCCTCGTCCCAGGCAAATAATCACAAGGTCGCACAGGACACAACGTAAAGCAGGAGCCCAAATCTCAGTGGGGGCACCAAGCTCTATCACTGGGAGCCAACACGCTTCATTTTCATGTCTACATCATTTTCACGTCATTAAGTGCTAAGTACACAAAGAAAAGCACCTGGAGCTGCCCGAGTTGGACCCTTCTGAAGTAAATGGTGACAGGAGGGACAGAGAAAGCCACATTGTGGACAACTGGATGCTTTGTGCAGGATTTAGACACAGGCAGATGCAGCCAGGCATCGATCCGCCAGGCTTGCTCCTGCTGTGTCAGGTGCCAAGGCCTAGAGGGAGCTCTCGACGTGCTGGGAGCCCAGGAGCACCACAGCTCCTGGGAAAAGACCGGAATGACAGAGCAGAGGCTTGCTTTTTCTTTTCAATTTGCTTCATCGGTTTAGGAGAAAGGAGAGAAATAATTCCCAAACCGCTCTGCTTACTGAAGCAGGGAAATATTTAAAAATGTATCATTAGATTACTTCTTCCCTGTCTCCCTAGGAAATCAAGTATTATTTTTTCCCTTAAATCCAGGCTAAAAGCCAGTATTTCCCATCCCTTTCTATAGCATATGGCAAGCATTAATGATAACAGAGTAACACTGTCTCCTGATTAAAACTGCTGGATTAAATGGACCTCTTTTATTTCTGCTACAACTTGCCTTGTAACATAATGACCAACTTTAAATCCATCAAGGTGGAGTACAGAGTGTGATTGCTTAACTTCAGACATGGAAATCTAGTCAATTTTACCTGCTATTCAGCCAGGGTAGACTCCCAAGTAGAGCACAGCCCTGCCAAATTCAGATGATCAATTCCTCAACTCCTAATCATTCATCAGGGGGCTGGCATGTGCATCTACCAACTCATTGCTAAAATGTTTTCTTCAGGTATAGGCACATGGGGCTTCAAGGAGCATAAGGTGAAGGAGAACTTTGAAATTGTTTTAAATGATGTACAGTCGTGTCTGGGGAGAAAAGCATTGCAATTTCCAAACAAAGATAGAAGAAACACAAATAATTAAAAATCATTTCGATTATTGAGTACCTTGAAAATATCTAAGCTACCTATTTTTAAAAACAATTGTCCAAGTATGAGGCAGGAGTGAAAATGACTGTTATTAGCCAAAAATATAACGTGAATGTGTATGTCTGTGTGCACGCCCACATTTAGATACATACATACTTGCTCATACAGAGAAGTCAGTTCCTTTTATGTATGTGTGTGTGTGTGGACAATTCTAGGGAAGATTATCTTGCACACAAAGCAAATGCCCTGCCCCCATTGTGAGGGAAGCAGTTCCCCTGAGATTAGGAAAGAAGGAATTGCTTATGGTCAGCAGAGGCCAGGAGAACAATGGAGACCCCAGCTAAAGGCACAGCAGCAGCCGCTTGCTCAGATGGGTGGGGGACTGACCACATGGCCATTGCAAACTAGATGGCATTGTCAGTATCATCAGAAGTGACTAAAAGGGGCTTGAATTAGCAATTGTTATGATTAGCAGGTGGTTTAAGCGATATGAGGCCCATGAAGTGACTCTAGCAGTGGGGGAGGGTGGAGTGGACACTGGAAAGCATTTGTTTTTCTATCACACAAAATAGAGGGATTTCTATTTTCCTGTTTCCTACTAGAATATGGGAAGGACTGCAGTCCACCTAAAGAAAATAATCAAGTTCTCTAAGAGAGAATAATTTTTAAGAGAAGAAAATACAAATGTTCTTTCAAATAATTTTGTTATGATAGAAGTCATGATAAATGAGATTTGATAAAAGATATAAAAATGCAATTGAATTACAATTGACAAAATTTGATACTGCTAGATATTTGTTTTTTAAAAGTCTTTTTAACTCAATTTGTCCTCTATAAACCAGTTGCTATGAGGTCAACTACAGCTCATGGCAATGCCATGGGTGTCAAAGGAAAGTTGTGCTCTGTGGGGTTTTCAGTAGTTAAGTTATTGGAAGGAGATCACCAAGGCTTTCTTATGAGGTGCCTCTGGATGGCCTCGAACCACTAACTTGTTGGTTCGCAGCCCAGTGTATTAACCATTTGGTTTGCCCATAACTCCTTGCCCTAAATAGCTTCTAAGAGATGGTTCAAAGCTTAATAAATTAACACTTCTTAACTTAGAAACTATTTATTCCCCAAGTTTTTCTCACTCACCTGATTCCCACATAAACACAAAAGTGACTTTTCATGCCCTGTTTTCTTACTTCATGAATCTCAGAACATAAGTAAACATTGTACCAGCTTCTTTTTCGTTTTTCCTTTGAAAAGAAAGTCTTCGATAATGAATCTTCACTCGTAAATACTTTTCTCAGAGAGGAACTTCCAGAAATTCATAGAACAGAATTGTCAGGAAAGGATGGATGGTCTGTTTCCCTCTCTTCTTTTCACTGCCTTCAAGTACAGTTTCCACAATGCATCTATTTTCAAGTATATGTTTTAACTAAATAGAAAAGTTGTTTTGCTTCAGTTTTCCACAGCCATTAGGCAAGTGTATATAGCAGAGACTAAGCATGGGATTAGAAACACAAGCTCATTTTTCATAGGTCATCTTTCTATAGGTCTGGAAATTCTGAAATTCAATGATGGTACTTATTCACTTAGTGGATTTGGACAAAGAGCCTTATTAAATAAAAATTCATTCTGAAATATGTCTCAGGAAGAATTGGACAGTTGATATATGAAGTGCAAGTCCAGGCAACTTCAGAGGACACCAACATCACTCCAACTGGGAGCCTACTATTCACGTCAACCTAGATTAGATGTAGTTTCAGATTTTGTGGTTACGATGCTAAAAGTATGGTAAAGAGGAAAATGACAAAATTGAGCTAAGAAAAAAGTCCAATTATTAATAGTACTTACCACTAAATGATATTTGTCTTTTAATGGCCTAAGTAAATTCAAAATTATAATGGCAGTTTGTCCTTTTTTTCAAAGGAAGCCTTTCTTTGGATCTAAAGTATTCAATTACACTTTACTAGTTGAAATCCTACAAAGCCGATGTCTTTGACTTGTAATGATTTCTTAGGTGTCTGAATAAATATTTCCATTTTGTGTTGTTGTTGTTAGGTGCTGTCAAGTCGAGAAAGACTCACAGTGACATTATCAACAAAAGATCTGAACCTAGTCCTGTCCTGCACCATCCTCACATTTCCTGACACACAGGAGTGCTTTGCAGCAATCACCATGTCAATCTACCTGGTTGGGGGCCTTCGTCTCCTTTGCCAACCCCCTACACTTCCCAACACATCATGGCCCTCTCCAAGGAATATCGCCTCCTAGTAACATGTCCAAAGTATGTGAGGTGAAGCCTCATCATTCTTGCTTCCAAAGGGCACTCCAGCTGCACCCTCTCTAAAACATATCTATTTATTCCCTTCGCCATTCATGTGCTCTTCTCAACAACCCCAACTCAAAGGCGTCAATAATTTTTCTGTCATCTTTATTCATTGTCCAGGTCTCAGATGCATTAATCAGAAAGATTGTGGCCTGAATCAGACACACCTTAGTCCTCAAAGTGATATCACTACTCCTTAATAATTTGGAAAGGTCCCTAATGGTAGATTTTTCCAAGTGCAATGCATTTCTTTATTTCCTGACTGCTCATACCAAGGGTGTTAATTGTGGATCTAAGCAAGATGAAGCTATTGACAGTTTCAAGCATCCCTCCATCCATTATGACATTACTTATTGATCGAGGTAAGGATCTTTGTTTTCTTAATATTGAGATGCAATCCATTCCTTGATCTTCTGCAACAAGTGCTTCAAATCCTCAATCTCAGCAAGCAAGGTCATGTCATCTGCATAATGCAGGTTATTTATGAGTCTCCCTCTAATCCTGATGTCACACTCCTCTTCACAGAGTCCAGCTTTGATCATCTGAAGAATAGGTTCAACCTATTGGTATTTAACACCAATGATAGAAGACCAGATGAGTTGTGGGATGATATCGAGGATATCATCCATGAAGAAAGCAAAACGTCATGACAGAAACAGAGGAGAAGGAAAAAAATCTAACTGGATATCAGTTAAACACTCAAGATTGCACTGGAATGTCAAGAAGCCAAATCTAAAGGAAAACATGAAGTGAAAAGAGCTGAACAGACAATTTCAAAGGGCAGCTTGGAAGGGCAAAGCAAATTATTGTAGTGGAATGTGCAGAGAGCTGGAATTGGAGAATAAAAGGGAAGAAATTGCTCTGCATTTCTCAAGCTGAAAGAATTGAAAACCAAATTTAAGCCTTATGTCACAATATTTAAAGATTCTATGGGCAATATATTGAATGATCCAGAAAGCACTGAAAGAAGATGGAGGGAATACACAGAGCCATTATAACAGAAAGAATTGATTGATATGGAAAAATGTCAGGAAGTACCATATGAGCAAATGCCAATGGTAATGAAAGAGGAAGTAGAAGCTGCATTGAAGGCATTAGCCAAAAATAAGGCCACAGGAATCAATGGGATAGCAATTGATTTGTTTCAATTAACAGATGCAGCCTTGATGTACTCATCAGTCTATGTCAGGGAATTTGGAGGATGGCTGTCTGGCCAAGGAATTAGAAGAGGTACATATTTGTACCTATTTCCAAGAAGGGTGATCCAACTGAATGTGGAAGTTACCAAACAATATCATTGATATTACATGCACACAAAATACTGCTGAAGATCATTAAAAAATGGCTGGAACAGTACATAAATAGGAAATTGCCAGAAGTACAAATGAAATTTGGAAGAGGCTGTGGCACCAGGTATATCATTGATAATGTCAGATGGATCCTGGCTGAAAGTAAGGAATATTAAAAGAATGTCTATTTATGCCTTATTGACTATGCAAAGGCATTTGACTGTGTGGATCATGACAAGTTGTGACTGACATTGAGAAGAATGGGAATCCCAGAGCACTTGATTATGCTCATGAGAAACCTATTCCTGGATCAGGAGGCTATTGTAAGAACAGAGCAGGGGAGCACTGCATGGTTTGGAATTGGGAAGGGAGTATATGAAGGATGTTTTCTAATTCCATACCTGTTCAATCTATATGCTTTATTATGTACAAACCATAATTTGAGGTAAAAGATTGAGACTGAAACAAGTTTAAGAACAAAACCTCTGATCCAAATTAAATGCAATACACTCGAGTCAATTCTAGCTCATTACAAACCTCAGTTTGGTTTCCAAAAGTGGCCTTCTCCTGAGGAATGGCTGGTGAATATGACTCACTGATCTTTTGGTATCTAGTGCAACATATAATGAACTCCATAAAAGAAATCACTATAAATGTATTTTTAAATATATTATTGAGAAGAAACTTTCATAAACCACAAATTTTTACAAAGTCCCCCTTCACCTACAACACTGCCATATCTTAGATCAAGTGCATCTAGCAGCTTGTATTTTGCAGACAACTATTCTCATTTGCCCAAACTCACTAAGTCTTCCTCCTGACTGATTCACTTCACTCAGAGCATAAGAAAAGCAGAGTAACCAAATGACTACCAACTGTGACACCCACTCTGAATTATCTTATCAATAATTAAACAGAGCCTGTATTGGCAACCTGGCTCGTGTAGATGTTAGTATTGCCAGTTCAAAAGGGGCTTTCCCCCGACCCTGGATCATTAGAGAAATTATGGGCACATGAACCTGGTCTCAAAAATGTGTGATCTCTAATGTCTGTCCCCGTCTTCTGTTGTATTGATCCCCATCCAAATGGTCAAACCCGAACAAGCCTTTTAAAGCAAGAAATAAATAGGCTTCTTGTATCCTGCAGGAAACTAGACCATTCAGACACAATTGGAAACATTTTCCAGCAAAGCTGATGCATTCGTACCTCACCTGACTGAACAGAAATTAACCCCCATTCACGATACTGACCCCACTCAACTTACTCAACCTGCCGCACTTGAATACTCATGGATGTTTATTCACACATTGCTTTGAAACACTTATGTATTTAATCTGTTTCATGCAGGCCAACCCGGAGAGACCCCTGGTTATTTGTTCTTTTCATTAGTATGATGTTGGTGAGAATGATTGTAACACAGGTTTCAGATAATTGGAATCTTTCTCATTACGGAAATAAAGAGGAACATCATCTTTGATCTGGTAACCCAAACTGTCAAGACAAATCAGAAGCATCCTAAAAGGAAAGCCCAAAAGACTGGGGGTTTTGTGGCTGATTTTGTTTTTAAATGTAACAAGGTCAAACACACACACACACACACACACACACACACACACACACAAGTACATTTGTCTTTCCCAAAATGTTGCAACAATATATCTGTAGATCTGAATCAGATCCCATGCCCAAGATTTCTTTTAGGGCATTTTATTTTGATGTCAAAGATCTCAAAAGTGGGCACATTCGTTTAACAATTATAAACTTTATACACTAAAGCTTTCTGTAATATTTTTAAGCACTTGTTCTTTTTAGGACATCTAGTGGCAGTATGGTTAATACATTTAGGTGCTATTAACACACGGAATGCCCAAAGACATCACCCACTCCATGGGATAAAGACAAAGCACTCTGCTTCTGTAAAGATTTACAACTTTGGAAACTATAAGGGGAAATTCAATTCTGTCCTATACAGTTGCTATGAGTTGGAATCAACTCAGTGGCAGTAAATTTTTATTAATATTCCTTTAATAGTTATTTTTTTAAATAATAATTTTAAAATTAAACTAACGTGTACTCTATTTTTTTAAAAAGTGCATTGGAACTAGTGGTACTATTGTTACGCTGTCAATAACCCAAATCGAGCATTCGGAGGTATAAAATCCTATAATTATCCTAGGTTGGTCTCACTGTGATATTTTAGAACTGCCACACAAACTATGCAGTATCAGGGACAAAAGAAGGACAGGGCAAGGTTCAGATCTGTTATTCATAAGATTGTTATGAGTCTTAGTCAACTCAATGGCATTTAGTAGCACCACTTCAATCAGATACTTACAAAGGAATAGATGGAATTTCATTTCTAATAAGCATAATGGAAAAATATACCTTCCCAAGATTAATTGCTTATATCACAAAGGATATCTGCTTTTGTTCAAATTAGAAATCTGAGGACACTTAGTTGTACTGGGCCTACTATTAAGTTAAATGCTTCAGTTCTACTGCTTTGTGGCATTGTTTCTAGGGGTTTAAAAGCTTGCAAGCATCCATACAAGAAAGAAAAATAGGGCTTCATTCACTAGGAAAGGTGGAGACAACAAAAGAGAAGATGCTCAGCCCAAATGAATTGACACAGCAACTACAGCAATGGGCTCAACTATGTTAGAGAATGTGAGGGTGGCACAGGATAGAACACGGTTCAGATCTGGGATTCACAGAGTTGCCATAGGTTGTACTTGACTCAATGGCATCTAAAAACACAATAACACCTGCAGCAAAAGAGGGAGAAGGAGAATGAGGTATAGGATGGAGACATTAAATATGTGGTTCATTAACTCCACAAAAAAATCTGCCTCCTCTACCACAATAACAGAAACGGATGGCGCTCAGCTACCATTATCATTTGTTGTTAGGTACCATTGACTTGAGTATGACCCATAGTGATTCTCTGAACAAACTATCTGAACCATGTCCTATTCTGTGCCATCCTCACACTTCTTGACAGAAAAGAGCCAATCCACCTTGTTGAGGGTCTTCTTCTCTTTTGACAACCTTCCATCTTTCCAAGCATGTGGCCCTTCTCCAAGGAATATTCTTTCCTAGAAACATGCAGCCTGAAGTATGTGACATGAAGCTTTATCATCTTTGTCTCCAAGGAGCACTCTGATTATTTCTCCATGATATATTTGTTTGTTCTTTTGGCAGCCAATGAAATATTCTGTATGCTCTCCAACATCACAGCTCAAAGGCATCAATTCTTCTTCTGTTATCCTTATAAGTTGTCCATCTTTCAGATATATAGCAAGTGATTGGAAAGACCATGGCCTAAATCAGACACACTTTAGTGCTCCTCAATAATTTGGAGAGGCCAATGAATGCAGACTTTCCCAGTGCAATATAATATGTCTCTTCAAATATTGATTGTGGACCCAATATGATGGAATCGCTGATCATTTCACTCTTTTCTCCACCTATAGTGATATTGCCTATCAATCCAGTGGTAAAAATTTCTGTTTTCTTGACATTTAGATGCAATCCATATTGAAGGCTGTATTCTCTGATCTTCTGCAGCAAGTACTTCAAGTTTTCCTTTTATCAAGCAAGTTTATGTCACCTGCATAATGCAGGTTATAGATGAGTTTTCCTCCAAACTTGATGCCACATTCTTCTTCATAGAGTTCAGCTTCTCAAATAATTTGTTCAGCATGCAGACTGAATAGGTGTGGAGAAAAGACACAACCCTGATAAACCCTGATACACTTCTTTCTTAATTTCAAACCATGTAATTTTCCCATCCTCTGTTCACACAACAGCTTCTTGGTCTAGGTATAAGGTTTCACACGATCACAAATAAGTGCTCTGGGATTCCTAATCTTCTCAATGTTAGCCATGACTTTTATGATCCACACAGTCAGGGAATTCATAATAAATAAAGCATAAATAGACATTCTTCTGGTGTTCTTTACTTTTAGCCAGGATCCATCTAACATCAACAATGATACTGATACGACAGCCTCTTCTAAATCCTGCTTGAATTTCTGGTAGTCCCATATCTAGGTGCTGTTCTAGTGGTTTTTGAATGGTCTTCAGCAGTATTTAGCTTGCATGTGATATTAGTGATATTGTTGAACAATTTCCACATTCTGTTGGATTGCCTTTCTTGGGAATGGAAACAAACATAGATCTCTTCCAGTCAGTTGACCAGACAATTGTCCTCCAAATTTCCTGGTAAACACTGGTGAGCAAGTGCAGGGCTGCCTCTGTTGAAACTTTTCCCTGTAGAATGTAAAGAAAATCTACAGACTGGGGAAAGCATTTGGTTACATCTCCAACAAGGATCTCAATACAAAAGTTTCCAGAACACCACAGGGCCTCCTAAAGATTGAAACCCCCAAAACAAAATAGGCAAAAGACATGGAAAGACTTTTCAAAAAAGAAGACATTTAGATGACACATGAAGAAATGCTCAAAATCAATGGCAATCAAAGAGACACAAACCAAAACCACAAGGAGATACCATCTCACCTTAGTAACAATGGTAGAGTTTAACAGGACAGCAAGAGATAAATGTTGAAGAGGATGTGGAAATATTGGAACTCTTTTATACTGATGATGGGATCTGTTGTAAATTGGTAAAATGATTCCGAAAGGCAGTTTGGCATTTCCTCAAAAAGCTGAACATAGACATTATATGTGGTCCAGCTATTTTACTAATAAGAATATACCTCGAGAAAAACGGAGCTGAGACCCAAACAGAAATTGGTACAGCGATGTTTATAGCAGTGTTATTCATAATAGCAAGGAAATTCAAATAGCCAAAATGTCCACCACCAAACAAATAGATGAAGAAACGATGGCACTTTCATGCAATAGAATACTATACAGCACTCAGGAGCAACAATTCTATAAAATACTATGCAACATGAGAGAGTCTAGAAAGTAAATGTGAAGTGAATGAACTCAGTCTTACAAGTACAAATACTGCATAAGATCATTATTGGTAAAATAGAGGGACAACTAGTCAGAAAATCAAAAGGCAAATTGCATTAGGAAAAGATGCTGTCATGGACCTCTCCAGAGTACTGAAAAGCAGTGATGTCAGTCTAGAGACTAAGGTGCACCTAATCTAAGCCATGGTTTTTGCAATTATTTGCTATGCATCAGAAAGCTGGACAACGACTTAGGATGATAGAAGAAGAATCGATGCCTTCAAGTTGTGGCATTGGAGAAGAGTATTGAATATACCATGGACTGCCAAGAAAATAAATTAAGTCTGTCTTGGAGAAGGTGAAACCAAGTTTCTCCTTAGAGGCTAGGATTTTGAAGCTCCACCTCACATACTTTGGGCACATGACCAGGAGAGACCAATCCTTTGAGAAGGGTAGAGGGATAGCACAGGAGAGGAAGACCCTGGATGAGATGGATTGATACAGTAACTGGGGCCATAGGGGTTGGTGTGTTGGGGTCAGTGAGACTGGCACAGGGCAGGACAAGCTTCAGAGCTGTTGTACATAGGGGCACAATGAGTCACAGGTGACTTGATGGCACATAAAGATGACAACGACAACAACAACAACAACTAATAAGATATATATATAAAAAGCTGAAGGGAATGGGGGGCTGATGGTGGAGAGGAGAAGAAATCACTGGGATGGCAGAATTTAGTGGGCAAAGGGACATAGTGAAGGAGTTAGAAAAAAATCTCGTGGGGATCTGAAAAGATGGGTTAATAAAGAGCATACTTCAGTGGTCTTTAATTTTATACACATTGTATAGGAATATTGTATAAGACACAATGTGAATGAAGGAAGTGTAGAAGGAATGTTTAAAACACAATAGACATGAATGAAACACAGTATATATGAAATTTGTATGCAAATCAATATAAAAGAATTTAAAAACACACCCCCCCTAAAAAAAGGTCACAGTTTAAAAATCCTGTAGAACAATTCTATCCTGCTCATATGGAGTCATCACAAGTCAGAATTACTTGGTAGTTGTAATAATAAAAAAGTGCCCATAAAACATATCTATGCATATATATGTATGTGTATGTGTATATATAAAATATTCCCATAATCCAACCATATGCATATGTCAGAAATAGTCTTAGGAACAACATTTGCTTACTCCAGAAAAATCAAGTATCAGATTATTGATGTTACATATAAAGAGTGTTGATTTAGCTTCCATCCTTTCTATGGACTGAATCGTAAATAACTTTAATAGATTTGTGGACATTTTAAAAATGTATAACTTATTAATAGACAAAACCCACAATTTTAATTTCCACAATTCAGCAAATATAATAAAAACTCTACGTGTAAGATAAGCTACTAAACACTGGTAGAGGTGAGGCTCCAGCATGGATTAAATATAGCCACTGCCTTGAAACTCAGAATCTAAGGAAAAAGATATTGGAAAGAAAAAGCTAAACAGCATATATAGTGGCCATTTTTCAATATAAGAAGAGTGAGATTTAACAAGACTAAGTAATTTTTTCAAATCACTGAGTAAACTGTGAAGTCAGAACTCAGGCTTGGGCCTTTTTATTTTGAAGCACCTGCTCTTATTTCATTACAGGGCTGCCCCAGAGGAAGAGGCGAACAATTTGAAGGGCAAATAAATGCAAGTTTCACAAAGCAGGAGGCATGTCAGCTAGAAGTATTTTGTCCATTGTTTACAGATAGTGTAAGGCAAGGCTTCTCTCTCAGGATGTTTTGTATTTTCAATGTGTCTATGACCTCATAAATGTAATTGGCCTCTTATTATTTTTTTTTCAAAGAAAGGAATTTGTACTGAGGATAATGCCAAACAAGACATAATCCACACGCCTTTTATGTACACACTTTTGGCAATAATTTTCATAGCATATTCCTACTAATCATGTTAGCAAAGGCTAGCAGAATGAGTTCACATTCCAGCAGCATAGAAAACTGATGATGGAAACTACCCTAGGGCTATTGAGTCATCTAATGACAGCAGCTTTAATTTAAAACATGTTGCGGGTAATAGACCAAGTGGATAATCCACTTGTGGATAATTGAGAGTATATCTGTGCCCTAATTTTAAGATCTAGGTATTTCATAGAGATCCTAAACATAACATATCATAAAAGAACCTGTTCCCAATGCACTAGTATCCATTAAAATCAATAGGATTTTGCAAGCCATGCATATGATAGATAGTACAAAATGTAATTAGTATTGGAAAATTGCTATAAAATCTTGAGCTCTGTGTACTTAAATGATCAAGATGTTTTCCACTGGGGGTCCTTTTTTAGAGCAATCTAGTGAATAGAGTCTGAAATATTAAATAATAAGTGTCATGCTGATTTTTAAATAAATGAAGCCTGCTGTTTGTCTGCACAGAAATACAAAAATGTACCTCTGACAAAGCATTACTGTGGATGACACATTCTGAGATGAGGTGAAAAGCAAGATTGAACAGCTCATGGGCTGAAATTTTTTTACTCTCTATCTGACCTGCTGGGAATAAATTATCTGACACTGACAACCCTTAGGCAAAGAGTTTGTAATGGAAACCCCGCCCCCCCAAAGCCTTAAATATGAAGTATTCCATTAGATACTATATAATTTAGTTTTCTCATATATATATATATATATATATATATTTATTTCAAAATAAGGCACACAAACATACATATACTGTTTCAAAAAGGTTCTTGAGAAAGACATACACACACAGAGAATGGAAGGAATACGTGCACATTTTCTTTTTCTTTCTTTTTTTCTTAACCTTATCAGTGCATTCCGGGTCACATAGGCATTGTGCTGACTCTGGATGAAAACACCCCTTTGATGGAGGATACATGCTGAAAGGGAGAATTCTGAATTATGTTCTCTAAATTATCCAAGGCTTGGAGAGCAAGTATTGATTTTAAAAATGACTGAGCCAGACCTCGTACTGCAAAGCCCCCACCCTCCCTCCCTGCCCGCGCCCCAAAGCACAACAAGAGATCTCGGGTGCTGGGCAGCCACCATGAGGCCCTGGGCTGGCATTGTTTCAAAAAATCAGAAAGTCATCCATCAACCAAGGAGTCATTGGAGTAAGTACATGGTAGCTAAAGACACATTTTATCTGCTCACAGGCTCCGATTCAGTGAGCTATGAGGGGAATTAGAAAGATATTGGACCGATTAACTAATGCACTCTGGGAACCATGAACTGTTAAGGTGTTTATTTTGCTGCCTCATATGAAAGAATGAGGAGAAGTTTATCTGCATAGTTAAGCGTTCTATTTGCTTAGGCCATAAATAACTAGGGAGACCCTCCAAGTCAGATTGAGGACCGAAATTTGTTCTGTAAATGCTTCCCATACTTTGCAAACAATTCAAGCACAGCATGATTGCACTGCTGTTATGGGTGAGTGTGTGTGTGTGTGTGTGTGTGTGTGTGTGTGTGTGAACAGCATGTTCATTTGCTCGGGTATGGTTCCTTGGGATTTATTACGAGATAGCAGAGAAATATAGAGACTAACATTACTTGTTTCTGTGGGTTGAGAACATTATTAAGACAGTTGTAATGAATGCTATTAATAAGCACATCAGAAGTTAAGATAGATTAACACTGGAATTTTTTTTAACCTCCTTTTAAAGGAGGGGATACTTGTTTATCTCTGAAGAACATATTTATGAATATATTTATGCTTATTCTTATTCTTCAAAGTTAAATTATTGGATAAACTTGAGACATAAAATTCCAAGTTTTTAATTTTCTCCCGTTTTTAAGTAAATTCAAGCGAAAATGCAATGGTTTCATTTATCTCTGAAGAACATATTTATGAATATATTTATGCTTATTCTTTTTCTTCAAAGTTAAATTATTGGATAAACTTGAGACATAAAATTCCAGGTTTTTAATTTTCTCCCATTAGCGAGTAGACTCTCAGGCCTAGCACATGTTTGAAGGGATAAACCGTTTGAATAATACAGAATTTAGAAAAGGGACTCAGCACCTCAGCATTTCCTGGGGGTGGAGGCTAGAGAGTGTCTGAAATGTCACTGGAAGGCTTTTAACAACTCCCCTGGTCTCTTCCCCCAAAATACCTACATCAAATCCATGAAGATGCTCTGCTTCCACAAGTGTGTCGATGGAAAATGACACTAGACATTGCTGAAAGTACCTTGTGGGATAAAGTATCTTCTAGTTGAAAATCATTGATAAAGAAAAAAAAAATTGTCATTGTTCTTTAGGTTTTTGAGGAAAACTTTTGAATTCTCTTTGAGGGCATCAGACTAAAAGTTACAAAGCAGAAGATCCTCGAGTGTATTTGATGTGGTGACAGTGACAGCATCTGAGTGTCTCATGTGGACTATCCACCATGCTGCAGGGAGAGGTCCAAAAACTGTTTCACATTTTATGTTCTTTTCTGCGATATAATGTTCTCAATGGCTCATTTGACTTACAAATGGAGGGTCTTTTAAAAGCTATCTGTTTAGAAATTTCTGTATTCTCCCTGAAATTTGAAGTAAAAATGATTGCCCAGGTTCATGGAATCCATGTTTTCAATGATGATTTAAGAAAACTAGTCCAATTCCTTTGTTGCCTGCTGAAAAACATTACTTTGAAATTTATCTCATAGAAACACTCTTAGTTATATTTTTCCCTTGGCCTTTTCAAGGATATGCAATTGAGTGATAGCCCTGATTTCATTACCAATTCACCCCGAAAAAGGGCAACTTTATGGGTCAAGGTTGAAATACCAAGACAGGAGATAAAAAGAAACCTAATCTACCTCTAAATCGCTCTGCAACTTGGTAGTTATTAGAAGGCAGACCTACACGGAACCAAGGTCAAGCCTAAACTTGGCCCTTATCCAATGAATTCAGGAAGCAGATTTTCACAGAAAATTCACCACTCTCTCTCCCTTATCAAAGTGTCAGGGGAAGAGTGGATGTTCTAGACTATATAATCTTTGCTAAACTTAAGACCAATGTTGCAGTCACTGTGTCGATCCATCTTGTTGAGGATCTTCCTCTCTTTCCCTTACACTCAAGGTGCTTGTCCCTTCTGGTAATATGCTCAAACTATATGAGATTATGTCTCACTATCCTTGCTCCTAGAAAGTATAGTATTCTGGGTGTACATGATAAGCCATGTGTATAAGTCCATATTTTGTACCAACACCACAATTCCAAAGCATCAATTTTTTTTC
>NW_006399975.1:1854141-1856014 GCF_000299155.1 Elephantulus edwardii | reverse complement strand
ATCCAAAATAATGATTAGAAAGTGAAAATAGGATAGAAAAATCATTAACCCTATTAAATAGAAGATATGGGACTAAAACTATTCAAGTGCAGATATTTTTATTTTTAATTTTTTTTCAAGGGCAGAAACTTTTTAAAAGATAATTACTAATACAAATTAGAGATCATTCTAAATTTTCTGAATATAATGATTTTATTTCATTCTCATAATAATGTCTTGAGATAAGTATTATATTGTCTCATTAAACTGAGGGAATTAATTCAGTCTCATAAGGACAAATACTGCATAAAACCCTTATTGTAATAATGGATGATGGGGGTGAAATAATGGAAACATTCAGTGGGGACTCAAGGAGACTGGGGATAATTGGCATAGATTAATAGTGATTGGTTATACAAAGTAACAGTGTATATGGATGATTGCATGAAACAGAATGTAAATGAAATATTATATAAAACACAGTGTACATTAGTGAAGAACAAGAAAATAAATGTATTGCTCATCACATAAATAAATATAAAGCAAGGCTTTGGACTTAGGCAATCTGATTCTATAGCCTATATACAATCGTAACTACCTACTTGAATAACAAGCATTTAAGTTACCCACTTCTGACTTTAAAGGAAAAAAAGAAAATTCACCATTGTCAAGTCAATTTTGACTCTCAGTGACCTTTCATCACATTTCTGATAGAACTAAAATTTTCAGGTATCCATCTAACTACATTTTACTGAAGGTACTGGCAAAAACTAAAGCTTTGAAATGTACTTGGGGGTGTTTCAGCAAACAGATGTAGCCCTGGTTTTGCCCACTCACCTAGGCCAAGAAATTTGGAAGACAGCTACCTGGTGAACCAACTGGAAAGATCTATATTTGTGTCAATCAAAAAAGTGATCCATAGAAAGTAGAAATGTACTGAATTGATTGAATATCATTAATAGCACACAGAAATAAAATACTGGTGAATATTATTCAAGAATGACTAGAACACTGTATTGACACAAAATTGTCAGAAGTTCAAACTGTATTCAGAAGAGACCATAGAATCTGGTATCAGATGAATCATGGCTGAAAGTAATATAAGAAAGATGTTTACTTGTACTCTATTGAATACACAAAGGCATTATACTCCATAGACCATAATAAATTACAAGTGCTATTTTGAAGAATAAGACTCAGCACTTAATTGTGCTCATGCAGAACTTGCACATGAACCAGTAAGTAGACACTTTAACAGAATAAGGGCATACTCTATAGTTTAAGTCAGGCAACATGGGGGTGAGATAATATCTTTTAATGATATCTAGTCAATCTGTGTGCTGAGCAAGTAATCCAAGAAGCTGGGCTAAAAGAAAAATATGCTAGCAGAATTGGAGAATCAACAACCTGAGTTAACAGATAACACAAGTTTGCTTTCTGAAAGTGAAGATGAATTCAAGCACTCAGTGAAAAAAGATCTAAGTCTAAGTCTTCAATATGTATTATATCTTAACATCAAGAAAGTAAGAATCCTCACAACTGGACCAATAATCAGGATCATAATTAAGGGGAAAAAGATTGAAATTGTTAATAATTGCTAATGATATAATTTTACTTTTGATTTAAAACAAGACCCATGAAAACAGCAGTCAAGAAATCAGAAGCTGCTGGTGCAACCATTGTGGAAGGTGATATGGCACTTTCTCAAAAAGTTGCAAATTGAGACACCATTTGACCCAGCAATTCCACTACTGGGGATATACCCCAAAGACTCCATAACTGACATCCAAGCAGATATATGCACACCCGTGTTTATCGTGGCTTTGTTCACAATAGCAAGGAGTTGGAAACAACTGAAGTGCCCATCAACAAATGAATGGATAGAGAAGCTGTG
>NW_006399975.1:1847101-1854041 GCF_000299155.1 Elephantulus edwardii | reverse complement strand
AAGAAACTGTGCAGCAATCCCATAGGCTTGTTGTTAGAATCCACCAGCTTGTCCATGGAAGGATGGACAAATTCTATGTGTTTTACTGCTTCTAAAAACCAAATGAAGGTCAGCTAAGAGTCAGTTCCTACTTGATGAAGTAACAAAAACAACATGCCTTTAGGTCAGGTACACCTTAGTCTTTAAACTGGTATTCTTGCTCTTTAGCACTTTCAAAGTGATCTCTGACAGCAGATTTGTGCAATGTAATACATTTTTGTTTCTTGACTGCTGCTTTTGGGTGTTAATTGTTAACTTAAGCAAAATTAAGTCTTTGACAACTTCCATCTTTTCTTCTTCTATTAATAAGCAACCAGTGTTGCTTACTGGTTCCATTGTGAGTATTTTTGTCTTCTTTATGGTGAAATGTAATCTATGCTGAAGGCTATAGTCTGATCTTCAGTAAACATTTCAAGTCCTCTTCAAGCAAGCAAGTTTATCATCTATGTAATACAAGTTGCTGATGACTATTCCTCTACTTCTTCTGTTGCATTCTTCATACAGTCCAACTTCTTGGATTATTTGATCAGCATAGTGATTAAAAGAGGTATAGTGAAAAGATTCAACCCTGGTACACATACTTTCTGATTTTAAAGAATGAAGTACCCCCCTTGTTCTGTTGAAATAACTGTTTCTTGATTTATGTTCAGTTTCCACATGAGCACAAGTAAAAGTCCTGGAATTCCTACTCTTCAAATGCTATCCATAACTTATTCTTATCCACATAGTCAAATGCCTTTGCATAGTGGATAAAACACAAATAAGTATCTTTCTGGTATACCTCCCCAGCTTTCAATACAATCCAACTGATTTAGCAATAATGTCTATTTTACCACAACCTCTTTTGACTCAGCTAGGCTTTCTGGAAGTTCCCTGTCGATATAATGCCCAATTGTTTACATACTAATCTTTAATATGCAATGATGGTAATACTATCCGATAATTTGCACATTGTGTTGGAAACTATTGAAGACTAGTACCATAGTGCATTATGTGTTGTGCTGCTAATAAAAAAATCAGGGATTTGAGTACACTAGCTTCTCTGCAGAAGAAAAGTGTACAATCTCTTCCTATATAAATATACAGCCTCTGAAATCTTATGGAGGACCACGTTGAGTCGTAATTGACTCAATGGCGGTGGGTACATACATTTCGGATGTTGTAAAATCCAAGTTTTGTGCGAGAGAAAATCAACTCTATATGTTGCTGTTGTTGTTGTTGTTAAGTGCCATCAAGTTGTAGACGACTCATAGTGACCCTGTGAACAAAAGACCTGAACACTTGTATAACTTTCATCATTTCTCCAAGTTCACAAAATTTCTGGAGGCAAGCTATTTCAGAAGTGGATGTCACTCCTGTTTCCAAGCTTGTTTTAATCGGGGAGCTCCACCAAACTCTGTCCACCATAGGTAACCATTACTGCATTTGACACATCAGTGTCAACTTTATATACAACTTTTATTTATTAGTGTTTTAATATTAATATGTTATATCAGTTCTTCCTAAAGTATATGTCATGGATAAAGGATTTAGTTGAAAAGACTAAAGAACCTGACTAAACATTAAAAAGTAGTTCCATTTTCTTTTCTATTCTTTTTAATTTACCTATGGATTTTGTGAATCAAAACAGCCAGAATTAGCAAAGTGACTCTCTGTAACTAACACAAAGACTGTCTTCCATTAGCACAAGGGGAATCTGGGTGCTGAACTTGGTCCTTGACTTCTAGTTTGATTTCAAACAAATTGTTCTTTTGTCATTGTACCTATGTGTTTATATAACAAATCATTATTGCAGATATAGAAAGAGTATAAACTAAAAGCTTTTTATCAACAGTTACAGTAGAATAATAATTTATGCATGACATTAAACTTGTGTACTTGTGTTTTTATTTTAATTTTTTAATTCCCAACAATTTCTGTCATTCTGTTACCCTCCGCTCATTCAAGCAGCAACAAGAGCATTCCTGACCTAGTGCTTCAGGGAAGTAGTTGAATAAAAGCCAAATTTTTTAGTTTTGAGTTTCAAAAGCTGAGGTACTGGCATAAATAATAGATTTAGGAGGCTAAGTGATCAGTCATTGCTCATTTGTCTCCCTTTAAAGGAAATGAAAGTCTTCAGGAAGGAGTGGAGAAAAAGTTTCACTTCAGATGATGGAGCCTTTGTAAGGGATATATGCTACAATCCTCCTTGTAATGTGGCTGAAGGAGGGAATGATAAGTATGAACTGTTATGTATTGAATTGTCTTCCCACAAAATATTAGTCAACTTGGCTGGGCCATGATTCTCAGTGGTTTAGTAATGATGTAATTCGGTAATTATACAGTTATTAAATCATCCCAAACACGTGATCTGATATGACCAGTCAATCAATTTTGAGCGTATTAGAACAGAATGTGTTGCTTTTAATGAGAACATTGTCCTGATGGATGTAAGAGGGATTTTTCCTGTGTGACATTCATGACCATTTATTTTACAAGAGACAAAAGGACAGAGAAGTAATCCGAGAAGGAAGCACCTAACTACCACCAAGAAAAAAAAGAGGTGAAAGTAGGGTATGCTCATTGGACACAAGATCTCTGTGCTGAGGAACTTTTTTTACTCAGAAGAAGATTTATGCTAAAACATAGAGATCTCTAAGGACACAAGTCCCATCAATGTTGTAAGGAGACAAAGACCTTTCCCTAGCGCTGCCAGAGATGCTTTCTTTAGAGCTGGGCAATCTCCTCCTGTGCAATTAACTGCCTCTGAAAACCTGCTGGAGGGTCAGTTATGGGTCAGTTTTGACTCTACAGTACACAACAACAATAACTCTCCTAAAATGTAAGAGAATAAATTACCTTGTTAAACACACCCATCTGTGGTATTTTCTATTACAACAGCACTAGATAATTAAGACAGAATCCACAAGTGAGTTTTCACATTGCCTGCCTTCAGGGTATATCTCAGGAGAATTGAGACTTAAGGGTTTTGAGTACACTCAGCATAGTGCACTGAGTGGAAAAATAGAAACATTTGTGTACAATGTTTAGGTATACAATTCCCAACAATTTTGGTGTTGGGGGATTGTTATAGTATCTCCACTTTCTCAGGCAACAGCAGAATGTTGTGGAAGAGATGTAACTCAGAAACGTAGGTGATCCAAAGAAGCCTCATGACTAGGAAGAAGTGAGCACAGCAACAGCAACATCTATATGAGCTCTGTCTTTACTCTGAGTAGAACCAATGATAGTGGTGGTTGTTGGACACCATCAAGTTGACTATGACTCATAGGGACCCTATGAACAACAAATCTGGAACTTACACTGTCCTGCACCTTCTTGACCATGTCTAACACATTCAGGTTCACTGTTGTAATCCACCTTATTGAGGGTATTCCTCTATTTCTCTGAACCTCCACCTTTCCAAATAAGATGTCTCTCTCCAAGGATTAGTTCCTCTTGAAAATATGCTCAAAGTAAGTGAGACAAAGTTTCATTGCTCTTGTCTCTAAGGAGCACTCTGGTTGCACTTCCTTTAAGATAGATCTGCACTGGATAGGACAGGGTTCAGATCTATTGTCCATAGGGTCATTACGGTTCATACTCGATTCATCACCACCTAACAACAACAACTTCTATAATATTACACCATGGATTGCTTTGTGAGAATTTAATGATTATACTTCATATTCATACGTCTTTGAAAGAATTTTTCTTGTTAATGTTGTATTGTTTTGCATACTTCACTAAGATCATGCCACTATAAAATATTCATTTATATATTCATTTGTTTTTAATGCAAATATAAATTGAATGTCTGTTGCCCACTAATAATTTTAAATACTTCCTTGCACAATAAATTAATTTTAAACAGAGGAGGGAGGGGTAAGAATAGATTTGATTGTTCTCTGGCAATCTCTGAGATATTCAATATCTTTGGCCAACATCATAATAAAAAAGCATTATTTCTTCAGACATCCATATTCATTGTCAAACTTTCAGATGTACAGGAAGCAATTGAAAACACAATTGCTTCTAACAGGTGTATCTTAGTCTTTAAACTGACATCACAGCTCTTTAGAACTTTGGTGATGTCCTTAACAATAGATTTTCCAAATACAGTACCTCTTTTTATTTCTTAACTACAGCACCATGGATGTTGATTGTGAATCCAAATAAAATTAAATCACTGACAACTGTAATCTTTCCACCATCAAACAAGATGTTACCTATTGACCCAGTTGGTGAGGATTTTGTATTCTTGCTATTAAGGTGTAACTTATATTGAAGGCTGTTGTCTTTGATCTTCTGTAGTAAGTGTTTCAAATTCTCTTTACTTTCTACAAGCAAGGTTGTTCATCTGCATAATGCAGATTGTTGATGAGTCTTACTTCACTCCTGATGCCACATTGTTGTTCGTTTAGTCCAGTTTCTTAAATGAATTGTTCCATATACAGATCAAAAGTATGGAGAAAGGATATAAACATGACACACGTATTTCCTGGCTGTATAACATGCAGTGATCCCTTGTTTTTCAAACAAATGCTTCTTAAAATATGTAGTCCGGGATTCCTATTCTTCTCAGGGTTATCCATTCTTCTCTGTTATCCATAATTTGTTATTTGTCATTGTTGTTTTTGTTAAGTGCCATCGAGTTGTAGGCGACTCATAGCGACCTTCTGAAGGAAAGTCCTCAACATTTGTGTGACTTTCATCCTCTCTCCAGGTTCATAGGGTTTCTGGAGGCAAGCTATTTCGGAAGTGGATGCCACTCCTGCTTCCAAGCTTGTTTTAATCAGGGAGCGCCACCAAATACTGTCCACTATGGGTAACCATTAACGCATTTGACAAATTAGTGTCACGGTGTTCAGCTTTACAGTGACCACAAGTTACCTCTATACAGCAAGTGGACATGCCAGGGCTATATGACCTAGAAGACTGAAAAAAAACAATGAAAAACAGGCCTGATGGACGCTGATTGAAAGTCACCCATCTTTGGCTTAGGAGCATCGCTTTCTGTCCACTGGGCCAGCTGTTCTATGTTGATGCTATTGTTGTTATATTTGCCATTAGTTATCCATAGTTTGTTATGATCCACATAGTCAAATGCCCTTGGATAATCAATAGAACACAAGTAAACATCTTTATGACATTCTCTGCATTCAGACAAGATCCATCTAACTTCAGCAATGACATCCCTTGTGCCATGGACTTTTCAGAATCCAGCTTGAATTTCTGGCAGTTCCCTGTTGACATACTTTTATAGTCATTTAAAAATAATCTTCAGCACAATTTTACTCACATTTGATAACAATAATATTGTTTGATAATTTCCAAATACTGTTGGGTATTCTTTTTTTTTTTTGAATGGGAACAAATATTAATCTCTTTCAGTCAGATGAGTAGATAGCTGTCTTCCAGATTTCTTGGTGGAGGCTGGAGAGCATGTCCAAGGTTGTATCTGTTTCCTGAAACATCTCAAGTGAAATTCCATCAATTCTGAGCCTTTCCCCCCACCCCCTGTCCAATGCTTTTAATGTAGCTTGGACTTTTCCCTTCAGTACTCTTGGTTATTGATCATATGCTACTTCCTGAAGTAATTCAGTGACAACCAACATTTTTGGTACAATGACTCCATTTATACCTTCTATCTTCTTTTTGATTCATCCAACATCATTCAGTATTTTGCTCATAGAATTATTCAATATTGCAAATCAAAGCTTGAATTTGGTTTTAAGTATTTTATCTTAAGAAATGCTGAGCGTGTTCTTCCCTTCTGGGTTTCTTACTCCAGCTCCATGCATATTTCATTTTAATACTTTGCTTTGTCTTCTTAAGCTGCCATTTGAAATCTTCTGTTCAGCTCTTTCACCTCAGCATTCCTCTCATTTTGGCATCATCTTATTCCAGTACCAGTGTTAGAGTCTATTCTGATGTCTATTTTGGTCTTTTTTACTTTCCCTATCTAATGACCTACCTTTTGCTTTCCTCGTGGATGATATCTTTGATATTATTCCACAACTCATCTGATCTTTGGTCATTAATGTTCAATGCAACCAATGGCAACCCAGTGGCTACCATTTCAGGAAAGTAAGAATCGAGGTATTGGCTGGTGATTGCTCCTTCTGATTAGAACAATGTGCACATGTATTCTTGGAGACAAAGGAATCTGAATATCATGATTTTACTGGTTTGCATTGAACACACTGATAATAAACTCTTCCACTACCAGATTATGGGCTCCTACTAAAAATTAAGCTCTAGAATAAAATAGAAAGTAAAATTCCTGCACATCAAATTTATAGCTTAATATTCATGCCTATGTAGATAATCGTCTGGAAACCAGTTTGAAAGTCCTCTGCAGGAGTCAGGTTCTGGTTTAAATTGTTTTTTGTCAAACATTCTTCTAACTTATATAGCACTGGTCTGTGCATTGCTGTACAGAAGTGACTCGTGGCTGCTGTGATGCTAAACACTGTGACACTGACGTGCCAAATGCAATAATCATTACGCATGGTGGACAGTGTTTAGTGGAGCTTCTCGATTAAAACAAGCTTGGAAGCAGGAGTGCATTCACTTCCTAAATGGCTTGCCTCCGAAAACGCCATGAACATGGAAAAATGATCAAAGTTACACAAGTGTTCAGGTCTTTCATTCATAGGGTTGCTATGAGTTGTCTATGAAACAAAGGCACTTGACAACAACATGTAAATAATCATATATAATGATATTTCATATCTGTAAATCAGTCTCCTATTTTAAGTTCTTTTTGCCATGTAATTTCATTTGTATCACAATAATTATCTGGATGGCATGTTTTATTTTCTTCAGAGAAGAAAAAAAACGAGAAATCGAAATATTAAGTGCTTTTCTGAATGTGAAAATTGTTGTTGTTATGTGCCGACGAGTCGTTTCCGACTCA
>NW_006399975.1:1794044-1842476 GCF_000299155.1 Elephantulus edwardii | reverse complement strand
TATTTATTATAATTAAAGTTGGACTATAAGAAATGCAGCCAGACTGTTCATTAGGATGGTGAGACTTTTTGGTTTCACATTCTTTTGTTATGTTGTCAGGAGGGATCAGTCCCTTGCAAAGGACATTTATGTCCTGGAAAAGGTGTGAACAGAGTGTTCTTTGAAGGCAAGGATGACCAAGATTTGTCTTTCATACTTTGGACGTGGAGCTAGGCAAGACTATTCTTTGGGAAAGGATATCATGCTTAGAAAGATGGAGTATCAGCAAAGGAAAGGAAAATCCCGAAGGAGATGGGTTAACACTGTGATTTCAGCAATGGGTTCTAGTATCTCAGAAATGATGAAGATGGCACAGGGCAGGGCAGGTTTCGGAATGGCTGTTCATAGGGTCACTCTGAGTCATAATAAACTTAACAGCACCTAACAAGCTTGACCCAATTCCAGACAACTGTGAAGGGTTGTTCTGATTCCAAATTTCTCATGGATTGGTCAAGACTATGGTTAAAGCCATATTGCAGCTCAACTGCTCCCTTTGCCTGCAAGTGCTGCCTCTATACTCTCTTCAATAGATATTAAACCCAAGGGCAATTTCTAACAAACATTGTACATGCTATACTCTGTCTCAGCGTCTGTTTCCATCTGTGGCAGGCAGAATGAGGATTAAACCTGAAATCTGCTTTACTTTGAACTATACACTCCTAACAACTTACTAAGGACATGATATAGTAAACAATTAATTGGTGGTCTTGGTCCTAGCAATCATTGAATATCTTTGGTTAAGACATTTTATTCCTATTTCAGTAACACATTTACTTCTGAGTCTATGCCACACTGTTTTCAGATAATTCACCAAGAAGAATAATATTCCCCATCATAGCAATAATCATGAAAATATACTTTTCCAAGGAACAAGCAGATGAAAATAGTCAATATTTAAAAACATTGGTTTTGGATGGAAGTTTGCTTGACTGAACAAGAAATGAGTGACTCGTGGAGATATCAGACTCTAGTTGACCATCTATAAGTCTGTTTGCCTGATATGAGAGAGTTCAGGACTGTTGGATTACATGTACTCACTTAATTGCGGAGGGTGGTTGTTGTTGCTAGATGCCATTGAATAGCCTAATACTCATAGCAAAGCTATGAGCAAAAGACCTGAAGCATACCCTCTCATTCACCATCCTGACCCTCTCTCAGGTGCTCAAACCCACTGTTACAGTGACTGTGTCAATCCATCTTATTGAGAGTCTTCCTCTCTTTCTCTGACCCTCAACCTTTCTCAGCATAATAACTTTTTCCAAGGTCTCTTGACAACATGTCCAAAGTAGGTGAGATGAAGTTTTACCATCTATCTTGTCTCTAAGAAGCACCCTAGTTGTGCTTCCTCCAAGACAGATTTATTGTTCTTTTGGAGATCCATGGCTTATTCAATACTCTAACAGCCTAATGCAAAGTCATTAATTATTCTTCTACCATCCTATCCACTGTCTAATTTTCAGATGCACAGGAAGCAATTGAAAATACCATGACTTTGATCAGGTACACCTTCATCTTTAAATGAAATAGTTTCTCTTTAACATTTTAGATAGGTCTCTGACAGCAGATTTCATCCAGTGCAAACTCTTTTTTATTTCTTGACTGCTATGACCAGAAGAAGTGTTGACTATGGATCCAAGTAAAATTAAATCACTGAAAACGTCACTCTTTTCTCCATCTATCATGATGTTGGTTCAATAGTGAGGATTGTTGTTTGATTGATGTTAACATGCAACTCATATTGAAGGCTATAGTCTTGGAACTGGTACAGCAAGTATGCCAAGTCATCTTCCCTTCCTGTCATCCATGTCGCCTTCTTCTAATCTGATGCTACATCCCTCTTCACACAGTCCAAATTATCAAATAATTTGCTTAGCATACAGACTAAACAGATATGGAGAAATGATACATCCCTTATGCACACCTTTTCTGATGTTAAATCATGCAGTGTTATCTTGTTCTATTTGGACAACTGCTTCTTGATCTATGCCCAGGTTTTTCACAAGCACAATTAAGTGTTCTGAGGTATCCATTCTTCTCAGTGTTAGCTATTATTTGTTACGATCACACAAAGATCTTTGTTTAGCCAATAAAGCACAAGTAAACATCATCCTGGTATTTTCTGCTTTCAGTCAAGATCCATCTAACATCAGCAATGATATTCCAAGTGCCATGGCTTCTTCTAAATCCATCTTTAATTTCTGACAGTTCTCTGCTAACCTACAGTTCCAGCTATTTATTAGTAATATTCAGCAGGATTTTACTTACATGTGATATTATTGACATTATTTAATAATTTATACATTAAGTTGTAACATGTTGGGGGTTTTTTGAAATGAGAACAAATACAGATCACTTCCAGTCACTTGGCTAGGGAAGTGATTTACAAATTTCTAGACATAAAACTAGTCAGCATGTAGGAAATGTCATAATCAGGGAGGTTAGTTAGGCCTTACTGCCTGTTGTAGTACCAAGTCAGATAATAAAAGCACCTTTTCTCTCAAAAAGAACCCTGATGGTACAGTAGTTAAATGCCCCAGCTATTAACCAAAATGTCAGTCAGCCTAAGCCAACAGCTGCTCCAAGATTGTCTGCAACTATTAAGACTTCAGCCTTGAAAATCCTATTGGGGCAGCTTTACCCTGTCCTATAGTGTCAATTATCAGTCAGAATCTACTCAACAGTAATGGGATTTGCTATTTTTCATGAGCCCACTCAGCCAGCCACCTTTATGGAAAGTTCATGCAGCATGTTTGAAATTTCTCTTACTTCAAGTCCTATATTAGGAGATAAAGCTAAATTCTAATTGGTGAGTTGTGAATTACTTTGTGAATTTGATCTGAAAATGAAAAGTAAGCAATTCTTGACTATTACGTGGATTTAACACAAGTTCTCTATATAATTAGTTTTCTTTTAGAAAAAATCCTCTATCCTCATTTCATTGCCTTGAAGATATGAAGGAGACATTTCGGATAAAGAAATCATTATCCAGTCAAGGGGATAAGAACTATGCTTCTTGTAAAGTCGAGCTTTTATATCCATTAAATAGTTTAAAGAAAGGATCCGTAACTGAAGCCAGCTAACCCTTTGCCCTTCCTCTTAGGAAAAAGTAGGGCTAGTCTTATAAAGAAGTGATTAAATACATGATATTATTGGAAGGAGAGTAAGAAAGAAAGTCCCATGGATCCAGAAACAGATGTCAAAAACTTGTCATAGTGCATGAAATCTGAGCATTAGTAAATCATTCTTTTTGGGTCTTGGAAAGAGTAGAGTTTATGCCTGAAACTATATATAATTATTATCTGATATAAATTTAATTGTGTCTCCCAAAATGACACCTTGAAATCTTAAGCCTCAGTACCTGTAAAATGTGACTTTATTTGGAAATAGAGCCTTTGAGGACAGGATTCCAGTCCCTTTTACTACTAACTTTCTAATTAGACTTAATAATTAGTTGTGTCCATATAAAAAGCCTGTGAAGATAGGAGACAAACAAAGAATACTATGCAATAATACGAGCACAAATTAGAGTGGTGCTACCACTACCCAAGGATTACCAGAAGATACAAGAAATTAGGAGAGAGAAAACAAAAAAGAGAGAGATGTATTCTTCCATAGCACCTTCACAGGAAACACAGAACTTCCAACACTCTAACTTTAGACATCTAGAATTATAAAATAATAAATTTCTGTTGTTTTAAACCATTCAGTTTGTGCTCCTTTTTTAAGATAGATGTAGGAAACTAATATATCACTGAAAGTACTGGCAGGAAAAACCCCTACAAGACAAAACACTGTAAGGCAGGACAGGATGAAATAAAGAAAATTCTATGAATATGATATAGTATACATAGTCTAGCTTTCATGGAAGAGAAACTTGAGTTTTTAAAAACAGTACTTCAAAAAAATGCAGTCTCAAAGATCAGTTGTTCATATTTTAATAGGCTTTTCTTGGTAATATAATTTCAAGGCCATAGAAGTTCAAGAAACTCTAGGTATAACAAGTAAGGGAGAGAACTGTTTAAAAGGAATATATGATTAGGCATTATATATATGAAAACAATCTAGAATAAAAGGTAGAGTGCAAAGAGAACTGGGGGAGTGGGAGGAGTTGTAGGAGGAGAAGGGGGAGTGGGAATGAGAGAGGGAGTAAGAGGGGGAAGGAAAGCGAAGGGAGGAGAGGGAGGAAATTGTGCAACAAAGAATAAATGAAAATCCAACTTTTCTATAAACTTTTGTTAAAAGCACAACTACAATATTTTTTTTAGAAATCTCAAGTGTAACAAGCTACTTTTCTGCAAGGCTTATTAGAGATAACAGATACAAGAATATTAGGATAGAGAGAAGAAAAAATATACAGAAATGAAAGATACTTATGTGTGTAGAGTCAACACACCGTATTAATGACCACAGAGACATTTTTTTCTGTAGAGATGAAGTGACCTGCCTATGGTACATGAAGAACTAAAACTCAGACCCCCCTCCTTTCCCCTTCACTGGAGCAGTGAACTCCCCAAGCAAGGCAAGTTTGCCTGCCAGCCCAGGACAAAAGGGGAATTCAGGCAAGGAGAGTTTTGCTTCTCAACCCTGGAGGAGTAAGTTTCTCATTTAAGACAAGTCTTCTTGTGAGTCCCAGAACAAGAGAAGACTTCAGACAGGCTACACCTAGCCTCAGGAGAAGACACAGGTACACCCTGAGCACTGGACCACAAACACTTAAGGAGGAAAAGGTCTCTAGTAGCTTCCCTAGGAGTTTCCCAGCTACCCTCATAGGCTTTGTCCGCTCAAAGTAGAAACAACCACTTTCCTCCCGCCATCTATGTCAAGGAAGCAGCCAGCAGATTCAAACATTATGAAATAAGCCTTCTCCTTAGAAACACAGACCAGATCCAAAACTCAATGAATAACTTGGAGACAGAAAAGCAGAGAAATGTGGAGCTCCAAGAATTGGTACTGAAGAAGTTACAAATTATGAAATAAAAAGCCAACATGAAAAAAAAATAATTACAGAGAGGTACAACCAACACATTACTATAAACAACATGAAAACACAATCTAGAATATCAAGACTAAAATTTAACAAGTCTTCAACGTGTAGAAGGCACAAAAAGGCAAAATTGAAGAGAAGGAACAGAGAACAGTGAAATAGAAGACAAGAACTTCAATGAGAACTTACAAAAAGAAGAAAAAAAGAGAAGATAGAAGGAAAATGAAGAAAACATCAAAATCATGTTGTTTTGTTGTTGTTATTGCTGATATGTGTAATTGAGTAGCCTGTGACTCATAGCAAACCTCTACAGCAGTTCTGAAGCTTCCCTGTTCTGAGCCAGTCTCACTAATTCTGACACACTAACTCCCATTGCCCCAGTTACTGTATCAATCCATCTCATCCAGGGTCCTCCCTTTCTGTGTTGTCCCTCCACCATTCTAAGCATGATGTCCTTCTCCAAAGATTGGTCACTCCTGGCCACATGCCCCAAGTATGTGAGATGGAGCTTCAAAATCCTAGCCTCAAAGGAGAGATTTGGTTTCACCCTCTCTAAAACAGACTTACTTATTTTCTTGGCAGTCTATGGTATGTTCAAGACTCTTCTCTAGCACTACAATTCAAAGATACTGATTCTTCTTCTGTCATCCTTAGTCATGGTCCAGCTTTCTGAAGCATGACAAATAATTACAAAGACCATAGCCTGGATTAGGGGCATCTTAATCTCTAGAATGACATTATTGCATTTTCAGCACTCTTGAGAGGACCCTAACAGCATCTTTTCTCAATGCAATTCATCTTTTGATTTCTTGACTGCTGATGTTAAGAGTGCTGATTGTGGAGCTGAGCAAGATGTAATTGTTAACAACTTCGATCTCTTCTCCATCTATCATGGTGCTGCTAATTGGCCCAGTAGTGAGAATTTTTGTCTTCTTGATGTTTACTGTCTATCCATATTGAAGACTATAAGCCGTTGATCTTCTGCAGCAAGCACCTCAGGTCTTCTTCAGTTTTAGTAAGCAAGGTTGTGTCGTCTGCATAACATAGGAATCATGTATAATTATGTAGGATGACAAAAATGAAAATAGTAGTAAGTGAAATTCTAGAACAGAAGGGTTAAAAGAAAGAACAACACAGAGAAATTATGGAGAGGTTCTAGAAGAAAACTTTCTGTGTATCATGATAAATAAGGAAACATATATCCTAGAAATCCAGTGAATTACAGACTAGATCCCAAAAGAAAAACATCAAAATATATTATCGTCAAATTCCCCCAAATCAAAGACAAGGATAGGATACTAAAAGCAGTGTGAGGAAAAAAGATACACCTAGAAAAGAGAACTAATTAGATTAAGTGTTGACATCTCAGATGAAACTGTGCAAGAAAGTAGACAATGGAATATTATATACAGAAGGCTAAAAGAAAACAACTGCCAGTCAAGGATCCCTTACCAAGCAAAGTTTTTCATCAGCTATAAAGGAGACTTTTGGTCATTTGCAGAAAAGTAATTAAGGAATTCATGACAAGACCAGCTCTATAAGAAATGCTAAGAGAAGTCCTTCACACAGAGTTAACAGAGGAAAATGAATGGACCAAATAACCAGAAGAAGGAATGCAGCACAAGGCAACAATTAAAAGCTGGCCTATCAGTAATCACAGTCAATGTGAATATCTTAAATGCACTGATAAAGAGAAAAAGAGTAGTAGAATGGAAAAAAAACAAAGTTCATCAATATATTGCCTACATGAGACGAATTTAAGAAACAAAGAGAAAGAGATTAAAAAGCAAAGGGTGGGGGGAAAATATACCTAGGTATTGATATCCATAGGAAAGCTAGAGTAGCAAAACTAATCTCTGATAAAAGAGACTTCAGGATGAAACCACAGTAAGAGAGAAGGTTTAAAGTCACAATAGATTAAGATGACACACCCTTAGGTAACATCTACATACCTAATGATAATCCTGCAAAATTCATAAAACAAGGATTAACAGATTTGAAAAATAAACAACACCACAAAAGTAGTACAAGACTTCAACACACCAGTTTCACCAAAGGATTGGTCAACTCAAAAGAAACAGAACTATACAATCAGCCCACTAGACAATAAACATATTCAGAGTACTTCACTCAACAAAAATTTAATTTACTTTCTTTGTAGGTACACACAGTATATTCTCCAGAATTGACCACATATTAGGACACAAAGCAAAGGTCAGTATTTTTTAAAAAGAAATAATACAAAGTATCTTCTCAGACAACAATACCATAAAGCTAGAAATTAATACAAGAGGATAAAGGAAAAAAGAATCCTCATGTGGAAGAAAAATAACACTGTATTTGAGCACCACTATATTATAGAAGAAATAAAAGCTGAAAGTAAAAAGTTCCTCAAAATGAATAAAAATTAAAATACATTATATCAAAACCTCTGGGACGCAGCTAAGGCAGTTTCTAAGTGCTCGATTCATAGCAACAAGCAACCACATAAAAAAAGAAGGAACAAAGTTAACACCTTAACACAAAACTTCTAGCAACTAGGAAAACAACAAGCTAATTGCATAGCCTCTAGAATACAGGAAATTATTTGAATAAGGACTGATATCATTGGGATAGAAAACAAAAAAAGATGATTGAAACTATCAACAAAACCAGGAGCTAATTCTTTGAAAGGGTTAATAGACAAACCATTGGCAAACTCTACAGAAGGAAAGACATAAATAACTTGAATAAGAAATGAAAAGGTGGCATCACAATAGAATCAGCCAAAGTTACATTGATAACATCAGAATATTATGAAAATCTATACTCTGAGGAAATTGATAGTTTCCTAGAAACCCACACTCTTCTCAAACTGATGAGACCACACACACACACACACACACACACACACACACACAGAAAAAAAAAGAAAAGAAATTGAGCAGGTCATAAAAAGATTTCCACCCCAAAAAGTCCTGGCCTAGATGGCCTTACTGGTAAACTCTACCAAACAATAAGAACCGAATTATGGCCAATTCTTCCTAAAGTATTAAAAAAAACAAAAACAAAAAACAAAGAACATTCTCCAAGTCATTCTATGAATCAAGCATAATCCTGCTATCAAAACCAGGCAAACATTACAAACACACACACACACACACACACACACACACAAAAAAAAAAAAAAAAAAAAACAAACTATAGACCAATACTTCTCATGAACATAGATGCAAAAATCCTTAACAAATTTTGGCCAATAGAATTCAGTAGTTGTTGTTGTTATGTACCGTCAAGTCACCTGAGACTTATAGTGATCCTGTGTACTATAGCTCTGAACCCTACCCTATCCTAAGCCAATCATGCTGACTCCAACATATCTACTACCATTGCTCCAGTTATTGTGCCAATCCATCTCATCTGGGATCTTCCTTTCCTGCACTGTCCCTTCACCCTTCCAAGCATGATGTCCTTCTCTAAGGACTGTTCCCTCCTGGCCATGTGCCCAAAGTATGTGAGATGGAGCTTCAAAATCCTCGCTTCCAAGGAGAAATTTGGTTTCACCATCTCCAAGTCAGAACTATTTGTTCTTCTGGCAGTTCATGGTATGTTCAATACTCTTTTCCAGCACCACAACTTGGGATTCATAAAAGGAATGCACTTAACAACAATAACATCAACATAGAGAGAGAGATCAGCTGGCCCAATGAACAGAAGGCGATGCTACCAAGCCAAAGGTGGGTGACTTTTAATCCGTGGCCCTCGGGCCTGTCTTTCATTGTTTTTGTTCAGACATTCCTCTAGGTCGTATAGCAGGTGTACAAGGTGCCGTACAGTGGTAACTTGTGGTTGCTGTGAGGCTGAACAGTGTGACACTGATGTGTCAAATGTGTTAATGGTTGGTTACCCAATGCAGACAGAGAGTGGGGTGGAGCTCCCCCATTAAAATAAGCTTGGAAGGAGGAGTGGCATCTACTTCCATAATAGCTTGCCTCCGGAAACCCTACGAACCTGGAGAGAGAGAGGATGAAAGGCACCCAAGCGTTGAGGACTCTTCTTCATAGGGTCACTATGAGTCACCTGCAACTCTACGGCACTTAACAACAACAACAACCTTAATAAAGCAAAGAACAAGAACCGGATGAACCCACCAACCAATGCAGAAGAGCCTTAGATCAGCATATAAAAATCAGTTGGATTTATCTACAGTAACACAGAAAGCACAGAAAAATAAACTAGTAATTACATTTACAATAGTCAACCACAAGATGAAATAGTTAGGAATACATCTAAGTAGAGACACAAAAGACTTTTATAAGTACAAAACACTATTTAAAAAACAAACAAAACCACAAACCACCCCAAACACTATTACAAGAAACACAAAGAGATCTAGCTAAATGGAAAAATAATCCCTGAACATGGAGAGGAAGATTGAACACTGTAAAAATGACAGTTCTACCCAAACCAATCTATAGATTCAATACAGGTACAGAAATGAGGGTGGGGGAATTCAACTATCTGTATAAACAAAACAATATATGTATGAACATGGATGCATCCACTACACTATTGCCCAAACTTTTAGATCATTGCTCACTCTTATAATGTGTAAGGATGCATCAGTATCAGGAACAAGATAATGTTTCTTCATTTCCCTTCCTTATTTCCTCACACTCGTCTACTGGAGGATAAGAATACTACAAAGGCAAAGGCAGTGGCTGAACCGAGATGGGAATACTCAATGTGTTCCTCCCTGAAGTACACCAATGACTTTCTAAACTCACCCAAGGGAGTCCAAGCAAAGGCTTAGACTGTGTGCCCCCTCTGGGGAGGATATTACCAATCAATTTAGCTGATATTGCAAGAAGATGATAATTAGCTAAAATAAAAATATTACATGAATCTGATAATAAGCATCTGAGAAATGTGAAAGAGATACAACTAATGGATAGGATAACATACCAAAGGAAGAACAAATGGAACAGAATAAGATGCTAGAATGTACATTACAAAGAATCTCAAAAAGATTAGGAGTTCTATTAGCAACAAAAAGAAAACAAGAAATAACATAGAATTGATACGAGAGAATTCAGTGAATTGGTTGGCAACATAATTTAAGCTAATGAAGTAAAATTGAATGTATCCACTAGGAGATAGAAAATGGATATGGGGGAATTAAAACGGTAAAAACAAACCACGCTAAAGGGAAAACATGACACAGTATTGTAAGAATAACCACTTACAAAGAAAGAGTAACTTATAAATGATTTGCAAACCAAGAGTTAGACTAATTGGATTTTTTTAAATAAAATATGCAATATTTTGCTTAGAAATGAGGGTTTCTAAAAAAAAAAGAAATGAGGGTTTCTGCTTTTCTATATTTAATTATTCAATTAGTATTCATATTTTTAAAATGTAAAATTAAAAGTTGAAAGAATATATAAAAGATATACCAGCCAAATGTAAGCAAACAAAAGTACTCCTCATGAACACTGTAGTGCAATGAGAAATAGAATTTAGTTACTAAGTGTGTGACAGAGGCTGAATGCGGAGTGCAAGAAAGACAACAGAAAGATGGGCTAGAGAGAGAAGACTTGGAAAAACGGTCATGTCTGAACTTCAAAGGATAACTGATGTATGGAATAACAATAATAATAAAGAGAAAGAGGCATTCTGAATAGAAAATTTATCTCCAAAGCTGAATGAAAGTCTTGTTGCAACCCCATGGACAAAAAAAAAAAAAGAAAAGAAAAGAAAAATATACTGTACTTGAGAAAGCACAATTAGCATTAGGGTCAATAACATACCCAGAATATGAGTATTGGGCTGGCAATAGGAATGTTCCAGGACTTTTTCTAAGCACTAGATCATGCACCATTTGCATAGGACGTGCTGTTTCACCCACAAATGTGATGAAAAAAGTGAAAAGAATGAGATAATGCAATTTCTAAGACTACTTTGCTTAATGCTAGGGCAGAGTTTATGCACTAGAAGAGTCTGGCTTATGCTAAGTGATGAAGATATTCAGTAATTTGCATTTAGAATTATGGCACAGATCTTTACTAAAGAGCGAATCTGAAAAGTCAGGGAGACATTCAAGGCCATCCATAATCTGCCCCCACTTTACCTTTAAAAACTCTTCCCTCTCCTGATTCCCTTTCCTACTCAGATTTCAGCCAAACTGAGTGCTTTTTCTTCTCTGAATTTTCATACTTGGCACTTTTCTGCCCTGGGTCTTCAATTGTATTCTTCCAACATTTGCAGTATCTTCAACTTCATGACCATCTAGTGAAATTTAGCTTAAATTAGGACAAATGTTAAGTCTAGTCTTGCCAAATAAACATTCTAAGAAGTCCAGTCCAAATGAAAAGTTTCCTCCTCTGAGTTCCACAAATACTGAACTACTATGTGATTCTGTCATTGCACGGGCCTACAGGAATTCTGTTTTTGGGATTAACTAAGAGTGGTAAGAATCTGTGCTCCAATACCGAAGACACATGGTTCAAATTTGTCAGCTGCTTGGCGAGAGGATGGCATTCTCCTCCCATGTGATTATTGCTTCTGAAACCCTGCTAGAGGGTCAGCTATGGAGCCGTTCAACTCGATGGTACACGTCAACATCAGGATGGTTCGTCCCTTGGACTAGGGAATTCTGGTGGTTAGCTGGAGAAGAGTACTGAGTGTACCATGGACTGCCAGGAAAACAAACAGATTCATCTTGGAGAGGCTTAAACCAAGCTACTCCTTGGAGGCAAGGATTCTGGGGCTTCGTCTGACATATTTTGGACCTGTTGCCAGGAGGGACAGGTCCTTGGAGAGGGACATCATGTTTGGGAGGGTGGAGGGACAGCGTAGGAGGGGAAGACCCTCTATGAGATGGATTGATTCAGTGACTGGGGTAATAGGGATGGGTGTGTCAGAGGCAGTGCCGTTGGCGCAGGATAGAGCAGGGTTTAGGGCTGTTGTGCATAGGGTCACTATGAGTCGCAAATGACACGACGGCACATAACAACAACAACAGAAGTAAGGAGTTGAGCTGCCATCCCCAAGTTCCAACGTGATGGTAATAAGAAAAAGGTGATCTTAGTATAATTGCCCTTATTGTTGTTTTGTAGCATAGAGTCGGAACTGATCCATAGCTGGCCCCCCACCAGGTTTTCAGAGGCAGTTAATCACACAGGAGAAGACTGAGAAGACTGCCTGTATGTCTTCCACGGAGCAGCTACTGCCCTCGAAGTGTGTGCCTTTGGCATCGCAGCACAGTTTCTTGCCACTAGGCTTCCAAAGCTCTCTATCAGTGTCCTTACTAATAGTAAAAGAATTCAGCCCAGTCATTGACTAAAATGAATCTCATACACTTCCATGTATCTTGCTTTTGATTAAAAACTTACTTTTTCTCAAATATTTTAATTTTGTATGCTTCCCACTAGCGTTTCTCCATAGACACATTAACTTTATGCAAATCTCCTGTGCAAAATATGTAATTTTGTTTCTTGGTTTATTTTTTACTAGAGAATACCAGAAGAATGTCTCTCTGTGTTTCACTGATGATGCAAAGGCATTTGACTGTGTGGATCACCACAAACTATGGCTGACTCTGAGAAGAATGGGAATCCCAGAACATTTAATTGTGCTAATACGAAACCTATATTTGGACCAAGAGGCAGTAGTCAGAACAGAGCAGGGTAACACTGCATGGTTCAAAATAGGGAAGGGTGTACGCCAGGGATGCATTCTGTCTCCATACCTTTTCAACATGTATGCAGAGCAGATTATCCGAGAGGCTGGGCTCTATGAGGAGAATTGTGGCATCAGGATTGATCTATTAACAATCTCCGTTATGCAGATGACACAACCTTGCTTGCTGAAACTGAGGAGGACCTCATGCACTTGCTGCAAAGGGTCAAGGACTGCAGCCTTCAGTATGGACTAAGGCTCAACATCAAGAAGACAAAGATTCTCGCCACTGGACCAATTGGCAGCGTCAGGATGGATGACGAAGAGATTGAGAGTGTTCACAGCTTCACTTTGCTCGGCTCCACAGTCAACACTCTTGGTACCAGCAGTCAGGAAATCAAAAAGCGTATCGCAATGGGAAAGTCTGCCATTAGGGACCTCTCAAAGGTACTCAGGAGCAACAGTGTCTCTCTGGAGACTAAGGTGTGCCTGATACAGGCCATGGTCTTTGCAATCGCTTGTTATGCATCAGAGAGTTGGACAATGACTAGGGAGGACAGAAGGAGAGTGGATGCTTTTGAGCTGTGGTGCTGGAGAAGGGTACTGAATGTACCCTGGACTGCCAGGAAAACAAGCAGATTTATCTTGGAGAGGATTAAACCAAGCTACTCCTTGGAGGCAAGGATTCTGGGGCTTCGTCTGACATACTTTGGACATGTTGCCAGGAGGGACGGGTCCTTGGAGAGGGACATCATGCTTGGGAGGGTTGAGGGACAGTGCAGGAGGGGAAGACCCTCTATGAGATGGATTGATTCGGTGAGTGGGGTAATCGGGATGGGTGTGTCAGAGGCAGTGCGGTTGGCGCAGGATAGAGCAGGGTTTAGGGCTGTTGTGCATAGGGTAGCTATGAGTCGGAAACGACTCGACGGCACATAACAACAACAACATATATTATTTACATTGGCTGGTTTATATTTATTTTCTTGGTTATAATTCTAATGGCTCCATTGCAAGATATACCATAATTACTGAAGATAAACAACTAAACATCCCTATTTGCAATCATCTAGTTTACAAAACTGGTATTCTTTCTTCCTTCCCTCCAGAATGTCTAATAAAACCTATGCAAATGAACCCTTTACATTCTAAATTAAGCTAATTTTAAATAATCATTAGAGTCTTCCAATAATAATTCATTCCTCCCTATCATTAGTAGTAGTACAAGGAATCAAGATTACCTATTCTTTGTCATTTTGAGATATTGCTCATTTCCCACTAACTAGGATTGTCAAATAAATAAATAACAAAAATCCCTTTACAGAAACTCAGAACTCATAGAGAAATCTGGAAATGAATAACCTCATACATCTTCACACATCTGTATTTGCAGCAAGAATGCCCTTGGAAAACATACTCCCTGTATATAGTTTTCTTCAGGGCCTTCTGCAGATAAATGCAGTTTACTTGAACAAAATTTTACTGCTTAATGCTTCACAAGGAGAAGATAGCCCATGAGTCCTTTTACACTGGCTAAATTACCAATTACTAGCAGGTAAACAGCCTATCACTGTAACACTGCTCCAAGCTTATTATGAGTGTCATTTGCAAAGGTGGAGCCCTTCAGAGAGAAATCTCTGTTTTATTAGCATAAAGAGGTCTAAAGAGCACTGGTCAGGGCCAGGAGGCCCTCCACGGTCCTCAGGGATCGCTGTTGATTTATGAGCTCCCACACATTCACCTACGACATCACAATTCATTCCTGTGTAAAATACTCTATTATTCCTCCACTCAAGAGTAAGGTCAGAAAATATCAAATGCAATACAATTTCTTACGCAACATAGAGGGAGAATAAGTGGCTTTATAAAATGTCCCAAAGCCAAAATGATTTAAACTAAGAAACTAATCTGGAGAAAAGTAACCAAATGAGCAAAAGCAACTGGGAGAAGGCAGTGCACATTTTTCTAAAGCGTCTGCTCTCAAGTCCCTAGAGGTCAGACCACAGGCACACACTGTGAGTCACTGGCCCAGCATGGAGATGCGGAAACAGCATGGACTCTGGGAGTTGAAGACCAAGCGCTAAATATTGTCCGTTCATTTTGAAGCTTATGACCTCATGCAACTTATTTAACCACTTTGAACCTTATTTAAAATTTGTGATTGTCTTCACACTGCTGTTATAAGGATAAAATTTTAAAATTTTACCTCTTACCCAGAAGCATAAATTTGCTTCTTGCCTGATGATCTATCCCACAGAAACCCCCACAACACATTCACCCTTTAACATTTAATACTCTCATCACTGAGGCAACATCCAAACCCTGACAAGTTGGTGTTCTGGGCCAGGACATATTTGTCCTTAACGTGCTTATGTATACTTCCATTCATTTTCATTCAGTTTAGTTCTTTTCTAATTCTTGCGATTTGAGTAGAAGTTTACAATTATTTTCTCATTTAAATATCTAGACACATCTTCTTTTATAACATTATTATATCTATAATGTAACCACAGTCTTCTTATTTCCTCTCTGTTATTTCCATTTCTATGAACTCTAACAGAAGAATTGATGCCTTCAAGCTGTGGTGCTGGAGAAGAACACTGAACATCCCTTGGACTTTCAAAAGAACAAATATGTCTTGGAGTCTGGAGGCAAAGATGATGAGGCTTTGCCTCATATGCTTTGAGCACGTTGCTAGGTGGGGCTATGCCTTGGAAAGGAACATGATCCTTAGAGAGGTAGAGGGTCATCGAAGGAGAGGAAGACCCTTGGCCAGTTGGATTGACACAGCAAATACCACAATGGTCTCTAATGTTACGACAAGTGTCAAGACAGCATAGGACAGGACAGGGTTCAGATCTGTTTTTCACAGGATTGCCATGGGTCATCTGAGACTCAACAGTGCCTAATAACAACAACAACAAACTGCTTTCCACAGTGGCTTCAGAATTTTATAGTCTCCCAAGCAGTATATTAGCGTTACCATCTTTCCACACCCTCACCAGCATCTGTAGTTTCTTGTTGCTTAAAGAACGTTGTTATTTTTGCTGGGGTGGTATTACATCTCATTGATTTGCATCTCTCTAATAATTAATGTATTTTTTAAAAAAATCAAAGAAAATAACCCAAGAGCAGAGTTAACTGCAAGTGCAATGTAAGCATTACTCTAGCATTTCACAGCAATCTCTAAGGCACTGTTGGAATTCACCAGCTGCTCCTTGGACAAATGAGCAATCTCCTCCTGTGCAATTAAAGGCCTCTAAAAACACACAGGAAAGTCCTCTATGGGTTGGTTCCAAATCGACAGTAAACAACACAACACAACAACAGTTAATGCAAGCAAATTCTAGTGGCCGTGAGGTAAGAAACTGCGCTGTAATTCCAAAAACATACTGTTCAAATGCACCAGCTATTCCATGGGAGAAGGATGGGCAATCTCCTTCGTGCAATTAATGACCTCTGAAAAGCAGCTGGAGGGTCAGCTATGGGTCAGTTCCTACTTGACAACCCACAACAACAGTTAATGAGGGGCTCCTGATTGCATGGTCCTAAGGGAGTTCACAGCTAGTCCAAAGGTCTTGTTTCTCTAGTGTTTCCAACCAATCAGCAACTTCCATGGGAAAGGATGAACAATCTCCTTTTATGTGATTTTCAGCCTCAGAAACACAATAGAAAGCCAGCTATGAGTTGGTTCTGACTTGACAACAATGAGTGCAAGAAAAAGACTGGAACATTTCTTAATGTGTTTCTTGGCCATTTTCATATTTTCCTTGGTGAAGTATTCTTTCAAGTCTCTCCTAACCATTTTTTAAATTATTCTTTTCCTCTTAGTAACTGGCTTTTTCTGGAAATTTTGGAGATCAATCTCTTGTGAGATATGTCTAGGCCAAATATGATTTCCCAATCTGTAGGTTCTCTTTCAACTCTTTTAGAGAAGTCTTTTTTATGTGCATGTTGTTATTGCTGCTAGGTGCCACAGAGGTAACAACTACTGTTAGCAACTTTATGAACAATAGATCAGAACCTTGCCCTATGCTGCACTGTCCTCACAAGCTCTGACTTGTTCTTTACATCGTTGTTATTGTCACTAGGTCAGTCCATCTCCTAAGAGGTCTGCCTCGCTTTTGCTGACCTTTTCCCAGCATGACATCTTCTAACAAGGACTGACCCTTGCTCGCAACATACCAAAAAATATATGAGATAACGTTTTACTACACTTGCTTGTCAAAAGCACCCTGGTTACAGTTCCAAGATTGATTTGTTTGCACTTTTGGAAATGTATGTTGTTGTTGTCGATTGCCTTTGAGTCGAGCACGACTCAGAGCAACCCTATGAACAAAAGGCCCGAAGCCCCTCTACAACCATCAACATTTATCAAAGTTCATACAGTTTCCAGAGGCATGTTTCCAAACTTGTCATAAAATGTTATTGGTTGAGTCGCCTGCAATACATACTGACCCTATGAACATCAGCTCTGAACCCTTCCCTGTCCTGAGCCGGTCTCACTACTTCTGACACACCAACTCCCATTGCCCAGTCACTGTATCAATCCATATCATCTGGGGTCTTCCTCTCCTGTGCTCTCCTTCCACCCTTCTGAGCATAATGTCCTTCTCCAAGGAGCGATCTCTCCTGGCCATGTGCCCAACAAAAGTGAGGCTGAGCTTCAAAATCCTAGCCTCGAAGGAGAGACTTGGTTTCACCCCCTCCAAGACAGACCTATTTGTTTTCTTGGCAGTCCATGGCATGTTCAGGCATCTATTCTTCTGTCATCCTTCATCATTGTCCAACTCTCTGAAGCATAATAAGTAATTGCAAAGACCATACCCTGAATTAGGTGTACCTTAGGTGCACTGACATTGATGCTTTTCAGCACTCTGAAGAGGTCCATGACAGCAGATTTTCCCAATGCAATTCGTCTTTTGATTTCCTGACTGCTGGTGTTAAGAGTGCTGATTGTGGAGCTAAGCAAGCTGAAATTGTTAACAATCCCAACTCTTCTAATATTAAGCTTCAATCCATATTAAAGACTACAGTTCTAGACATTTTGCAGCATGTGTTTCAGGTCTTCTTCAATTTCAGCAAGCAAGGTTGTGTCATCTGCATATCATAGGTAGTTAATGAGTCTTCCTTCAATCTTGATATCACACTCATCCTCATAAAGCCCTGTCTCCTGAATAATCTGTTTTGCATACAGATTGAAAAGCTATGCAGACAGAATTCATCCCTGACATACTCCATTCCTTATTTTGAACCATGCATTGTTTCCTTGCTCTGTTCTGAGGACTGCTTCTTGGTCTAAGTATAGGTTTCATTTAAGCTCAATCAAATGTTCTGAGATTCCCATTTTCCTCAAGGTTAGCCACAATTTATTGTGATCCACACAGTCAAATGCCTTTGCACAGTCAATAAAACAGATAGACGTTCTTCTGGTATTCTCTGCTCTCTGCTATGATCCATCTGACATTGGCAATAATATTTCTAGATCCATGACCTCTTCTAAACCCAGCTTGTATCTCTGGTAGTTCTCTGTCAATGTACTGTTCAAGTCTTTTCTGGATAATCTTCAGCAGGATTTTGCTAGTGTGTGATTTTAGTGATATTTTTTGATAATTCCCACAATCTGTCGGGTCACCATTTTTTGGAATGGGAATAAATACAGATCTCTTCCACCCATGGTGGACACTGTTCTCTGGAGCTCCCTCATTAAAAAAAGCTTGGAAGCAGACGTGGCATCCACTTCTGAAATAGCTTGCCTCCAAAAACTGTATGAACTTGGAGAAATGATAAAAATTATACAAGTGTTCAGTTATTCCATCGATAGGGTCACTAGAGTTGTCTATGACTCTACAGCACTTAACAACAACATAGAGAGAGTTCTGTTGGCCTAGTCGATAGAAAGTTATGCTACCAAGCCAAAGGTGAGTGATTTTAATCTGTGGCCCTCAGATCTGGTTTTAATTGTTTTGGTCAAACATTCTTCTAAATGGTATAGCACTGGTCTGTCTATTTGCTGTACAGAGGTAACTCATGGTTACTGTGAAGCTAAACACTGTGACACTGATGTGTCAAATGTGATAATGGTTATCCATGGTGGACAGTATGTGGTAGAGATCCTAGATTAAAACAAGATTGGAAGCAGGAGTGCTTTTAAAATCCACTTTTAAAAATAGCTTGCTTCTGGGAACTCTATGAACTTGATACCTCTTATATGGGCTATTACATTTTCTTTGACAACACCACAATATAAATGCATTGATCCTAACTCAGTCTTCCTTATCCATTGTTCAACTTTCAGATGCATAGGAAGCAATTGAAAATACTATGTTTTGGATCAGACATACCTTAATCTTTAAACTGATATCCTGGCTATTACGCATTCAGAAGAGGTCCTTGGTAGCAAATTTTCACAATGCAACATATTTTTTGATTTCTTGCCTCCACTGCTACCATGAGTATTGACTATAGGTCCAAGTAAAATGTAATCCTTGACAGCTTCAATCTTTTCTCCATCTAAATTGATGTTGCCTACTGGCCCAGTAGTGAGAACTTTTGATTTCCTGATGTTAAGATGTAATTCTATATTCAAGGTTGGCTGTGTTCTTCTGCAATAAATGCTTTAAGCCCTCTTCATGTTTTCTACAAGAAGGTGAGTCATCTGCACAACTCGAGTTGTTGATGAGTCTTTTGCCAATCCGGATGCCACATTCTTCTTAGGATCCAGAATCTTAAATTATTTGCTCAGAAGATGGAACAGGTATAGAGAATGGATACAATCCCGAGACACACATATTCTGATTTCAAACCATACAGTATTCCTTTGTTCTGTTTGGATAACTGCTTTTTTGATCCATATCTAAGTTTCACATAAACGCTATTAAGTGTTCTGGGATTCTCATCCTTCTCAGTATTATCTATCATTTTTTTATGATCCACAATGTTAGATGCCTATGCACAGTCAACAAAACACAAGTAAAGCGCTTTCTGATGTTCTCTGCTTCTAGCCAAGATCCATCTGACATCAACAATGATATTCCTTGTACCATGTCTTCTGAATTCAGCTTGTAGTTCTGGAAATTCCGTATTTATGTACTCTTCCAGTAATTTAAAAAATAATCTTCAGTACTACTTTAATAGTGTGAGATATTAATACTGTTTGACAATTTATGCATTTGAAGAAGACTTTTGTAGAATATTAAAGAAAGTTGGACAAAGAATAAGGAAGACTGAAGTGGAAGCAAAGCCTTTGAATTGTAATGTTAATAAGGAATACTGAACATTCCAGAGACTGCCAAAAGAACAAGTCTGTTTTGGAGGAAGTAGAACCAGGGTGCTTTAGAGGTAAGGATGGAAAAACTTCATCAGCAAAAGGGTCAGCATAAGGGATGAATACTTATAATGACACAGGAACTATAACAATGTATATCCATAATACCCAAGACTGTGAAGATAATGCAAAATAGGGCATGAAGTTGCTATGAGTTATAGCCAATTGACACTGCAGAATAACAACAAAACAAGCATAAATTTATTTTTTTTCACTGTTTATGAAGCTAGAAGTCCAAAATCAAGGTGCTATATATAGGGGAAGCCCTTCTTTCTCTGGAGGAAGGCTTTGGTCTCTTTTTAGTATCTGTAATCCCAGCATTTCTTCGCACTCTCATATGCCTTGGTCTTAGTATTTTCCTTGGATTTAAGAAACTTTATCATCCAAAGAGCATGAGTTTAAAGGACACATTTTGCTCTTTGTTTATCTTTCTTGGGGAGACTGTAGTCTCTGCTTACTTGTTTGATCTCTTTGATTATAGTTATTGACTTAGGATAAATTTATTTGGTAAATTACTCCCTGTGACACCTTATCAATCTACAAGCCAGCAATTCTAGCCTCATTTACTCAGTCCTTAGTTATTCTGTCAGTCAGCACTTAAGCGCTGAGTGGGAACTGTTCTAGGTTCTGGGGATATACATTTGAGTAAAACCAATCAGGTCCCTGCCCATCTGCTAACCAATGTCTCTGATTCTTGGGCAGCTCCTTTCAAAAGCATTATATACACACTTTAAAATACTAGCTTGATCATGCCATGCCTCATTGAATCCTTCAATGGTTTTCAATTGCATAAGACTTCTCTATCTATGGCTAAAGAAACCAAGTTAAAATTTTGTCATCATGTTTGAAGGTAAGTTGCCCTTGGTTCCCAAAAGGGTGGCAGCTATGAGATAGTGGTTAAAAATTATAGGCTCAAGGCTGTCCCCACTCCTATGTGAATCCACTTTAGTTAATTTACTTATGTTTGTCTCAACTTCTTTATGCATGCAATGAAGACAACAATATCTACTTCATAATATAATTGTAAATATGACATTATATTATTTACATAAAGAGTTTTATATGGTGCCTACAGTGCTAAAAGGGCAACCCAAACCCATTAATTAAAATTACTTATGGAAGTTCCAAAAATCTTAGGGCTCACTAGTTAATAGTGACAGGTGAGATAGCAACACTAGAAGCAGTAAGACTGCGCCAGAGTCTTGTTAAGGGCAAAAGTCCGTCAAGCTGATGGTGATCTGTTCTCACTGGTTTCTTTTTTAATCTACTGGTCACTGGCCCATCCCTAATGAAGGCAGACTTGCATATTCTACCCACCCCATCTTATCCAATTCGATTTTATTAAGACTCCTTTAGCACCCAAATGTGCCAGTCATGCTAGACTATGCCTTTTCCATGTTGTTCATAGGGTTGCTATGAGTCATAGTTGACCTGATGGCATCTAACAACAACTATCTTCCTTTCTCCTAGCATTGCTTTAAGAAACTGCAATTGTTGGTTTATGTATCTGTCTCTATTGCAGTGTAAGTTTCTGAGAGTGTCTGGCCATTTCATTGTCATGTCTCATCTGTGACAATCCACCATACAGTGCTTGATATATTACAAGAAAATGAATAAAAAAGGGAGAGTAAAAGAAGGATGTAGCAGAGAGAATAATGTAGAGTGAAAAAGGATAGAAGGAACAAAGGAGTAAAATCATATAAGAGTTCTAGTCTTTGGTTGGATAAATGTGGGTAAGTGACTGACCCTCGCTGAATTTCTGTTGAATTATCTATAAAATGGGGATAATGTTATCTACTTCAAATATTTACATTAAAAAGAAGATAAATATAGCTAAAGTACTAAATATAAATTCTGAGTATAGCAGGTGATCAATAAATAACAATTACTATTACAATTACTGTTACAAATGAATGAAAAGAAAGGAATTGCACCATTGCCTGAGTCATAATGGAGATGAGAAGGTCTTAGTCTGTCCCTCTGAAGTCTATCCTCTGGTTTGAGCAGCCCTTCCCAGATCTTTGTCATTGGAGAGCCACTTTGCATACATAGCTTTCACTTAAATGGGGCTCTAAATCAAATTGTCCTCTGCCACCATTCTTTCCGGGGCTTCTGATTATAATCATGCTGCCTGCTATTAGTACAGGGATGTTTAAAACTCCTATAAAACAAGAGCTAATTGCTGATCTGCTTAATTAAAGTGAGCCTTTTGTTGTCACATTTACAAAGATAAATGAAATAATCAGCTCTGGACTAATGAGAGATAATTAGATTATGCAGCCCCAGTAAATAAAGACCAAAATGCTCCAGGTTGTCCCTGTATGTCACAAAGAAGAACCACAAGCGAGCCTTAAAGAAGTAAATGTGGTAGTGCTGTTTTGTTTTAACAACAGTGAGTAAAAATGGAGTTCAACTCTCCAACTTCAAGTTTATTATTCAGCTTTGTAGCAATCAACAGAGAATTGATCAGTATATTCTGAACTGGAATTTTACTAATTCTTAAGTCTTCAGTATTTCATTATAACAATGCAATTGTGTTGTTGTTGTTGTTAAATGCTGTCTAGTCGACCATAACTTATAGCAACTGTATGAACAAAAGACCTGAATCCTGTTCCATTAACTGTTGTTGTTTTTAACTTCATAGAGTTTCCAGAGGCATGTAAGGAAGTGGATGCCACTCCTGCTTCCAAGTCTGTCTTCATATGAGAGCTCCACCAAACACTGTCTACCATGGGTAACCATCATGGCATTTGATACACCAGTGGCACAGTGTTAAGCATCAGAGCCACCCTAAGTTACCTCAGTACAGCAAACTTACAGACCAGTGCTGTTGCATTTAGATGAATGTTAATCCCTAATACAATTAACACCAGGCCCGAGGGTGCAATCCATGAGCTCAACTGACTTGTAAATACAAAGGCCCTATACCAGGTCCTACTGAACTAAACAAGAAACTTTTAGCTCATTGTTAGCTAAATCCAGCAACTCCAATCAGCTCACACACAACTTGAGAACAAAATAAAAAACATCCAAACAGTCCACACCTTACCCTCAACTAAACAACAACAACAACAAAAAAAAACCCAAAAAAAACCCACCCCACCTTCCAGAATCCAACTGCTTCACATATGAGCCTCCAAACTAGAGATTTAGGGCCCCAACTGAATTTTAAATACAAAGGACCTCCATCAGGTCCTGGACTCTAAACAAGAGGCTTCTATCCCATAGCTCATTCTTAGTTAAATACTGCAAATTCCATCAGCTCACACGTAATTTAGAGCGAAATAATAAAACAACCAAACAGTCCATACCAGACCCTCAACCAAAACAAAACAACTCACCTTCCAGGATCCAACTGCTTCACACATCAGCCTCCAAACAATATAATTATAATTTAAGAATAAAAAAAGCAAGCTCTTAACCAGATTTAATCCACTTATAATTATTAAAGTAGCAATGATAACTTACAAAATATAACAGAGGCTCTATGCACTGCTTTCTTTGTCTCACAGAAGATCACTATGAATTGTACTCAATTTGATGGCACCTAACAATAACAACAGGTTAAAAATATTGCATTATGCATAAAGTTGACCGAATAACACCATAGATAATAGTTGGCAAAATATTTTATTCTTGTTTGACAAAAATACTAAACTATATTCAGCCAGGTTTTCTGTGACCTAGAGGGAGACCTTCAAAATGAGAGAGATTGATGAAGTGATTGAAACTATGGGTAATGGAGATTGCCTGGATAAGGAGGAAGGTATAAGATCTGACAGGGTTTCATTCTGTTGAATACAGGGTCACTGTGAGTCAGAGCTGACCAACAGGCACCTAACAACAAAGCCTTAAAGTACCAACTCTCTGTCCTTTGCCTGGTTCGCTAAAGCACACACACATAGAAATCTTAAGCCTCTATGGCCAAATCTTAAGCCTCTATCTTAAAGCCAAACCTCTTCAACACACGAATTGATTGACTTAAAGGTGAAGATAAAATTTTTACTTTGTTGAGATAAAATAAAGACTGATTGTCCAAGACTGATAGCATATCAAAAGGAAACCCCAAAATAACTGAGATTACTATGTCTGGAAAAAGGTCTGCTAAACTTTTTTTAAATTTCATGAACAAAATATTGTATATAGGTGTAGGTACTTCATTTAGAAGATGATATAGAGTTTCTAACTTTTTAATTTACCAGTAAAGTGGATTTTTTTAAAATCTGTCATTCTTCCCATTTTACCATCAGAAAAAGAAATATAAATATAAATATATATAAATCTTAGAATAGAGGGCAAGACTTTAAGTGGAATAAAAAGAGTTTAAGAAACTTACTATTTTCCTTTCTGTTTACCTTACACCAATACAAAATCCATCTTTGGCAGGCAGCTCTATGATCAGAGTTAGATAACCATAGAGCTAGTCTAATCTGCTCCTGATACCACCACAACCCCTCAAAATCCCAGAAGGTGATGATTATTAAAGTCAATATTACAAATAATTTTGTAAAATTAAAGGCTAATTTTTAATAAGAAAAAAAAGAAAATGACACTTTTGTGTGAGAATGAATACATAGCAGCCCCTTCTGGTCCTATATGTAACTGACCAGGGCTCTGACGTGTGACGAACTGTAGCAGCACATGGCAACAAGTCATCCAAGGAGTATGGACAAGTGGATAATCCTAGGGAGGATGGCAACTTGATTTTCTAGAAACCTAGAGAATTTCAGATGCAGTCTGCTTTTCAAAGAATTTTCTCATTTATACTCACTACAATTTTTTGAGAAATCTTGCTATGGAATAAGGAAAGGAGTTAGAATGCCTGTCACTATATCTAATTCTGTCCCAGCTATCAATTAATCTCAGCCTTGAGACCTTATAACATAGAGATGACATAGACCTCACAAGACCCCTGAGAGGATTAACAGGCAAGCTGAGAGTTAGAGAATTGCACAGTGTGAATCTTCAACTAGTTCTTTATTCTAGTTTTAATTTACTGGATTGAGAATTAAAATAATGTGTTCAAAATTATGTTGAATCTTATGTCTTAAATGTAATGTCAACTTATGCAAAATCTATCATCCCCCAGTAATTCGCTCACTGAGTCTAAATAAGTTGGCCTGTCTTCACTCTTGAAATAATATATTCTTGCTGTCCCTAGAAACCAAGGCATGGGTATGGGGCGGGAGGTTGGGGGGAGGGAGAGAAAGGCAGTCATAGATCAAGTGTCTCAAATGTCAATAAATGGCAAAGGAGAGTTATGGAGCACATAAGAGAAGGAGGAGGTTCAGAATATGGGGCTAGGGATGCCCTCTGACCCCACTCAGAGAGGCCCAGTAATAAATCCAGAGGTGAGGGACATCTTTAGATATTGGAGCCATCCTGGGAAGCTATAGAGAATTTTCCAGCATCATAAACAGTTTGGAAAGAAAAAGATCTAATTTTGGAAGGCAGGGGCAGAATGGTGAACATAAGAACAAAGCCATTGTTAAATTTGTTGCTATTGTTGTTTTGCTGTATTTTTATCTCAATTGATCATTTGGAAAAATCTTCAATTCTACTCCTTCTTTTAGAAGGAGCTCTGGTGGCCTAGTGGTAAGAAGATGCTCTGCAAACCTAAAGGCATGCAGTTTGAATACACTAGGCACTCTGAGGGAGGATGGTCAATCTCTTCCTGTGTGATTAACTACCTCTGTGTGAAAACACACTGGAGGTCAGCTATGGGTCGGTTCTGACTCAATGGCACACAACAATTCCTTAACTCGGGAATCTGAAAGAATGACACTGATAATCCTTGCAGGACCCTTAAGCTGAATGCTACCTCAAGAACACTGGTACTCAATCACCCTGGTCATACTTGGAATGTACGATGCTTCACTGAAAACCATGAGACTATGTAGGTAGACCTGCATGGTTTACAGATTGTATATACTGGTTCTAATTCACAGCAACTCTTCATCAGGTTTCCAGGGATGAAAATTGTAATGGGAGAGATCGCCAATCTTTCTCTCTGAGTTGTTTGTGAATTGGAATCACCAGAGAATTGTAGCCTTTGGTTTATCAGTGCAACTTGCTAAGGACCATGCCACCAGTTGTTGTTAGGTGCCATTGAGTTAAGCAGGATTCGCATGATCCTATGAACAACAGATCTGAACACTAGAAAAACCTGTGCCATCCTCATCATCTCTGACATATTCTAGGCCATTGGGCTCACTGTGATTGGCACTCAACATGTGAATCCATCTGGTTAAGGATCTTCCTCTCTTTCACTACACTTCTACCTTTCCAAGTCTGTCCCTCTCCAAGGAATAGCCTCTTTGCCATATTCTCCTCCAATGAGCACTCTAGCTATACTTACTCCAAGACATATCTGTTTATTCTTTTGACAGCTAATGGGATCTTCAGTATTCTTCTCTAACACCACAAAATAAAGGCATGAATTATTCTTCTGTCATTCTTCTTCACTGTCCAGCTCTCAGCTGCATAGCAAGTGACTGGGGGGAAAAAAACACCAAAAACATGGTCTGAATCAGGTGCACTTTGGTTTTCAAACTGAGGAGCAAATTCATTGTTCCTCAGTAATTTGGAGAATGATTTCAGACTTTCTCAGTGTAATGTCTGCTCATCACCTGATGGCTGGTACCAAAGGTGTTCTCTCTGGATCCAAGAAAGATATGAATAGTTTGACAGTTTCAATCTTTTCTCCATCAATCATGATGTTGTCTGTCACTTCAATGGTGAAAATTTTGTTTTGTTTTGGTTTTTTATGTTGAGATATAATCCATATTGAAGGCTGTAGTCTCTGAACTTCTGTAACAAGTGTTTCAAGTCCTCCTCACTTTCAGTAAGCAAAGTTATGTCATCTACATAATGCAGATTGTTTATGAGTCTTCCTCCGACCCTGATGCCACATTCTCCTCATAGAGTTCAGTTTCTTGAATGATTTTCTCACACACAATTGAGTAGGTGTAGAGAGAGAATGTACCCTGATGTACACCTTTCCTAATTTTAAACTACAAAGTATTCCCTTATTCTATTTATTCCACAGTCTCGTGATCTATGTATATATTTCACACAAGTATAATTAAGTGTCCTAAGATTCCCATTCTTCTCAATTTTAGCTATAATTTGTTATGACTCACACATAGATGTTCTTCTGGTATGCCACCAGAGCTTCCTCTTAATCAGAGCAAGTAACAGTATTTACTATGATGACCTCAAAAATCTCAGTTACTTAACATAGCAAAAGTATCTACTGTTCATATCCTACTCCAACACAGATTGGTTGAGGCAAGTGGTCATGGATCTAGGCTCCATCAGTCCAGATTTAAGAATTCTCCACTAGCTTCCCTACATTCAGGAAGAGTAAGAAATTAAGCTGTTGAATATAGTCTTGGAAGCCAGGATAGGGAATAGTTCACATTATACTCACCCATAATCCCTTGGGCAGAGTTCAGTCATGTGGCCTCATTCAAAGGAAGGGTGTCTGAGACAGGTAATCTTCATGTATGGACACACAGGATCTACTCTAACATAGTTCAAGTTCATGGAGAAAGATCAAGAGAAAGAATAGGAGAAAAAAAAAGATAAGCAATCTCTGCACTTTGGCATAGCAGCTATAACACTTGTTAGTTAAGTGGGCAATAATCTCTTTGCCACTCAATTGAAAAAATACTCCTTGAAAACTTACTCCTGTTGTTTTTGTTGTTATGTGCTGTTAAGTCACTTGCGACTCATAGTGACCCTATGCGCCCTAAACTCTGCTCTATCCTATGCCAATTGCTCTGTCTCTGACACACCCATCCCGATTACCCCAGTCACTGAATCAATCCACCTTATAGGGGGCCTTCCCCTTCTGCACTGTCCCTCCACCCTCCCAAACATGATGTCCCTCTCCAAGGACCTTTCCCTCCTTACAACATGTCCAAAGTATGTTAGACAGAGCCTCAGAATCCTTGCCTCCCAGGAGCCACCAGGTTTAACCCTTTCCAGGACAAATCTGTTTGTTTCCCTAGCAGTCCATGATATTCTCAGTACTCTTCTCCAGCACCACAGCTCAAAGGCATTAATTCTCCTTCTATCCTCCTTGGTCATTGTCTAGCTCTCTGATGCATAACAAGTGATAGCAAAGACCATGGCCTGTATGAGATGCACCTTTGTCTCCAGAGAGACACCATTGCTCTTCAGTACTTTGGAGAGGTCCCTAAGAGCAGACTTTCCCATCACAATACATCTTTTAATTTCCTGGCTACTGGTGCCAACTTACTAGATAAACTTAATGGGTACTGAGGGGACTCTAGAAGTAAATAAGACCCCGTATATAAATAAGTAAATAAGGTTCTGTATTCAGACAGAGGACAATCTACTAAATGGGATCAGACATATATATCCTCTCTGAGTCTCAAATTCTCATCTGTAAAATGTGATGGTATCATACAACCCAATCAGTGGTTGTGAGGACTGATGCAATAAAGGGAAAGTGTACCGGATGCTGTAGATCTCCTCCACCATCTCATAATCATTACTATTCTCTGGTGGCCTTGTGGTAAGTATCTGCGCTGGAATCCCAGAGGCACACAGTTCAAATCTCCCAGCTACTCTGCAGTAGAACGATGGACAATTTCCTCCCATGAAATTTAAGGCCCTGAAAACCTGCTGGACGGTCAGCTATGGGTAGGTTCTGACTCGATGGTACACAACAACAATTCTTGAAAGAGCATAGATAGGAGGAAGATACAGAGAAGACCCCAAACCAAGTCTGCTAGTTGTTATTAGGTGGCACTGAGTCAAGTATGACCCATAGAGACCTATGAACAACAGAAATGAACCCTGTCCTATCCGGTTCCATCCTCATACTTCCTGACACACAGGAGCCCATTGCAGCGGTCACCATGTCAATCCACGTGGTCGAAGGTCTTCCTCTCCTTCGCTGACGCTTCACCCTTCCAAGCATCTTGTCCCCTCCAAGGAGTAGCCTCTCTTAGCAACATGCCTGAAGTATGTGAAGTGAAGCCTCATCATCTTTGTCTTCAAAATGTACTCAGGTTGCACTTTATCCTAGACATACTTGTTTGTTCTTTTGGTAGTTCATGGGATGTTCAGCATTTTTCTCCAACACCACAGCTCAAAGGCATCAATAATTCTTCTGCAGTCCTTATTCATTGTTGAGATGCAAGTGATCAGAAAGATGAAGGCCTGAGTCAGATGCGCCTTAGTCCTCAAAATGACATCATTATTCCTCAAGAATTTGAAGAGGTCCTTAACGGCAGACTTCCTGACTTCCTGACTGTTGGTATCAAAGATGTTAATTGTTGATCCAAGTGAAGAGAAGTAAAATGACTTTCGCTAGCTCATTAGCTACTATATGCAAACTTCCCTACAATTAATCTTTAACTAATTACTTTGGTTCAGCATTTTATGTTGAAAACAGAGAACTGAATCTTCTAGCTAATATTGTGGCAAAAGGATTACACATACTTCCTATTTACCCTTCAAAGAGAGTAATATTATCTCTTTCTATAAATCCCTTGTTTGTTGTTGTCCAATGCAGCTACATGATGGCTTCTAGGAGCAGTCACTTTCTCCATGGAATTATCAACTCCCCAGTCTTCCACACTGACTAAATTAGCACTGCTTAGTGCTAGGGAGATCATATTCCCTCCTGATTCCCTCTGATACTGAAACCCATAATTTTAGATCAATTAAAGGCTGGTTACAAAAATAATCAATTGATATTTAACTCACTTAGTCAGTAATCATTCTGCTTTCGCTTCGGAGTCTCCCATGGTAAACGATTTGCTGTATTTTGAAATTCACAACAGGCCTTCTGAAAAGCAAAATAACTCATAGACTTTCTTTCCTCCCTTTCTTTATTAGAGAATGTGATATTTACATCTATTTTTAGCATTTAAAGTTTGAAGTTAATGGCCACAAGAGGGAATAAAAAGCAGCTGCAATTGTTAAGTCCAGTTACAAAGAAGAATGTGCCAGAAAACACTGGGTGGTTTGTGTTGTTGTTGTTGTTGTTGTTGTTGTTTTTCTTTTTTTTTTCCCTGCAGCATAATATTATCTGAGACTTAGATATAATGTGGTAACTTTTACAGTAATAAAATGTCTGAAGTAATTATCTAAGATATTTTATTTCAACAAGAGGGAAGATATATTCAGATATTTAAGTAATAAACCAGTGTATAAGCAACTTCTCAGAAGATAACAGGAGATGATGGTAAGACCACCTGAAGTTAGGTCACTTTAATTTTAATTCAAATAGTTTATAGCCCTCAGACTTTACACACATAATTTAAATCTGCAACTTTTTCACCTTAAAATGTTAAGGGTTGAATTCTGTCCACCCGGAAACATTTGTTGTAACCCTTAGAAAAAAAAAGACATCAAGCTGAGAAAGATGGAGAGCCAGAGAAAGAAAGGAAGATCCTTAAAAGACGGATCGACACAGTGACTGTCACAGTGAACTTGAGCATTTGAGAAATGGTGAAGATGGTGCAGGATAGAGCAGGGTTCAGATCTGTTGTCACATGATGGTATCCAATAACAACAGCATCTTTGTGGATGGTGCAGAACTGGGCAGTGCTTTATGCTGTTATATATAGGATTGCTACGAGTTGTAAAACAACTAACCAGTACCTAACAACAAGCTAATAGCAATCCCTGTGGAAGGACTCCTGGTGGCAGTGTTCACATTGGCTCTTCTCTACATGGTGTACTTTTCATCCAGTTATCCACATAGCAAACTTACTCCCTCATCATCTTCAAGTCTTTGTCCACCTTCTCAAAAAACTGTCTCCATTGATCGCATCTATTATCGTCTAAAATACAGTTTTTCAATTTGTGGTGATAAATGTTATTTTTGGTTTCCTTATTGCAAGATCTGCACAGGCAAAAATAGTTATTTGTTTTGTTCACAGCTGTATCACTTTTGCCTAGAATATTGTCTGACAAATAGGAGAGTCTCAATAAATACATCCTGGGTGTATTCAAAGAATGAATGTGAGAAATGCATTCTGAAGGCCTTGGCCAATGAACAGATTTTAGACTGCCACTCAAACTATTTTTAGACAGTAATGGCCAATTTTATCATTTTTTTCCGCAAAAGCACAGCATTCTACTTCTGTTATACTTAAAATACATACCTACAGATCATTTTATGTGATTGATAACAATTAAGGAAGTTTTGATGACCCAGGGATTTAAAATGTTCTGTATAGTTCTACCTGACTAGCTGCTTCACAACAGAAAGTTAAATTGCTTATGTAAAAATTTCCTGCCTTGAAAATTCTATGTGTCAATTCCACTCTCTCAGTAGGCTCACTCTAAGTTGGGATCAACTCTAGGACAATGGTTTGAATTTGGATTTTGGGTACAACTGAGAGCCAATCAACAATTTATAATGACATAGTGACTGTGACCATGGGCTCAAGCACAGCAACTATTGTGAAAGTAATATAAGACTAGGTGATATTTTCTGTTACTCACAATGTTTCTGTAAGTTGAAGCAGATTCAGTGGCAGCTAAAACCAAAAAGGGTCCTGCTTGATTTCCCATTACTCACAAACGTTAAGTCCCCTTTGCTTCAAGGAAGCTCACTATCACTCCCAAAGCATGCCTTGTTGACTGCCACTCAGTGGTATACCTCAGGACATTTCCACCTCAAATAGAAATCATAAGAAATGCTTAACTTCAGTGCTCATCTACATCACCTTTGTTCATCTCCTTCCAGGCTGAAACTCAAAGATACAGAAGACTTTAAAGTGTCTTCTTTAAACTTAAACACTCAAAATGATCTACCCTGGCTGAAGAAGTAGCCCTTTTTACCTATTCAGTCAGAATGCAGAATATGGAGGATGAAAGATTCATTCTTTGCTCTTTCATAATCCCTGACTCTATGCATAATTATTATTATGTACAGTATTAGCTAATAAATGTTTAAGACCTTAATGGGAGGGTGACCAGCTTATTGCTATCTGGGATACTCCCAGACCATTGTTTCTTTGTTAGGTATTAATAGTAACTTTCCTTCTAAAGCCAGTGCTATCCTCTCCTCTTTTCTCCATCCCAGGAGCCTCAGAATAGTAACTGTGCTCTTACTTCATAATTTTCTGTATCTTCCTTGTTGACATCAGCATCCACATAGATGCCCTTGGGCCAAGCTATCTGATCATTTCAATTTGAACAATTTTCAATTACATTTCATTTATGTTATCAATGAGTCTTTCTATAGATCATCATAGTGCAAGTAACTTACCTTTACATTTTAAAAACTTAAAATGCAGCTTGGTAATCCACCCCCTGGTTAACCCACCCCACGATTTCCTAGTGAACTAACTTACCTTCTTCATACTTTCTCTATTTCCTTGTTTCCTTTTTCTTCCTCCTCACCCTTATCTCCTAGCCTACTAGGTCCCTCTCAGTCTCATTTGATCTTTCTGTTATCCTTTGAGGCACTTTTTTAACTGGGTTCTAATTCATTACAATTCATCTCAACATTAAGAAAACAAAAATTCTCACCACTGGAGTAACAGCCAAATCATGATTGATGATTGATAGAGATAAGACTGAAACTGTTTATGAGTACATCTTACCTGGATCCACAATCAACACAGGTGGTATCAACAATCAAGAGATCAGGAGACATATTGCATCAGGAAAGTCTGCAGACAGGACCTCTCTAAATTACTGAGGAGCAAAGATGTCAGTTTAAAGACTATAATGTGCCCGATTCAGGCCATGGTTTCCCAATAATTCTCTATGAATCTGAGAGCTGGGTAATGAATGAGGATGACAGAGGAATTATTGATGCCTTTGAGTTGTGGTGTTTGAGAAGAATACTGAATATCCCATGAACTGCCAAAAGAATAAACAGGTATGTTTGGAGAAAGTACAGCTCCTTGGACATAAAGATGACAAAGCTTCTCCTCGCATACTTTGGTAATGTCATTAGGAGAAGCTTCTCCTTAGAGAGGGACATCATGCTTGGAAGGGTGGCTGAGCAGCAAAAGAAAAGAAGACTCAATCAGATGGACTGACACAGTAAATGCTGCAATGTGTTTGAGTACATCAGAGATTATGAGGATGGCACAGGATAGAAAGTGTTCAACAATGACAACAAATCACTTCATACTGTCTCTAGGCAGAGTACAAACAAAAAACAACTTAAATTTAAAAGCCAGGTAAAGCTGATGTTTTCTTTATCTCAATACCTAAAATCCATACCAAGCTGAAGTTGTTCATGAATACTAATCTCTGACTTGATATTCTTATAAATATGACTGGATGATAACTAAAAAAAGTCATTTCCCTAAACTGATGTAAAAAATATGAATTACAACAACTCTCACAATTGTTATTATTTATATTCATTTATCCCTAGTAGATTATGAGTTTCTCTAAGACAGGAAGTATAATTATTCTACTATCTCATTAACTTGTAGTAGGGATCATTAGTAGTGCTTGTCATGTGTGGGTCAAGCTACATTCATAGCACAAAGAATGAACTTCTAAGTGGCAGTTGTTTAAATTTTGAACTTTGTTATTTTTCTGGTTACAGAAATAATCTGTAGTAGCCTTTATTTTCACTATTGTTACCAATTTTTTCAAAGACATTATCCTTTCATTTTGGTAATAAAACTCTCTTTGAGTTTATTTAAATAATTCTCCACTGATGGATATATTCTCACACATTCATTCTATACAGACACACACTAATTCATCCTTTCAGAGTTGGAAAGACTTGTGAAAACCCTCCAGTCTTATATTCTATGCTTCAATTCCCTCTAAATGGTCCAATCAATGGCCATTCAGCTTATGTTTGCAGTATAATAAAATTTCTAATAAAAAAGACATTCGTTGATAAATTTTTCTGAGATCTAACTAAGCAGTGAGTACTGTACTACAAGTTTTACAGGTATTTTAGTGTTCTTATTTGAACAGATGAAGACACCAAGACTTAGTAACTTGCCCAGTTGGAAGTTAAACCAAGGTATCTGGCCTCAAAGTTAGAGTTCTTATTAACTGTGCAAGATGATCCTTGACTGTGACAACATGTGAAGAATACAAACTTGGGTGCAGGCAGACCTAGGCTCTTCCTCCACCTCGGCTCTTGGAGCAACTTTTCCTTATATGTACTGTGAAGAGTAACAGCATGGAGTCTGCAGTGATATGTACTTGCTAATGTTAACGTTTCTCTTTCTCCTCTTCGCTCCCGGAATGAGGACTTCACTCTTTCTGAAGCAGCACATTCCAACTCTGCAGTTTGGCTGTTTTGTTCCATATCCCTTAAAAACAAAACTCGTATCCCAGGGTTCCCTTCAGAGAGCTTCCTGCTCCACTCTCTCAAGCATTAAGAATGGCTGTCTTCTTAAAAACAATGAAACCATTTTTCTTTTACTTTTCCAAGAGGGTAGTGTACTGGGGCGGGAGGGTTGGGAGGGAAGAAAAGTGAATGACTGGAAATCCAAAGACTCCAACTTTTCATTGAAATTAACAATTGCTGTTGTTGTTATGTGCCGTCTAGTCTCTGGTGACTCATAGCGACCCTATGTACAACAGCCCTAAACTCTGCTCTGTCCTGTGCCAATCGCACTGTCTCTGACACACCTATCATCGTTACCCCGGTCACTGAGTCAATCCACCTCATAGAGGGCCTTCCCCTCCTGTGCTGTCCCTCCAGCCTACCAAGCATGATGTCCCTCTCCAAGGACTGGTCCCTCCTTACAACATGTCCAAAGTATGTCAGACAAAGCCCCAGAATTCTTGTCTCCAAGGAGCTGCCCAGTTTGACCCTTTCCAGGATGAATCTGTTTTCCTAGAAGTCCATGGTACCCTCAATACTCTTCTCTAGCACCTCAGCTCAAAGGCATCAATTCTCCTTCTATCCTCTCTAGTCACTGTCCAACTGTCTGATGTGTAACAGGTGATAGCAAAGAACATGGCCTGTATCAGAGGCACCTTAGTCTCCAGTGAGATACTATTGCTCCTCAGTACCCTGGAGACGTCCCTAACAGCAGACTTTCCCATGGCAACACGTCTTTAATTTTCTGGCTACTGGTGCCAAGAGTGTTGACTGTGGAAAGCTGTGAACAATGTCAATCTTTTCACCATCCATCCTGATGCTATTGGTCCAGTGGAAATTAATAATAAATTTAAAAAAATATGAGGGGGAAATAAAAGAATGGCTGTCTTCACCAGAACAGCTTTCCAACAACCCATGTAACACTCAATTTTTCTCAAGCTCACCACTCTCTCCTCTAGCTTGAATCTTCCTGCCTCTTCAAACACATGATGTAGTTGAGTAACACGCAGTAACATCTGCCAGCCCACACAAAAAAGGAAAAAAAAAACAAAAACAAAGCCAAACAAAACCCCTAAATCCACTGTCATTAATTATATGGAGCCTGACTCACATAGACCCTATAGGAGAGAGGAGGACTGCCCTACAGGCTTTTCAAGGCCGTAAGTCTTTATAGAGCCAGACAGGCAAACCTTTCTCTGAGCGGCTGGTTAATCTGAATTGCTGGCCTTTCAGCTGGCAGACCACGCTTAGCCAATATGCCTTCATAGCTCTTTGCAAGAATACCCAGGTCTCTTACAAATTCTCAGTACCACGGTGTGGGCATTTTCCAGGGTTGGTGGTGTTTCCTTCTCTCCAAAATGGTTTAAAAGATAAGACCGCTCCATTGTTTTACTAACAAATTGAACTTTACAAGGTAGCGTGAGTGTGCATGTGGGGTGGGGAGGAAACCCTACTTCCTAGGACTGCAAAAATGGTAATGGCAAACGAATGGGGATTTTTTTTTAAAAGAGTCTTGAATCCTGAAGGCTTGTCTTACTCTTTTAACTAGAAAGTTTGAGTCTTGATCCATTAATCCAGAGCTAATAAATGTCTGGTGGCAATTTGCCAGTTTGAACTCACAAGTGCAAGCTTATTCATTATTAGGAAGTAGTGATCTCTGTGGGGAAATGCTTGCAAACAGGATTAGCAGAGCAAGGGGAGGGCAAAGCCTTTGGTGAAAAATGTGCCCATTCCTAATCAATGGCCAACAGCTTTCTTGCTGCAATGAGTTGCAAAAAGCAAATGTAGCTCAAGGATCTTTTTGTTCATCATTTGCTACAGCAGAGGATTTACTTTAACATGGGCTAAGTCAGGATTTCCAAAACTTTGCCAATTAAAAATCCCCTGACAGAACTAGCCAGTAAATTCATATCAGTAGGAGACTCGGAATTAGAGTTTATAAAAACAACAACACAAAGCCTCAAAATGTAGCTTAGGTCTTTTGTTTTGCTGTTTTCTATTCATGCACAGTTAGATTTTTCTCTTCTCGTTGCCACTGAGTCAGAACCCACTCCTAGCTGACCTTCCGTTCGTTTTCCGAGCATATAAATCACGTAAGAGGAGATTGTCCATCTTTCTCCCACTGGTGGGTTCAAACTTCCAGCGAGAATTAGCAGCACAACTCCATGTGAACTATGCCACGAGAGCCCTCTGAATACTTAGATTCTAGTTTATAATGTTCCTATCTAGAAAAACAAACAAAAATAAAATTGATTCCAACTCAGAGCCCCCGCCCTCCTCGTAGAATAGAGAATTACCTATCAAATTTCTGAGGTTCTAAATCTATACAGAAGACTGCCTCAGCCTTCATGCATGGAGTGACTGTTGAGTTCAAAATCACCAAATGCTTAATTCAATTAAATATAAGGTTTAATCCATTGTACTATTAAGACTCCTAATAGCTCCACATTTGCTTTAACATAAAAAGAACAGGTCTCCTCAGATTATCGTGAGCTCCCAGCCCACAGATAATAATCTCTGAATTTCCAAGCCACAGACAACCCTCCTTGAGATTCAGGTACCCACTACAAGGAATGAGAAGCCTAAGCTAGGCCACTGGTCTCAAGGACACTTACGTGATCATCTCTTAGCTAGTTCTATAGGTATATTGTTCCAGAAGAAATTATACCTGATAAGATATGGTATTGCAAGACTTCAGCAGTGGAGACAGACAGGCTGAGTTTCAATCTGAGCTCTTTACTTGGAGTGATGGTAGCGAGTCCATAAGGAATTCTTCAGGTAGCCCAAAGGCCATGACTCCCTGGAGGTTCAAATCTACCAGCCACACTGAGGGAGAAGGATAAGCAATTTCCCCACAACAAAAGAAAGCAAGAGAAAGATAAAAACTTGTGTAATATAATTTGACGGCCCACAACCTCTTGGTTTCCTGAGTCTGTATGTGTTATCATTATACTGAAGGCACTACCAGACTTAGAGTGCTTTCTACATTTGTGTACAGAAGAGAGCTCTGGAAAGAGATACTGAAAACCTGGAATCCAGTTTTGATGCTGTCATTAATAAATGAAGGTACTTTAAACAAATGATTTGTGGTATTTTGTTAGTGATAGCCCCAAGAAACTAAAAAAGAATCCACAGTGTTATAAAAGAGAGGATTCAAGTGTTCCCTTTACTGAATATTGGCTCTGTGACTCTCACAGTCACTTAGTCTCTCTGAGCACACACATAAAGTTTTATCACATGTAAATAAGAATTACAATTGCTACCTTGTAAGTATGGCAGGAAGGAACAACAAGGATTGTACAAAGTGCTTAGCAAACAAAAAATGTGTTTTTAAATAGAATAAAAATCTTTCATAAAGAAAACAAAAATAAGTCTTCAAATATCACATTATCAGAAATTTAAAATCTCAGTCTTTTATATTCTTCCAAAGCATTAATCAGATATAAGCAATTGTTAAATAATTTATATCAGTTCAGGAATGGTCTCAATCTAAATGATGCTACATTGTCTCCCTAATCGAAAGCTTCCCTGAAGTGGTTAAATTCTGAGATGGAGCAGAAATCCATGTGGGTGAGCTGAGCAACCTCCTGGGAGCACTAAAATGATTCCTGAATAATTTTCAAACCTAATTGTATTTGCACTTCCCACAGCTTTAAAGCCAAATAAAAATTCATTAGCAAACAAGCAGAATCCTGCCAGGATCTCATGATTTATCATGTGAAATATCATCATGCATAGTAAGATGTGGGTTTAACAGACATATGTTAGAATTTCTCATGATTTACCTGTTCCCACTGAGGAAGACCGGCCAGAAAGAGTCAATTATCAGGCCTCCTGGATTTGAGCTGATAAACTCCTGATGGACAGGTGTGGATTTCATCAGGAAGAATCATTAAAGAATTCCCAAATAGTAAAGAAAGGTACTTTGAACCACAGCATATAGGTGGTGGCAACAGTTAATACACCCCAGTACTAACGGGCAGCTCTGGTGGCCTTGTGGCAAGAAGCTGCGTGGCAATATCGAAGCCATGCAGTTCAAATCCACCAGCTGCTCTGCGGGAGAAGGACGGGCAATCTCCTCCTGTGCGATTAACCCTCTGGAAACCTGCTGGAGGGGCAGCTATGAGTCAGTTCTGACTCGATGGTACACAGCAACAACAACAGAAAGACGCTCTGGTGGCCTAGTGGTAAAAGTTGTGCTGAAATTTCACAGGTGTGTAGTTTGAAACCACCAGATGCTCCGAGGGAGAAGGATGGACAATCTCCTCCCATGATATTTACTGCTTCTGAAAACCTGTTGGAAGGTGGGCTATATATGGGTCAGTTCTGAGTCGATGGTGAACAACAGCTAAATGAAAGATTGGAGGTTTGAATTCACCCAGAAGTATCTCGGGAGAGAAAAAACCCACGAGATCTCCTTATGAAATCTCATCTATTGAAAACGCTGTGAGCACCTTTGTACTCTGACACGTGAGGATCCCCATATCATAATGGGCTCCAAGACAATGGTCTTAGGCACCTCACACTTTCTCCCCCAGGGGGCAGTATTTAGTGCAGAATCCTGAATACCAGTAAACTAAAATTACAAACAACAAATAAAAACCCCTAAAGTCTCCACATATGCTTCCAAGTAGATTCCAAATCATCATATCGTGTTTCTGAGGCTGTCAGTCTTTATAGTTTGAGAGGAGATTGCCTCTAAATTCTCCAAAGGAGTGGCTGGTGGATTAGAACCAGTAACTTTTTAGATAGCAGCCCAATCTGTAACATACCATACCACCCAGAAGAATCCATAAAGTTTTATATCTGTTATCCCATGTCCTCCACAGTCTAGCTCAGTTGTACAATCACATCCAGGCAGAACCAGAGGAGTGAGTACAAAGCCAGAAACTGAGAACACAGGAGGAGGAAGAGTAAAACGCTGGCAACTTTGCTAATTTATGGCAGCCCCTGGTCTAAGATGCCTCGTGGTCCCAGATGACTGAGGCGTACCCATTGGAGAAGACTCACGTTAGTTACATCGTCAGTTCACTCAAATATGGGCTTGTCTGGCATGCCTGAGCGATCCACATCTATGTTTCAATCCAAACTACTCTAAAATGTTGGATGATTATAGTAGTTAACTTCAGATTCTAAAGTCTGGCCACATCTCTGCTAAGACACCTTCCCAAGACAAATTACTTGTTAGTTTCCTCTATCTGAAAAGTGCAATGAACAATATAATAATCACCTTGTGAGGTGGTAATAACAATTATATGAATCATCAGAGTAAAAAAACCTCCAAAACAGCAAAGCAGTATCTATTGCACTGTAAGTGCCCATTATTGTTATTGCTGTTGTTATTATACCCACCACCAGACCCTTTGTCATAGGCCACCAGAGCTCCCTAATTATATTTGACAAAGCACATTTATAATTTGGGAATACATGTATTTATATTTTGTTAAGTACTGTCAAGTTGCCTGCAACTCATAGTGACCTTATTATGGACAATAGCTCTGAACCCTTCCCTATCCTGAGCCAATTTCATCATCTCTGAAGCACCTAATCCCATTATACCAGTCACTGAATCAATCCATCTCATCCAAAGTTTTCCTCTCCTACGCTGTCCCTCTACCCTTCTGAACATGATGTCCTTCTCTAAGGACTGGTCCCTCCTGGCCATGTGCCCAAAGTATGTAAGACATAGCTTCAAAATTCTAGCCTCCAACGAGCAGCTTGATTTCACCCTGTCCAGAACAGGATATTTTTTCTCTTGGCAGTCCATGGTATGTTCAACATTCCTCTCCAGCACCACAATTCAAAGGTGTTGATTCTTTTTTTTAATCATCCGTAGTCACTGTCGAGCTCTCTGATGTATAGTAAGTAATTGTAAAGATGATGGCCTGGATCAGGTGCACCTTAGTCTCCAGACTGACAGTGTTACTCTTCTGCACTCTAGAAAGGACAGCAGATTTTCCTAGTGCAATCCATCTTTTGATTTCCTGACTGCTGGTACCTGAAATGTTGGTTATGGAACTAAGGAATCTAAAACTGTTAACAATCTCAATCTCTTCACTATCTATCATGAAGCTCTCAATTGGTTCAGTGACAAGAATCTTTGTTTTCTTAATGTTGAGCTTCAATCCATATTGAAGACTGCAGTCCTTGACCTTCTGCAGCAAATGTTTCAGGTCCTCCTCAGTTTCAGCAAACAAGATGGTGTCATCTACATAATACAGGTTGTTGATGAGTGTTTCGCCAATCCCGTTGCTACATTCCTCCTCATAAAATCCAGCCACCTGAATGATCTGTTCTGCATATAGATTGAAAAAGTATGAAGATAGGATGCATTCCTGATGCATACCTTTCCCAAACTATCCAGTATTTCCTTGCTCTGTTCTGACTACTACTTCCTTGTCCAAGTATATGTTTTGCATGAGCAAAATTAAGGGTTTTAGGATTCCCATTCTTCTTCTCAAGGCTCGACCCAACTTGTTCTGCAAACAGCAGTCACCTATGTATTCCAGCCAAGAATCTTTCATTCTGACAGATGGGCTCATTTGTACTAGGTTTATAACATGTAATCGATAAGAGCGCCCTGTAACATAGCAGGTGCTTCCTACATGCCAGAATCCTAACCTGTATACATTTGCTGTCTTGAGTTTTATATGCTCCATAGTCACCATGGTCACTTGGGCCAAGAGCAACACCAACAACATGAAAACAGCTGCAGGGGATCTGGAGTGTGCACCTGGAAACAAACCACTCCTTTAGCCTGTATCATCACAGGTGAACATTTAAACAAAAGGTTCATGGATTTCCATGTGTCAAGAAATGCAGAGCTCTAATAAGCTCTCCCAGACGGATACAATGCCATGTGCACTACCAATTAGATTTCACTTACCCAAAAGGCAGACTAATCACAAAGTCTAAAGTAGACAATGATGGGCTAATCTTGGCACCGAAGAAACCACTTGTGTACTTTCAGCCAGTTTGGAGAACACTAACAAAGCAGGGTCAAATTTCTTGTATTTGCAAGTAGAACAGGTGAAAATGGAAGCAGTGACAGCTGGTAGGGTGATTATTCACAGAAACTCCCGATTCAAGCAGGAGTAAGTCACATAAAAGGGGGGGAAAACCCAAAATTAAAACACAAAACCTCCCCAAAAAAGCCCAAAACATTTGGCCCTTGAGGTCTGTGATGAGGAGCAGATGGACATAATCAATTATCTAAATAATTCAGAAGGGGGGAAAGGCTGCTTTCACCTGAATTATCCAGATAATTTTATGAAGCCATAGTTTGGATAAGGATTTCTTTTTAATCTAAAAGGAACTGTTTATATTTCCCTGGTTTGTCTAATAATTTCCCTCTATGCTGGCGGACCTGGCTTATACAACTATTCTAACCATGGGGGCGACCAGGCTTGCTAGCCGTCCTTTTACATTTGTACTTCAGGAAAGAATTGGTTTCAAGCCGAGCCCCTTTTTTCCCATCCTTTGTGTACTGGTAAGCTTTTCCTCTGAAAATAAACTGGGCTGGCTGTCCCTTTGATCCCATTGTGTGATTCTATCTCGTTCATCAAGCTTTGGCACCTGACCTGTTACAAGGGTATAGAAAATAGTACAATTTGATCATTTCAAAGTGCCGGGTTTCTACTTTAAAAAAAAAAAAGATATTTGACAGCCACTTTTAGATCCACTTGCTTATCTGGGTTGGATTTTAACAAATTTTTGTGAAAGCATGCCATTTATGTGCCAAAATTGGGAAAAAATGCACAATGGGAACTTCATATACCATTGAATATGGCTTGAAACATCCAAGTCTACAGCAAAGACTGACAGAAAGAGAGTTTCATCATATCAGTGTTGCATCAGAAAATTACTCCAGCCTGAGTTTCTACCCCTTGAAATAAAGGTGGCCCCCACAGTTGGGGTTCAAGCTCACTGTTATTTTCCAGCACAGAGAAATGAATGTAACTGCTTCCCCTTCCAATCATTGTGTGGGGAGATTAGAAGTGACACAGATGTATCCTTGGCCAGAAACCTCTTGGCTCCACCTTCATCAAGGACGATTGATCAGCTTTTACTGATTACAGGAAATGGCTGTTAACTGGGTGAATAAATAACACATCTGGAGGCAGAGGTCTTAAGATGATTCTGAGCTCCTCCCCTCAGACTTTCCAGTGGAGTGAGTACCTTCTTCCATCAGGAGACACTTTCATCACCCACCCTTACCTTTTCATCAGAAATAGATAAAGATCCTTGTCACTTCAGCCAACAAGGAGATCCAAGGACCCAGGCTGAAATATGCGGATTGGGCTTTATCTCCAAAAAAAAAATCCATCTTTTCTTTTGTTCCGCAAAGTAACAGGGACTTCCTGGGTCTCCAAGTTGAAAGAAATAAATGCAAAGTAATATCCAAAACTTTCTTTTTGCCAGTTTAAAGCTAGGCTGATTAATTTCCTTAAAACAACAAAATCATTTATAACCATCATTACAGACACTTTTTAGCCACTTGAAAAACAACATACAATATAGTGTTAAAGCAGAAGGAAAATTGTTATCTATTCTATGGTAACAGTGATATAAAAATTACATCTACACTTAAGCAGGGATTAAAAGGAGAAATAATCTCTCAACTGTTTTACTTCTGGGGTGTAGAACACCAAGTAATATTTTTCTTTGAACAAATTTACAATAATGTCAAAGTTTTTTTGGAATCAATGTTTTAATAATGCCAACACTATCAATGAAGCCAAGGTGTTTTGTTCTTCCTTCAAACTGAGATAAAACAACATCATAGCTGAACACATTACTATATTTTCTAATAAAATAGAATTCAACTGTATTTAATTATGCCTTGATACATTTTCTGTCGTCATTTTCTTTAGGTCTTTTTAAACCCTCGTTGATCGATTTTAACCTTGGGACAGACTTTCTAGACAGCATCACTATCTCTATTTTAACTTGCACAAAGCACTTTTAGGAGACCAATTGGGGTCTTTCTGCGCTGAGAAACCGAGCTGCAACTCACTGTTGATAGTGGCACTTTTGCTTCCATTTGCTTGTGCTTCTGATTATAACTCAATATGTTTTCATTCAGTTTGTAGAGTGCCCCTTTTTAGCCTCTAGCTGCTGCATGACACCATCTGTGATTGCCAAGGAAATTAAATTAAATTAAGCTAAAATTCAATCAACAGAAGATTGTTGCCTCTCTGACTTTACTAGGAACCTTGAGAGCATAAGTGTCTAAATGCCTCTCTTAATACAGAAACCGAGCAGTTCTACTATAGCAACTTCAGCCCAGGGTGTAAGACGGCCTGAGAGGCAGGGCCAATGACTTCTCTCTGTCCACCTCACAGGGCCTGCAGCGCCTAGGAGACAGATCGACTTGCTTTGGCAGTCTTTGTTTCACTTACCCAGAAGGATAAAAGAACAATAACAAGTACAAACCATCAAGCTTCTCCAAGAAGATAAGATTGTTCATTGGCACCATAGTTCTCACCTTAAACTAAAAGAAATTCTAGATGGCCTAAAGACTTCTTTTACAAACAAAAATAAGCCATAAAAAATGGATTTTAGAAAAAAATAAAAAGCAATACATTAATGTAAACCATTTAAAATTAATAAAATACTAATTAAAATACTGAAAACGCTGAACATACTAAATTGGAAAAAATCGTGTCTCACTATAAACAAAATTCAATGCAAAACACAAACTCGAGTGAAATGCAACATTCCTGATGGGCGAAATATGATTTAAACAAACACACAAACACATAAGTACAAATATAAATATAAAGAAAATAATTGTAATCATGTCACTTCTGAAAAATATTAATAGCAATTTCATTAAAGTCAATGACATCAATAGAAATATTAGTAACAAAGGACTTTAGTAGCAAATTATAAACAAAAATATATTTTAAAAAAATTAACACACGTATACACTATTTTTGCTGTTACAAACTGACAAAGATTTAAAATGTTATTGATACTGATGATGGTAAATTAAAATAAGCTCGAGTGAGCTGGGTCTTGCTTTTGTCTTACTGAAAGTTGACTTGGAAACATATGGGAAGTTTTTTTACATTTAGTAGAAAATTTATATATATATGCATAAAAAGTTTTGTGGAAGCATGTATGTGTGGCTTTATAATATAAAAAACTAAAAATAACTTAAAGGTCCATCTACATACATAAATTATATAATAGACACAAAAAGAAATATATGGATTTTTAAAGAATATTTAATTATATGAAGAAATATTTACAAAAAATATTACTAAAACAAGTTGAGAAATTACATATATTTGTATATCCAGACATGTATTTTGGTGCATATACTGCTTAATTATTAAATAAAATGTTTTTATTTTATACATGATTTTATACATGCACTACATAATATATGCATGTGCATTTACTTTCACCAAAAAGGGATTGGAAGAAAAGAAATAAAAAATAACAAAACTCAGTGATTATCACTGAGTGGTAGCAAAATTTTGTTTCTTATGAAAAAGAATTTTTTAAATTTTAATTATTAGCTCTTTATTTCTATATTTTTTTTAAAAATCCTTTCTAAGATGAGACAGTACTTTATTTAAAAAAGGGGGGTGGGGAAGAACATGCTTTTTACCATCTCTCCCATATGGCAGAGGTCTATTTCTCTCTTGCTGTACAGAGAGGTATATTTCATTACCATTTCCCATAACCATGTTATAATTATCTTCTTAACCAGTTCATAACAGGAAGTGCAAAGACTCACAGTAAGGTAAAATACCAGTAAAAATTTCCCAAGGGAAAGAACTAAGTGGTCAAGCCAGGAAATGTGGTTTACATTATCATCTATGGCTTCACATTTGCCTCCTCCACCTCAGTCCTCTGAGCCTGCCCTCCACCTCCATTGTGATGGACTGAACTGTGCCTCCCAAAAAGATATGCCCTAACTCCTCTACCTAGGCCTATAACCTTATTTGGAAATGAGGTTGCTGACAATCTATCAGCCAATTTAACACAAAGTCATGAGGTAGGATAGGTCCTAATCCAATCTGAGGAGTGTCTTAGAAGAGGCTGAGAGACAAAGGAAAGAGCCATGTGAAAAGGTACCTATCAACCAAAGAATGTCAGTGGCTATCCAAAGCTGATTTAGCATTTTGTTACAATTTTTCATAGTGTTAAGAAGACATAAAAAAACTTTGGCGATGTCAGGAATTGAACCTAAGGGCCTCATGTATGTGAAGCACAAATTCTAATACTGGAAGCTGGGAGAAATAAGAAAAGCTCTCCAAGAGACCCTAGATAGAGCATACCTACCTGATGTGCCTTAATCTGGACTTCCAAACTCTAGAACTCTGAAAGAATATATTTCTGCTCTTATAAGTCACATGGTTTGTGATGTTATACCACCCCAAGGAAACTAATACACCAACCAACACTCCACTTTAGCAAATGTGTTCAAATAAAGAAAAGCTAACATGATAATATAATCCCACTACCTGTTCAGAACCTTCACTTTCTTAACTTTCCTAAATTCTTTTAGATATAACCCAGGCACAGTATCTTGCAGTCCTATGTTCAAAAAGAATAAAAATTCATTCTTTTAAATTCTATGACCTCCTAAAAGAAAAAGCAATAAGAGGAGCTACTACTTTTTTGCAATTTTGATGTTCCAGGTACTCTGCTAACTACTTTATACATCTCTTTATTCTTAAAATAGTCCTGAAACATAGGCGTTACTATTCCTACTTAGCTGATAAAGTATTTGAACCTGAACAGTATTCCACAGAATTAGAAAAAAAATATAAGCCAACAAATAGAAACACAATCACTTCCAATGGTTATAAGTATTTTGACGAAAATAACAGAGAGCCATTTAATAGCAATGACCTATTTTGGATTTGTTGTCAGAGAAGTTCTCATGAAGGAAAGGACACTAAATAAGGATTAAATGACAAAGAGGGTCATGGAATAAAAAGGAACAGCTACTATAAAGACCCCCCCAAAAAAAGAATTAGAAAAAAATTAAAAATATCTAGATCCTGATCAGATCCAATGGCTTCATTCTAAACAACAGTAACAAACCCCACCAACATCAGGTTGATTCAGATTCACACAGCACTCCTGATGGGCAGAGCAGAAACAGCCTCACATCTCTCCAAGACTGTAAATCTTTCATATTCATACCTTGAAGCAGTTTGTGGGTTTGAACCACCAACCTTTTAGTTAGCAATCAAATGCTTTTACCAACATGATCATCAGAGGTCCTCATTCTAAATCACCATATTATATTATTTCCATTATAAGACGGGCACTTACAATTTAAAAACCAATCAAGATTCAAGGTTTGCTACAAGATTTTATGGTTTAGAGAATGGACTCTTTTCAAATTTTCCTCTTTTTTTGTAGTTTAGACCCTGCATTAGGTCAGAAGATTCACATTATTTCTATTTTATGGATGCACCCATATATCCTAAGAAATTTAAAAGGGGATTTCATTAACTCACATTGGTTAAGGTGTTCAGACACTAATCAAAAGTTCAACAGTTCGATTCCAACCACAACCCTAAGGAAAAGGATGAGGCAATCTGTTTCTATCAAGGTGTACAGTCTAAAAAAACACTTAAAGGAGTTTTACTCTGTCCTGCAAGGTTGCTGTGAGTCAGAATCAATTTGGTGGCAGTAGGTTTCTTAACCAGCATAGTTAGCAAGTAACAGAGGACAGGCTGAAACCCACCTGTCTTGCTCCCTGCTCCTGAGCTCTAGTAGCATACACTAAAGATTGCACTCCAAACAATCAAACTCTTGCTCAATAGCTAGTGACCCTTAAACCGTATATGATTTGGCCTGCATACAAATGAAACTAGCTTTCAAGGTGCGTATATTCTTTTTTCAGCCTCCCTTTCTCCAAGAATTGCCCTTCTATAATAAAAATGGAAAATAATTTTCTTCTGATTATATAGCTATGCTGTTGTTGTTGCTGTTGTTATTGTGTACCATCAAGCCAGAATTGACCCATAGCTGACCCTCTAGTAGGTTTTCAGAGAGAGTTTAATCACATGGGAGGAGATTACCTATCCTTCTCCCATGGAGCAGCTGCTGGTTTTGAACTGCATGCCTTCAGGATTGCAGCACAGTTTCTAACCACTAGGCCACCAGAAATAGATATACATGGAGCTCTAGAGGCCTTGTGGTAGGAAGTTGTGCTGTCAACCCAAAGGTTCAAGGATCAAATCCACCAGCTGCTTCACAGGAGAAAGATGGGCAGCTAGTCTCCTGGATTATTTACAGCCATTTAAAGACAAAACAAAACAAAACAATCCAAACTGCTGGAGTGTTAGCTACAGGTCAGTTCCAACTCAATGGAAATGAGTTGGAAGGGGTTTTTGTTGTTTTTATGTATAGTAGCTCATTCAATCCTCTTAACAATCCTAGGTGGTAGGAATTATTATAACTTTCATTTCACAGATGAGAAAACAGGCCCATTGGTTAAATAACGTGTCAAAGTAGCAGAATTAGAATTTGAATCCAAGTTCTAAGCTTCATTCTCCTTTCAAATACACTATTCTGACTCCAAGATACACGTTCCTTCCAAGTATCAGTCCAGCACACTCTTCCCCCATCACTCTACACACATAAAAAGTACATGGAAACTGTACTATGATGGAGAAAGTACTGTTTCTTAGTCCTATGTATAATACTACTGCTTAGATTGGAAAATCTGGGGGTTCAGGGACACGTAATGAAAATCATTAATTTTTTAAAAATGGAAGATATAATAAAAAGTTCAAAAGTAGATTTTCTTTTTTATTGTGTTGTACCTTCGAATCAGATCTGACTGGCACAGGAGGAGATTGCCCCTCCTTCTCCAGCAGAGCATCTGGTGGAGTCGAACGGCACACCTTCAGGATTGCAGTGCAGCTTCTTTGCCACTAGGCCACTAGAGCTCCCTTCTTCGGCAGCACATATACTAAAATTGGAACAATACTTTTAGACTATTCTCTCCCCCATAGATTTCAATGCCGTAAACATATTTCATCCAGTTTTTCTCAGTCTTACCCCCACCCCCATGCCAGCCTCATTCTACAACAGTGGCACCATATAGCATTTGTCCCTTTGTGACTGAGATCTATGGGG
>NW_006399975.1:1764552-1793828 GCF_000299155.1 Elephantulus edwardii | reverse complement strand
GGGTGCAACAATGAATGAATGGAATCCCAAAATCTCTGTAGATGTTCATTGAAATGAAAAATAAACAACCTAAATTTAAAAAAAAAAAAGGAAAAAAAAATTGGAACAATACAGAGAAGATTAGCATGGCCCCTGCGCAAGGATGACACGCAAATTCGTGAAGCATTCCAATTTTTATGGTACACACACAAGAAAATAATAAAAGGGGTTTTTTTTTAAAAAAAAAAGTAGATTTTCTTAATCTTAAAAGAGAAGTTGTGTTGTTGTTGTTAAGTGCTGTCGAGTCACAGGCGACTCACAGCTACCCTATGAAGGAGAGTCCTCGATACTTGGGTGCCTTTCTTCCTCTCTGCAGGTTTATAGGGTTTCCAGAGGCAAGCTATTACGGAAGTGGATGTCACTCTTCCTTCCAAGCTAGTTTTAATTGGGGAGCTCCACCCCACTCTGTCCGCATTGGGTAACCAGCCATTAATGCATTTGACACATCAGTGTCACAGTGTTCAGCCTCACAGCAACCACAAATGACCACTCTACGGCAACTTGTACACCATGGTTATACGACCTAGAGGAATTATTTGAACAAAAACAATGAAAGACAGGCCCAAGGGCTGCGGATTAAAAGTCACCCACCTTTGACTTGGTAGCCTCGCCTTCTGATGGAGTATTGTTAAGAATAGAATGGTAATCAGGGAAAAGTGGTTTAAAATTCCATATGACCCAGCTATTCCATTGCTAAGAACATACCCAAGGAAATAAGAGCTGAGACACAAAGGGAGATTTGTACACCAATGTTCATAGCAGTATTATTCGCCATCATAAGAACATTGCAACAGCCCAAATGTCCAAACACAACTGAATGGATTGAGAAATTGTGTTACATTTACACAATGGAATAGTATGCAGCACTCAAGAGCAATGATTTAAAAAACTACTCTGTTATTTGGGAGAGACTGAAGAGCATTATGCAGAATGAACTACTCAGTTTAATAGGGGTAAATACTGCATAAGACCATTATTGTGAGAATAGAAGGATAACCAGGAAAATGTGTGTATGGAGGTTCAAGGGGTTGGAGCAAAGGGGTGAGCATGGGTAGGGGGGCATCTTAGGGTTGCATAATTTGGTGGGTAGAAGGAAAGGGTAAAGGAAATGGGAGAAATTGGTGGGGACCTGAAAAGATGGGGTAATGGTGGGCATAGTTCAATGATAATATCGTAAAGCTCAATGTATGCAATTGATTGTATGAAACATAATGTCAATGACAGAAAATATGAAATGCAATGTGTATGAATTTTTTAAAAAATGCAGGAATAGGAATGAGATCAACTATACAAAGGAATAAATATTCTGTGAATGGCAAATTTCAATTTATGCAGTCTTTCTTTAAAGTGAAATAAAGAATTCCTTTTGAATATTAGTGATTAAATAGCTTATTAGTTTTGAATGTTTTGTGGGGCTTTATTTTAAAACTTTTCTAAAAAAAATCTTTCTCTCCCTCCAACCCCTACCCCCTTCCAGTGATTTTTCTCCCTCCCCACATTCATCTCCCCTCCCCTTTCACCTTCCTTCTCTGGACATTTATACATATCTTACTAGCTATCCTTTTAGTGTTAAAATCACAAACTTATTCAGTAGTTGTCCTTATAAGACTTGAGTTAGTTCACTCAGCATAAAGTCCTCATGTTAAGTAGCATTTTTAAAAATTGTTGCTCCTGAATGCTGCATATTATTCTATCATGGAAATGTTTAGTTTTATTTCTCAGTTCTTTGGGAAGCATATGCTCCTAGCAGGTTAATATAAAAATTCTCAGATGAGAATATATGATTATTCAACGTGTGTGATGGCCTACTTGGCAAAGAATTTACATGAAATGACAACCCAGAGAACATGTAGCATCACTTTCTTGAGATCCTTGTGAATAAATGTAGAAACATATTTGTCTGGAGCTCTTATGATGGAGTCTGTCCCAGAAGCGAAGAGGTGAATGGATTGGCCTCTTGCGGTTCCTTTTGACTGGATGATTCTATAATTCCCTATATTTGGTCAATAATCCCAATAAAGCTTCATCATTAGAACTCATTATATTTTCATAGCTTAGAAGAATAAAGTACAGGAATGATACAGATAATAATTGATAGGAGGAATAAATTGAGCTACAGATTGCCTTGGAGTGATCTTATTGTATCTCTAGTTCAATTCCTTGGTATGGCCCTTGAATCATCTTGCAATAAAATTATGTCTGGTAAGTTATGGCTAAAAATTAATCAGTCTTTTTACCATTTTATTATTATTATTATTATTATTATTATCATTAATTTTAATGAAAATTTACAGAGATTTTGGATTTCCATTCATTCATTGTTATACTTTTCTCCCTGCCAACCCCTCATCTCCAGTTCATTCTTCTCTTTGAAAAGTAAAAGAAAAAATTCTTTCATTCATATACAATCCCTCTCCCCAACTCCACTCCACTATGCAGCCTTAGTTCTGGACTCATGTCATGACAATAGTACCTAATCCTATATCCCTTTTAAACAGTTCTCTCCCTCATCTGTTTCAATGCAGTATATATTATTTATCCCATCTTTCTCACTCTACCTTCCCCAATCGCGATGTCAATCCCATCTTATAACAGTGCCTCTATGGAGTATTTGTCCTTTTGTGACTGAGATATTTCACTCAGCATAATGTCCTCCAGGGTCATCCATTTTGAATAATATTTCATGAGTTCCTTATTTTTCAATGCAGTGTACTATTCCATTGTGTGACTATACCACAACTTCTCCATCCATTTATTTACTGATGGGCACTTAGGTTGTTTCCAACTCTTTGCTATTGTGAACAAAGCTGCGATAAAAATGGGTGTGCATATACCTGCTTGGGTGGCAGTTATGGTTTTTCCAGGATATATTCCAAGTAGTGGAATTGCTGCATCAAATGGTATTTCTATTTGCAACTTTTTGAGAAAGCACCATACTGCTTTCCATAGTGGCAGCACCAATTTACACTCCCACGAACCGTAAATAAGGGTTCCAGTTTCTCCGCAACCTCGCCAGCATTTGTTGTTTGCTGTTATGTTAAATTTTGCTATTCTTACTGGGTTCAGATAATATCTCATAGTTGTTTTGATTGTTTGGTGGTCATCATGTGTTTGTTGACCATCTGAATGTCTTATTTGGTGAAGTGTCTGTTCATACCCTGTGCGCATTTTTAAAAAATTAGCCTTTTAAGTAGCCTCAATAATTTTCATGTTAAGTACTCTTCCTATACATTTTTTAAGTTGCCACTAATCTTGGAGAACCAGTGAGACAACAGAGCCATGTCTGCCTTCATCCTATAACAGAGGAAACACACTAAGAGGAAAAAAATATTTGGTAAATAATTAGAGAACACTAGAAGAATTAAAAATTGAACCAGACTTTAAGACTCTAGACCTAATAAATTGTTAATTTACTTGAAAGCATTACAAATAGATTTTTTAAAAAAGAAAATTCCTGTGGAATATACATTTGACTTCAACACAGTGATTAAACTAGTTTGTCTTTACATATAGTTCCATTATATGCTGTTGTTGTTGTTGTTGTTGTTGTTATGTGCCGTCGAGTCGCTTGTGACTCATAGCCCTAAACCCTGCTCTGTCCTGTGCCAATCTCACTGCCTCTGACACACCCATCTCGATTACCCCAGTCACCGAATCAGCCCACCTCATAGAGGGTCTTCCCCTTCAGCGCCATCCCTCCACCCTCCCAAGCATGATGTTCCTCTCCAAGGACCTCTCCCTCCTTACAGCGTGTCCAAACTATGTCAGACGAAGCCTCAGAATCCTTGTCTCCAAGGAGCAGCCTGGTTTAACCCTCTCCAGGATGAATCTGTTTGCTTTCTTGGCAGTCCATGGTACATCCAATACTCTTCTCCAGCACCACAGCTCAAAGGCATCAATTCTCCTTCTATCCTCCTTAGTCATTGTCCAACTCACTGATGCATAACAAGTGACTGCAAAGACCATAGCCTGTATCAGACGCACCTTAGTCTCAAGAGAGACACCATTGATCTTCAGCACCCTGGAGAGGTCCCTAACAGCAGACTTTCCCATTGCAATACATTTTTTTTGTTTCCTGGCTACTGGTGCCAAGAGTGTTGACTGTACAGCCAAGCAGACTAAGGTTGTTAACAATCTCAATCTCTTCACCATCCATCCTGATGCTGCCAGTTGGTCCAGTGGTGAGAATCTTTGTCTTCTTGACATTGAACTTCAATCCATACTGAAGGCTGCAGTCCTTGACCCTCTGCAGCAAGCATTTCAGATCTTCCTCAGTTTCAGCAAGCAGGGTTGTGTCATCTGCAAAACACAGATTGTTAATAGATCTTTCACCAATCTTGACACCACACTTCTCCTCATAGAGCCCAGCCTCTCAGATAATCTGTTCTGCATATAGGTTGAAAAGGTATGGAGATAGGATGCATCCCTGGCGTACGCCCTTCCCAATTTTGAGCCATGCAGTGTTTCCTTGCTCTGTTCTGACGACTGCCTCTTGGTCCAAGTATAGGTTTCACATTAGAACGATCAAGTGTTCTGGGATTCCCATTCTTCTCAGGGTCAGCTTCAGTTTGTTATGATCCACACAGTCCAACGCCTTTGCATAATCAATGAAATACAGATAGACATTCTTGTGGTATTCCCTGTTTTCAGCTAAGATCCATCTAACATCAGTGACAATATCCCTAGTACCATGACCCCTTCTAAACCCAGCCTGGACTTCTGGCAGTTTTCTGCTGATGTGCTGTTCCAGTCACTTTTGGATAATCTTCAGTAGAATCTTGCTTGCATGTGAAATCAATTATATTGTTCTATAGTTTCCACACTCTGTTGGGTCACCCTTCTTTGGAATGGGAACAAATATAGATCTCTTCCAGTCAGTTGGCCAAGTGGTTGTTCTCCAGATTTCTTGGCACAACTTGGTGAGCACATCCAGGGCAGCATCTGTTAGCTGAAATATTGTCAATTGGTAGAACCATCTATTCCTGGGGCCTTATTTTTTGCTATTTCCTTCAAAGCAACTTGAACTTCTTCCTTCATCATGATAGGCTCTTGCTCATATGTTATTTCATTAAATTCTTCTGTGTCTGCCAGTTCCTTTTGATACAGTGAATTAGTATATTCTTTCCATCTTCTTTTAATACTTCCTGGATCATTTAATATTCTGCCTAAAGCATCCTTGATTATAGCAACTCGAGGTTTAAGTTTGTTCTTCAGTTCCTTGAGCTTAAGAAATGCTAAGGAGGAAAATATCATTGGCCCATTCTGAGAAAATAATCAGAGAGCCAGACAATGACTAAGGATGACAGAAGAAAAATCGACACCTTTGAGTCATGGCACTGAAGAGGGGTATTTAATACACCATGGACTGCCAAGAGAACAAACAGTTCTGTCCTGGAGAAGGAAAAACCATATTTCTCCTGGGAGGAAAGGATTCTGAAACTCTGTCCCTCATACTTTGGTCATGAGGTCATCAAGGACCAGATCTTGGAGAAGAACATCATCTTTAGAAGAGTTGAGGGACAGTGAAGAAGAGGAAGACCCTGAATGAGATGGACTGGCACTGTGACTGGAGTAATAGGGAAAGGTGCGTCAAAAACAGTAAGTTTTGGGGAGAGGGGACCAACAAAAACAACACAAAACAGTGAGATTGGTCCAGATAGGGCAAGGTTCAAAGCTATAGATCATAGGATTGTTATGAGTTATAGTCGACTTAACAGCACTTAACAGGAACAATTAGGTTCCTCCCACTCTAGGTGTTCTTTAACATAAGGATTACTTTAAGAACAAATGCTAATTTTTCCACCTAATTTTTTATCCATTTATTTTCCACTATGACTCTTCCTATTGGGTCAGAACTCCTTGATATTCTGTTCCCCTCATTTTATAGATGGCATTCAAATTACACATACCTTCTCTAGCCATATGGTGATGGAGTATAGGAAGGAAGCGTTCTGAAAAGAAGAGAAATATGGAGTTTGTTCAAAAGCATTCTATTACACATGTTAATGTGTGAAATATTCAGGAGATTTCCAAAGATTACTTGGGTAGATGTATTCCACTAACTCAGGAGGAGAATAGGTGAATAGAGTAGAGCTAAAAATAGATAACTATAAAGACATAAAACAAAGCCCATCATTTTTGTGAAATATGAAAGTGAAACCAGGACCATTAAGGCAGAAGCAGCAGACAGACTTTGCCTCTGCTAATGGAGTGAGATGGTATCTCATTGTGGTTTTTATTTGCATCTCTTATTGCCAGTGATTTTGAGCATTTCTTCTTGTCTGTTGGCCATCCAGATATCTTCTTCTGTGAAAATTCTTTCCATGTCTTTTGCCCATTTTTAAACTGTGTTATCAGTCTTTTTCTTGTGGATGTTCTCTGTAACATTCTGTAAACTTTTGATCTGAGACCCTTATCTGAAATGGTATTCCAGAAATGTTTTTTCCCCAATGAGTAGGTTTTCTTTTCACTCTGTAGAAAAAGTTTAACAGGACAGCAAGTAATAAATGTTGGAGAAGATGTAGAGAGATAGGAACTCTTATACACTGTTGGTGGGATTGTAAAATGGTGCCACCACTCTGGAAGGCAATTTGGTGTTTCCTCAGAAAGCTGAACATAGAAATTCCAAATGACTTAGCTATTTCACTGCTTGGAATATACCCCGAGCAAATGAGAACTGAGACACAAACAGAGACTTGTATACCAATATTCATAACAGTATTATTTACCATCGCAAGAACATGGGAACCGTCCATATATTCAACCACAACTGAATGTATTGAGAAATGATGGTACATTTACGTGATTTACAGCCTTATGAACCCTATGAACAGTTCGCTCTCCTCTATGATTACTATGAATCAGAATCAACTCTGTGGCAATGAGATTTGGTTTTGTAAGCCAATGAGTCAGTATTAGAGAAATTGTATATTGAATTATAGCCTCCTAAGAAGTCATCAGGAGAGGGTGAAACCAGACTGCTCCTTGGCAGCAAGGGTTCTGAAGCTCTGTCTCACATACTTTGGACATGTTGCCAGAAGGGATGAGTCCTTGGAGAGTGACATCATGCTTACCAGCACTGAAGATTCTGGATGAGATGGTTTGACCCAGTGACTGTGGCCATGGGGGCAGGTGTGTCAGAGATGGTGAGATCAGGGCAGGTAGGGCAGGGTTCAGAGCTTGATATGAGTCATATTCCCCTTGATTGCACATAACCACAACAACTACCCTATGTAGAATACATAACTTGTTTCAAATATGAACATTAACATCAAATTTGTTTCATGTATGAATATGAAAAAAATAGATCATTTGTTTTAAAGTTGGCCTTGCTTTGACTGAAAATATTGGGCTTCTCCTTTGTCTTCTTCTACCAATAAGCTTATTTTTCCTGTTTGCACCTTCCAGGTGTGTCTTACCATGGTCTTTTCAATTACTAGCTATGCCTTCAAGAGGTGGACAATGAATTAGGATGACAGAAAAATAATTTATGCCTTTGAGCTGTGGTACTGAAGAACATCACTGAACATCCCATGGACAGCCAAGATAATTAACAGATACGTCTTGGAGAGGGTGCAGCCAGAGTGTTCTTTGGAGTGCTCTGATGAGGCTTCACCTCACATACTTTCAGCATGTAGCTAGGAGGGGCTATTCCTTGGAGAAGGACATGATGCTGGGAAAGGTGGAGGATTGGTGAAAGAGAGGAAGACACTCACAGGTGGATTGACCCGGTGACTGCTACAAGGGGCTCTTTCTTGTGTGTCAGGAAGTGAGAGGATGGCACCGGATAGAACAGGGTTCAGATCTTTTGTTCATAGGGTCGCTTAGTCGTGCTCAACTACATGACATTACCAACAACAATAACTCCATCCATAGGTCCACAAACATAACTGTTGCTTATGTTGTTGAAAAATGCATTTGCAATGAATGAGTCATCGGTCTTACAACTATCATTTAATCTCTGGGTTTGTTGCCATCACTGAGACTGTGTTTTCCAACTGCTACTGATCCTTCATTGTTTTCTACTTTCACATTCCAATCAGTATTTATCAATGCATCTTGATTGCATCTTTGATCTATTTCAGATTGCACAAGTTTGTTTGCACAAGGCCATTAATTTGTACTGACAAAAATGTGCACATTTTTGTGACTTTATGTGACAGTATTCAATAGACTGGCTGTGAAGTCAGGAATATTTATGAGACAGGTGCTCCATTAAAGAGTAGTTACTTCATGCTAGTGGGAAAGAGAGAGACAGAGAGAGATTGAGAGAGAGAGAGACATAAACAGAGAGAGAGAGAGGTAGGTCAGGGAAGGACAGACAATCCACAAGTCATGATGAGCAGGAATCGCTGCAGGAACAGAGAGAGTCACAAAAATGGCAATCACAGTCATAAAGAAAGAGAACCATGCTAGAGACCTCATCTATCTAACAGGCCATGCGACAGTTAGGTGTTGCTGTAGCAGTGAATTGTTGGAGTAACGTGCAGATGAAAGCCCTTGGAGTTAAAGAATTTAAGGCATCAGAAATAGTGTACTAAATTAAATGTATTGTCTATATAAGGTAAGAATTGACTCAGGTGATGACAGTAGTTAGAGAGAAGAGTCTGTGTATGTCACTCATCTGCAGAGTGACCACAGGATGAGGAGATAACAGCAATGAGCACAGAGAGGAATACAGAAAAACTTGATGTGAGCTTCCAAAAACAGGAGTATTGCTTGGGGGATGAAGAAAGGAGTGTAAGGTATTTGTAGATGCAAGAGTTTCCACTAGGCAGGGAAGGGGGATGGACAGTCTTGTCCAAGAGGCATGCAGGCCAAGTGATGTCCTCAGATGAAAAACTAGGGGGCATTCCAGTAAGAGGCTGAGGAACCAGAGACACAGTGAGGAAGATGAAGAGGAGGACTTAGGGCTGGGGATAGGGATTGAGAGAGGAATTGAGCTAGAGAAATGTGGAGGAGAAAGAATGAAGAGGCCTTGGGAAATGAAAGAGAAAGCCTAAAAGCATCCATTGAATCAACCTGCTTTCCAGTTTGTGAGTAATACTGTTAAGTATCCAAAAGGTCAAGGTCTAGGAGAGGGGTGCGGACGGGACCTCTGGTCTTGTGTCCGCTCCTCGCTCCAGGTCTGTGTAGACAGAAACTGCTCAAGGATCCCTGGTAACATATGACCCAAGGTCCTGAGCATCTTGACTATTATGTCCAATTTTATTAAAGTTGGCTATTACCAATAAGTATTGGGTTTTTTTTCTTATTTAACTCTAGCATGTTAGTAAATTTCCTGCTGGGCTGTAGTTTATCTTTCCAGCTTTAGTGTAGACTCTATAAAACTGTGATTGGTTTTACTGACCAATTTAGTTGGGTTACAATCTGGCCTGTAGTTCTTTTGTTTTGTAATCTGGAAAGGAAATAAATTTTGATGCCAATTTCCCCCATTCCACTGTCTGCTTATGACCAAGTGACCCAGATAAATTGGGCCACTAATATTCACATCTTCTGTGTAATGTCATCTAGGATTTTGGCACACAATTTAATGGAGTTATTAGAACTGGCATTGTAACGCTGGCAGGGAAACTGTTCCATGAGGAGCTGAGGGTCATGAGAGGGGAACTTGAATGTAAGATAAGTTTTAAAGAAGGTGGTATTTGAAGGAGATGTCTCATCTTCATTTCCTTGACTATACTGAGAAGATGAGGATGACACAAAACAGGACAAGGTTCAGATCCACTATTCGGAGTGTTGCTCTGAATCCTGGTCAATGCAACTGCACCTAACAACAACATACTAATGTAAGTTTCAACTGCTTTTGCCACTTGTAAAATAAATGTTTTCTATCATTGTTCTGTGGTTTCCTATCTCAATTACAGTAAGACCAGGTATTGTCTTCCCTGTTATCTTTATTAATTTGTTATCTAATCCTTCATTGTTGTTGTATGCCTTGAGTTGGAACTAACTCATAACTGAACCTCAAGTGGGTTTTCAGAGACAGTTAATCATGTGGAAAGAGATAATCCATCCTTCTTTCACTGAACTGCTGGTGGATGTGAATCATGAACCTTTGGGTTTACAGCCTAGCTTCTTGGACTAAGCCACCTTTAAACACCCATATTTAAGTAAGTCTAATTGTAGACATTCAGCCTCCTACCAGGTATACCTTACCTTAAGTTTGCCTGGACTCCCAGAGATCTGCTTGAGAAGCAAGCTACTGCTTATCCAAGTGGACTTCTTACACAGTCAGTAATTGAGCTGAATGCCCATAGGTGTTAAAAAGCCACAGCATTTTGAAGCTAAGGAGATAAACTAGGTGTCTTTCCTCCAAATATCACATTCTCTTAAAACTTCCCTTAAGATTTACATTCTATCTCACGACACTTCAGCTCCTTGGGCAGCAGATTCTCTGCCAGCCTCATGCCTTGGCTAACTAGTAAGATGCTTGAAGAGTTACGCTATGCATCACACAGGTTCTATGGACTGCGCTGACCATGTCACCTTCTCAGGGAATCTCATGCCATCTGCGGTCTTCACTAAGGAGTGAATGACTTGATTTGAATGAACAGATTGTGTGCACCTCTTGCCAACTCATGACACAGCTGCCTGAACCAATGGTCAACACCTAACCTGCAGTGAAGACTTGCCAATAACCATTTTAAAAAATTGTGACTTGATACAATTAATCAGATTGATAGCATGGGAATAAGTTGGTGACGCTCCAGTCCTATTCTGTCTGAGGTTTGGACAACCAAAGAAGTCTGTCAGTAATGTTATAATCAAACTTATTTTATGCTCAGAATAGTTATAAAGGATTTATGATCCTTGATATCTAAGAAATTATTATTAAACTACATGGGGGGACTAGTTTTTGTTGGGTTGACTATACCTTGTGACAATCTCAGGAACAATAGAATAAAACAATGAGATCTTGCCTAGTCCTGCCTATTTTAATACCTAGTCCTGCCCATTTTAATAGTATGTGCATATCTAATTTCAGTGCACTTTGAGTTCCTTTATCATCCAGTAGTATAGTTGGCTATATTTTACTGTGATTTATAGGATTTTCATTGACTAATTTTCAAAACGAGATCACCAAAGTTGTTCTACCTAGTCTGTCTTAGTCTGGAAGCTCCGCTGAAGATGTCTACCATTCATAATCTGACTAATGGTTGAAATATTAGTGGTAAGCATTATTGTAACACAAAAGTCACCGGGAGTAACAAACTGACAGCCAGGTAGTAGACATAGACATACAATTTCCAAACTATTTAATTTGTCTAAATTCCTACCTGATTCATCCAGAGAAGACTTATGTGCTATTTGAATACAGTGGATGCTTCCTCATCATATTTCTTGCAGAAAAGGATATGCACACAATTTATAGAGCACTCAGGAATATAGTGTCTAACATACAACTCCTAGATTCAGAGGTCAAGAGGGACAGTGAGAAATGACAAAAATGTCAAGTAGCTACTGAACATTTATTTTTGCTTTATTTTGACATGTTCCAGGAAAACTCAGGCTACACTACTATGGAATTTTTTTTGTTTTTATGCCAATTCCATCAGTGAATATTATTAAAATGTCAAAATCTCTGTAGCCAAATTAAGAACAAAATTGCAGAGGAGTGATGTAATGAGTCTCTGTCCTTTACATCTGCCAATGATTTTGTTAACTTCAGCTCCAAAAAATGTGTATGCTCCGTAAAGGTGGGGTTACCGCCATCCAATTGGATTAGACTCAAGAAAGTATTCTGCATAACAGGATGAAATGATGCTTCCGTGTCATCATGATCTTTGATATGCTAGGCCCATTATTGTAACTAGGGCATCAATCCATTTCACTGAGGGTTCCCTTCACTTTCTCTACCCAACATGATGTGATTCTCTAGTGTGAGGATGGTTCTAAGGTGAACAAGATCATCTTTTACTGTTCTTGCTTTTCAGGAGCATTCTGGTTGGACTTCTCTCAAGGCTGATTTGCTCCTTCTTCTGGCAGTCCATGGTGTTGTATTTCATATTATTCAACACCACCACAATTCAGCTCTATAAATTCTGTCTTCTTGTTTCATTGCTTTCACACTGTGAGGTTATTAAAGAGACTATGGATTGGGTCAAGCTCAACTTAGTCATATGTTACATCTTTGCTTTTCAGAACTTTAAAAAGGCCTACTCAAAACTCTGATGATTTCTCAACTGTGGCTTAATAGTTTCTAATAAATCCCTTTCTGCTTAGTATAACTTGAGTGTACTCTGTGGACAGGAACTAATCCTTCACCAATAGAAAGACGGAGGAAAGTCTCTTCTATGAAAGTAAAGAAAGCTGCTGTATAAGGGCTGAGCTGGACAAGACACACAGAGAAGAGATGTGTTTGCTATGGAGAACAAAGTTCCAAGTGGATGGCTTATCAATGGAAGCAGAATATTTCTAATTAAATGAAATTGTTAGCACTAAATAATCAGCACATGCAATGCTTGCGTCTCATTCTCTTCCTCCAAGCCTTTGTTTTGATTTTGTTTCTGTGTTCACATGCTATTTATGCATTGGTTTTTCCACTAGACTTTGACTCCATTGAGAATAGATACTATCTCCATTTTATTTGTTTGTTTGCCACCCATTTAAAATCTGAGATGATTTCTCTGAATTTAGTAGGTGCTTTTGCAATCCTTATTGTATATGTTATGGTCATGGACTGCAGGAAGCTTCCAGGTTCCCCGTGCCGATGCTGAAAATGTCATTTTCACTGACAATGAAGGAAACAGGAAAGTTGTTTGTGATATTTTTACTTGAGAGCATGGCCTCGGAAAGTCTATGTGTGGGTGAGGAGATGCCGCCAGCTAGGAGTCTCACTGACAGCGAGCATTGGCCCTGGTGGTTCTCCAATTTGTATTTATAACTATACACGCCTCTTCCATCAAAATATGCCATACGCAACTAAAAGATATTGAATCAAATATTAATGCCCAAGATGCCCACACATTTTTGTAATGCCTTCAACCTTCTTTACAAAGGATTTTAATGCACTCTTGTAATTTTACTTCAGCACAATGCAATCAGCAAATATCAATTTCTCCCTGGGACCACAAAGACTTGTTAACTGCAGTTCTGTTACGCACAGCCTACAGCAAGAGGGAAAGCACGCATATGCTGTGTCAGACTCTCAGAAATAATCTCATCTCTGCAGGTCTTGGCATAAAACGGACCCTGAGAATCATGGGCCCTGAGAAAGAAGTCCATTTGTCAGGCTCGTGCTTAGTGTTCTTCTGAGGTGATTTCAAAGCATTATGTCTTCTGTGGCCACTCCTTTTACTCTATGTAGTAAATTTCTGCCAGTTCTGCCAGCAAGGCTAGGCTTAAATGCTCCTACCACCATGAAAGCTTCTTTAATTTCTCCAACATAAATGCTTCCAATGTACTTTATTTTCCCTTCATTATTAAACTGCCTTGCATATTACTTATTCACTTATGTCTTACATAGTCAATATTTTTGAGTGGTGCAAAAAGTTAATCACTCAACTTGTAACTGTAATTCTCACATTCACCCAGATGTTCCTCAGAAGAAAGATCTGATGATCAACCTCTGTAAAATCAGTCACTGAAGACCTTTTGGAGCACAGTTCTCTGGCACACACGGTGCTGCCATGAGTCAGAATCCATGTAGCAACTCCTTGGGATATTTTGTTTCATATAGCCTACCATATTAATAGCTTGAGAGTAATGACCAAATGTATTTTTCATCTTTCTATCATTAGATCCAAGATACACTTAGACATCCCCTCTTTGTGTGATTTACAGTTTCTGAAAACCCACTGGAGGATCAGTTATGAGTTGGCTCTAACTCCATGGCAATGAGTTGAGTTTTAGTTTTTCACCCTGGTAAACTCATGGTTGCTGTGATGCTAAACACTGTGACACTGATGTGTCAAATGTGATAATGGTTACCCATGGTGGACAGTGTTTGGTGGAGCTCCCTGATTAAAATAAGTTTGGATGGAGGAGTGGCATCCACTTCTGTAATAGCTTGCCTCCGGAAACCCTATGAACCTGGAGAAACTATGAAAGTTATACAAATGTTCGGGTCTTTCATTCGTAGGGTCGCTATGAGTAACCTACGACTCAAAGGCAATTACAACAACAACAACTCTGCAATTCATAGGTGCTCATTAAATATTTGTTGTCTGGATAAATGTGAAGAATTGCCACATCTACTATCAGAAATGCTGCCTCTACTACCAAATTAGGATGAAAAAAATCTTCACATTTCAGAGAAAATATAGCTGAAGCAGGACTTTGTGGTCTAGTTTAGGAACTGAAGCAACTTGAAAATATAGCTTCACTGGGGGGGAAATCTGATTTGCGGAACAATTTACATGTGAATGGTGACGTAGATAATGTTTTGGGATGCTAATCTAAAGGTCAGAAGTTTAACTCTATCAGCTACACTGGGAGGGAAAAAAATAAGAAGTTCCTCTGAAGAAACAGGCTGAACTTGGACATGTTAGTTGTGTGCTGCCTATCTAGCAGGCACAGATGTATGCATGAGCAGGGAAGGGTTGTTGGCTTGTGGAGCAGGGACTCATGAGTATCACCGGCCTGGGTTGGCCCCATGTGGGGGTCAGACCTGAGTGAGGGAACCAACAGGTCTGGAGCACAAAGAGAAGTGTAGACTCCTGAACTTACAGATGATGTCCTTTTAATCCTAGCCACAGATGGCAGAGGATGAGTTGGCCAGAACCCAATCAGATGAAAAGAAGATTTACCATGCTGTGAACTAGGGTTGACTGCTACAACCTGATGGCATGATCTGGACTGGATGTGGCCTATGGACTCAGATGCTCAAAGTTTCCAAGACAGAAGATCTGTCAGCAAAAGGGATGTGCTTGTTTCCTCAGAGCATTGGTTTGATGGGGATGGGCAAATGAGCAAGGTCTGTTTTTGTTGTTGTTGAGTACCATCAAGTCAGAACTGACCCATAGCTGACCCTCCAGTGGGTTTTCAGAGGCAGTTTACTGAATGGGAAAAGAGTGCCCATAATTCTCCCACAGAGCAGCTGGTGGTCTCAAATTGCATCCCTTCAGGATTACAGTGCAGTTTCTTACCACTACTCCACCAGAGCTCCCTAAGGGCTATCTAAAAGGGGATAGTAGACTATGAGACATAAAGTAACTGTCTTACATGTGTTCATGAAGTAGTTGTTGATGGTGTGACTGTAAGGGGTGGGAGAAAACCCCAAAATATAAGTGAACAAAACATAATGTAGATGAAGTACTCTATGAAACACAAAATCTACATGCGGGAAATACAATGTATATTAATCACTAAAATATTAATTAAAAAAATTAACCTTGGAATCCAAAATAGGATTCCTATAAGATGGACTGACTGAACAGTAGTGGGTGGATAGGTATGATAGGCACAATATATTGGAATTAGGTTTTTATAGCCTGAAATTCTGGATGCCTAAACGAAGTCCATTGGTTCTTAACCATATGCTACTTCCTGAAATGGTCTGGTGTCAGTCAATTCCTTTAAGTGACCCCATGTATTCCTTCTATCTTCTTTTGAGGCCTCTTGGACCATTCAAGATTTTGCTCATCCTGCAGTATTATAACTTGAGGCTTAAATTAGTTTAAATTCTTTCTGCTTGGGAAATAATACATTCTCCTTTTTTTATTTTCTAACTCTATCTCTTCACAAATTTTGTTAAAATCCTTTGTTTTATCTTTCTTGAGTTGCCTTTTGAAATCTTCTGTTCCTTTCTTTTACTTTGTCATTCCTTCCCTTTATTGTGCCTTCTTGACATCCTAATGCATGTTTCAGTGTCTCTCTTTTCTGATATCCATTTTAATGTCTTTTGTTTTCTTCAGGATTGAAGTTGTCAATGATGTTATCTTTCTTAGATTCACAGTTAAAACCCTCAGTACTAGCAGCCAAGAGAACAAAAGACATGTGCTGAGTGGGTGAGGGGAGAATAGGAATGCAATGGGTAGACAAAGAACACCACAAGCACCAAGACAAGGGAGGATCAACCTGGGAGGAGTCAAGACAAAGGCAATGCAACTGATGCAATTACCAAATAGGACGAAGATATATAGATATATCATTTCCCTCCTATAAGGATGATATCTATATCTCTATATAGATATAAATGATATAATATTTGGGGGGGGTTGTGTGCGTGTACCTTCGAGTCAGAATCGATCCATAAGTGAACCTCCAGTGGGTTTTCAGACAATTAATCACACAGGGGAGATTACCCATCCTTTTCCCACAAAGCAGCCAGTGGATTTGAGCCATGTGCCTTTGGGATTGCAACTCAGCGTCTTGCAGCTGAGCTTCTTGCCACTAGGCATATATAAACACTTAAAAGGGAAAAAGAAGAAGGGGTGTGGAACAAGGAAGAGTAATCACTTTCTAGGACAGCAGAGAAATAGATAAAGTGCAAAGAAGACTCTGAGGAGACAGGGAGGATAAAGGAATAGATCACTGTAGAGATGGTTGGACTATCTGGCGGGAGTGTGGCAATGTTCCTCCAGTATTATCTTAACAAGGAGGAAGGCCTGGTCTATACATTAAAGAAGTTTGACCCTGTGAGACCACAGACCTGTTCAATCCATCCTGCTCAGTTCTCCTCAGATGATAAGTACTCCGGACACTGAATCACCATTGATAAATGATGATATAAGTAATAAATTTCACTAAAAACAAGTATAAATGAATTTTTTTTAAAAGGTTATGTTGTGATGGGGAAAATATGCTGTCAATGACCTCTCCAAAGTGTTATGGGAGCAATGATGTTAAAGATTAAAGTGCATCTGGTTTTTCAATTACTTGTTATTCATCAGAGAGGTGGACAGCACTTAAAAATGCTAGAAGAGGAACTGATGTCTTTGAATAGTGGTGTTGGAGAATACTAAATATCCCAGGGACTGCCAAAAGAACAAGTAAGTTTTTCTTGGAGAAAGTACAACTGGGGTGCTCCATAGAGGAATGAATGGTAAAACTTCATTGGTTGGTGAGAGCAGCCAGTCCTTGAAAAAAAAACAAAAAAACAACATGCATAGAAAGGTGGAGAGGTCAGCAAGAGAGAAGATGCCCCTCAACAAGATGGACTTACACACTGACTGTAACAATGAGCTCAAGAACATCAGAGATGATAAGAATGACACCGGATCCTTTTGTTTGGATCCTTTGTTCACAGGGTTACTATGAGTCATTGTTGACTTGACTGCACCTAATACAACAAACAAAACACAGGGTCTTTTCTGCTCATTTCAAGGACAAAATAAACAGAGTCCTTGTCCTTAATGAAAAGAAATAAAAGAGGCTGCAGGATGGGGCCAATTCCCTTTCTTCTCACAATTGCGACCCTAACTTTTAACATTTTCCTTGCAAAAAAAAATTTAATTAACTCTCAGAAAAATGAGTTGCCAATATTTAGCAAGTGCTTCTATAACACTGTCAAATTTTGACTTTGCACACCCTGAAATGTTCATCAAGCTGTGAACATTTAATAAATATGTATGGACTCACTAAACGATCCCTTGATGGATTTGCTAACTTGGGCTCAACACAGAAAACTGGCTCGGTCACAAGGGCATAGCAATCCTTTAGGTTTACTAGCAAAGATTTTCAAAGCAATTTGAGATTGGAGGTTATAGTTCCAGATTAATAAAAACTCTGAATTCCCCCTTTGGGTTCTATGCTGGCAATGCTAGCTAACTGACCTTAGGAGGAAAGGGTTGTCTTAGAACCAACTCTTCCCATAGAGATCCAGAAATGTTAGCAGGTGATGTGAAAGAAATTAATCTATGGTCAAATAAGTTTGGAAGATGTTGAATTTCTAGAAATGAAACTTACCCTGTTATTCTTGGACTCTACAGAGACTTGAATGTTATAACGTACAATGTAAATATCACAAAAACTTCTCATGGGGGTTGTACTCAAAACATACACTGTAGGAAATGATACCTTATGCTATGTATGCTCTGGCTTTTCTTACCACCAAGCACAGATGATGGAAAAATACAAGAGTAATTTTTTTAAATTATTATTCTTTTCTATAAATAAGATCATTTGCAGAACAAACTATTTAATACCTGAATATATGAGAGATGATAAATATTTTTCTATTACTGTATAACAAACTATAGATAACATTGAGAAGACTAGGAATCCCAGAACACTTTATTGTGCTTATGCAAAACTTATACATAGACCAAGAAGTTGTTGGTTGTAGCCAGCACAGAACAAGGGAACACTACATGGTTTACTATCAGGAAAAGTGTGTGTCAGGACTGTATCCTTTCTCTTTTTTTTATATTGAGCAAATCATTCAAGAATCTGTACTATGCAAAGAAGAATATGATATTAGGATTGATGGAAGACTCATCAACAACCTGCACAATACAGATAACTCAGCCTTACTTGCTGAAAGTGAAGAGGGCTTGAAACACTTGCTGCAGAAGATCAAAGACTTCAATATGAATTACACCTTAACATCATGAAAACAAAAATCCTCAACTGGCCAATCAGCAGCATCAAGATAGATGGAGGAAAGACTTAAGTTGTCATGGAATTCATTCTCTTTGGATCTATAATCAACATTCACAGTAACAGTAATTAAGATATCAAGAGGAGTGTTGTATTGAGGAAATGTGACATTAGTGACCCTCCAAAGTGCTGAAGAGCAAGGATGTCAGTTTATAGACTAAGGTGTACCATATACAAGTCATAGACTTTTAATTTGCTTCCTATGCTTCTGAAAGCTGGACAATGAATAAGGAAGGATGAAAGAAAAAGAATTGATGACTTTGAGTTATGCTGTTGGAACAGGGTACTGAGAGTATCCTATGGACTCTCAACATGTACCAATAGTCACGAGATCAGAAGATGTATTGCATTAGGCAAGTGGATTGCTATGGACCTTTCCAAAGTACTGAGGAGTTGTGCTGCTGGATAAGAGTATTGAAGATACCATGCACTTTAAAGAAAAAAAAAAAACAAACAAAAAACCTAAAAAAACCCCAAAACCTCAACTAACCACCAAACCCAAGTCTGTCCTGAAGAAAGTATATGATGAGGATGCTCCTTAGAAGTAAAGATGGGAAGAAAAGTGCAACAACAAATAAATGGAAATCCAAGGTAAAAAAAAGCAGCAGCAGCAAAGATGGTAGAATTTCATCTCATATACTTTGGATATATTGTCAGGAGGGACCATGTCATTGTAAAAAATAAAAACATGCTAGGAAAGGTCGAGGGTTAGAGAGAGTGGAAGACCCTTGACAAGATGAACTGACACAGTGACTGACACACTGGACATTACAGAGGTCATGAGACTGGTTTAAGACAGAGCAAGGTTCAGATCTGGGTTCATAAGGGTGAGAGGAATCACACACAGTCTACTTGATGGCTAGACATAGTTACATCATCTTTTCCTTAACATTTTCTATTAGAGAAAAAACAATAATCATTATAGTTATTCTTTATTGAATTTTTAATACATTTCAGGGGCTATGTTAAATGTGCTTTCTCATTTAATGTAAAACTCTACATGGTAGGAATTCTTAGGAAAAAAGCAGACTTGTTGTGTGCTGTTGAGTTGGAACTGACCTATAGCTAGTGCGTTTTCAAAGTCAGTAAATCTCAAGGGAAGAGCTTGCCCATCCTTTTCCGGCAGAGGAGCCTGGTGCATTTGAACCACGTGCTTTCAGGATTGCAGCACAGCTTCTTACCACTAGGCCACCAGTGTTCCCTGGAGCAATCATTTAGAGGGTAGATCCAGGTCAGGGTCTCCAAGGCTTATACCATTCTTACTATGGGGCTAGTAGGCCTCATATTTTGACTGTCTAGTTATGCTACTTTCAAAGACTCCAATATCCTGACTGACTCTGGCCTCACGCAAACTCATTACCAAGCAAGCCCTCCAGGAGGCTGGATTCTGATTCCTCCTCTGACTACACTTCACAGCTAATCAGAGGGGAAGGTGCTAACTGACTAATTTTCCATTTCCCTCTCAACTTCTATCTTCTGCTACTCTCAAGAACTCTTTATAGCACATCAGAAGTAGAAATTTTTTTTTTAAAAGTTAATATAGAACTTAATCATTCATATTTACATCTAGTCTTAACTTGTAGTCTTCTACATCAGCTCTTGTGGACAGTAAAGAAGAAAGGAAAAATAGCAGTGCCAAAGCACTGTGTCCCTGAAGCCAGATTTTACACTCCATTCTCCCAGTTTGAGTTTATTATCCTCTCCATCCCTACAGGGAAGCTGTATTTAGCCCAGGACCTAAACAGAGATGCTGTGATCAAGAGGTAAGGTGTTGTTGGTCTCCTAGCACAGTATCTAGTATGGGGTCCATGTTCAGCACTGCCAAAGTGTTATGGCTTTAGAATTTTACCACCTGCTTTCTCTGACATCTTATTTGTATTTTCTCCCAGCATACTTTAAAAAAATATTTGAACAAAGAGAGTAATTGTTATTTTCTGACACCTAGATATTTTCCCTAATTCTTTGTTTGTAGAGCATTCTTTAACTAGTAAGTTTTTGTGACAGCTGAGTACTCATTCTATCTTGCATGTGAGGAGGTGAGGAGGCACACAGAGATCCTTGGGGATTTTGATGTTTCTGGTTCTTTATGCAGGGAAAGGGGAGAATCAAAACAGTCATAGTGATCTTTGGTATGTTTCTTCTGTGTTCTACTGTTAGTCTCATTTTAAGCTCCAACGTAGCTCTGTGCAACTCCCTGAGCACAATTAAAAGATTACAGTCAGGACTTTGATATAAAGTCTTTGAAATGTTCTGCAAAAACAAAGTGAATTTGACTCAATAATCAGTAAGAGCTTTAGCTAGATGAGTTAATAGCACGGAGTTGAAAGACTGAATTCATTTGTGTGTCTTTGGTATTACAGCACTTCCATGACCTCTGTTCATTCCCCTCTTCTGAGTCTATATTTTGATTTGACTAAGTCAGCCCTGGCACAATCATGTCTCTATATATGTGTCTACACAACACAAATACACACAAATCTCTTTAATAAGTTACCCTAAGAAATCAACAAATAATTAAGGTATTTGTGATTAAAGTGGAAATAGTTCTCCTTCCAACAATGTTTTCCATATTACAAATTACTTCCAGAGGAGCTAAGCTATACAGGACTCATACATATTAATTATAAAATAACTGGAAAAGGTGAACAAGTCCCTCAAATTTGCTCACAGAGGCAACCCCACTTTCACCCATTTATAGAGTATGTTACATTTTCTCCAGAAGAGGAGCCTTTGCACATAAGCAATGGAGTGTCTCTCATGAACTCTTGCCTACGGTCACTTTAAGGACATTGAAAACTTCCCAACACTTCTGAAAGATAAAACAAAAGCTCTAAATGTGCATGTTCTCTGTTCTGTCTGATAAACAACACAGCTGAGTGAAAATAGCACATTTGACAAGCAGATCTGCTTATTTGTAACTCAGCTCTACCACATCCAAGCTCTGTGATCTTGCACATATCACTTAACCTTTCTGAATCTCAGATTCCTCACCTGTGTATTTGTGATTACAGATACGTAAACTGAGTTTTAAAAATAGAATAACACATAAAAATTCTAAGCAAAAGCATTCATTTTTTTTAATCTCAGCTTCCTGAGTAAAAACTGGCTGAGTGACAATGTTTTGTCTCAAAATATTTTTGGCAAATATAACAGGAATACTTAAAAGAGAGTAAATATTACATAATGATAAAAATAGCAAAACTAGTAGCCACCAATGCATTCTCTATTATTATCCTTTTATTTATATGTCTACAGACAAAATAGCCCTGATTTTATTTGGTCTGTGACAAAAATGTGACCCACATGTCTTTATGTTCAATGGAAAGAATGGGCAGGCAGGTGAGGGAGACATGGTCATGTCAGCATCCCTCAAATCTCTGAAGACTTTCATTCCTCATGGGGTTTCTGTGCAATCCTCATCCTCATTTCTAACCTGGTGAACTGGAAAATCAGGATGAGGCATTTTCAAGCCTGATGTATGAGCATGAAAGCCTAGAATGCTTTCTTTGCTTTATTTCTAGAGTTTATTAAGGATAAAAACACCTGGTCTAGACATGAGGGTTGTGACCCATCTCATCCAAACCACATTTTTCCTGACAATTGTTTGGCCTTATAGGGCTTGTACACCAAAGGCCTTAGGGTCATGTGGCTCCTTTATGTCCTAAATATGTTTTATAAGATCCAAATGCTACACACAGGTGAGTTAATCTGGTCTCTGTTTAGATAACTGGACTCCAGATATCTATGTACTAATAGGTAAAGATTGAAACATAGTTTTAAAATGAATGCCACATTTCTCTGAAGATGGTGCAATAAATGTATATTGTACAGACCAGTGAATCTCTCTCTCTAACACTAAATGGTCACCATAGAACTACCTTAAATATACTTTCAGTTTAAAACTCTCACCATCTTACCCACGGATTACTTCATGCTAATATCACTGTGCATCTTTTTATACATTCTCTCTATGATAGAACAGCAAGCAGGACTCTTCTGGAGTCAAGATGAAAATGTAGCATTATTTTATCCAAGATTTTAAATGCCTGAAGATATTGATCCAGGCTGCTAGCCTGCTCAGAAGGACGCTCCACTTGCTGCATTGTGCTTAGAGACAATCTAATAAAAGCTTGCTGAATAATAAACAATGGGAGCCCACCAATTCTAAAAATTTAGATTGACAGGAATAATCCCCTCCCTGGAAAAGACAGACCAGCGGGCGCTTCCCATAAACCCATTACTGCCCACTCACTCATAAGCCAATAGAAGGCGTTGGATTATTGGAACTCTTAGCTTTAAGAGAAATTGCTCTCCTAAATTTGACCTCCCACACTAAATATAAAATATGGACCATCTGTAATGAAGGGATTGCAGCCCAAACAGCCTCATCCCTCTGAGGCAGAGGTTAGAAGGTTGATGCGCACTGGTTCCAAAGGGATGAAGATGGAGGTGACCTTTTGCCTTGAAAATGGTCACTTGGAGCTTTAATGTGAGAGAAAGGGGTCAGGTATTAGCCAGTAAAGATCTCTGAAGCTTCTGTCTTGTTAGGCTTTTGTAGAAGCTGGAGTAGGAGGAAGCCACAAAAGCAATATGAGAAAATGGCATCAATTTTCATAAACATGAAAATGTAGTATAGAGGGAACCTGGATGGGAGAAAGTGAACCAAAGCTTCTCAAAGTAAACAAACCAGGGTAAATAAAAGTTAGAAGATTGGGAAAGAGAATGTATACATATTCACCTCTCTCCCATATGTCAGTGTTGCCACTTGTACCCTACCTACAGGAAAAAGTACAGTTTCTTCAAAGATGATCCCTTTAAGCAAAACACTTTCTAAAAATACCTTACTAAGTTCAGTGAAAAAAAATCCCATTGTCCATGTTCTGAGTTTTCATTTAATTACAACAAAAGATTCCAACAGCAATGGAAGGTTGACCCCAAAGAAATGAATGCTTTGTGAGCTAAAGCTTTTAGAGAAAAAGAAAAAAGGGAAAAAAAAAAAGCAAAAGACCACCTGCAGATCAAAGATACCATCTAAGAGCAAAGTGCTCCAGTTCAGGGAGATGGACATTATGCAGGAAACTGGACAGTGCAGGCAAGAGTGAGATACACAAGACTGACGGGGAAATTCGGAGATCCAAAGTGCCTCTCCTGATACCACAGCAGGTCAGGAGGATGGTTTTAACAAAGGGACACTCACAACCTTGTGGAGGTGATGATCAGGATTCTTGTGCTGTGGTTTAAAAATACAAAAGAGGAGAAATGGAGGCTGCCTAAATGTTGAGATTTCACCGTGATTGGTATTTTGGGATGGCGAGACTGACCCTAATGCATCTCAAATAAGAAAATGAATTTTATGTTGCCCTCTTTTATGCCTAGGACAAAGTCATTCCCACTTGGGGTACCTCTCCTCGGTCATTGTCTTTAGCAGAGCTGTTCTCAGTGTATGGTGTACCTGGATATTAAACATCCATGAAAGAAGAAACACTTAATAGCTGCTCCAGTTAGTAGTACCTTCATCAGCTGGGTGTGAGAAAGAAAAATGACAGAGTAATATTGCCACTAGCAATTCCTAAGTCATGTGATTTTTGGACAGATCAATGTTGGTTGCCAAGCAACACACACACACACACACACACACACACACACACACACACACAAAGAAGAGAAAAGAAAAAGGGAGGGCTGCATTGTTACATTTAGATAAGTCTTTTTTTTTCTATTATGAAAGTCATGAATTTCATACTAATAATTATCATTAAAATTATTTTCAATCTCTATGTTACCTTATAAGGAAGGTCAGCCTCATTTAATGATAATAACTTGTGTCAACAAATGACAACATGCAAAATACATTAGGTAAATGAACAGTGAACTTTAGGAAAATAAGTTGAAAAATTTGTAATTCCCACTTTAGAATGCTTTATTAATGACATGCATGTTTATTAATGAGTTCATTGCCTTTGTGTCACACATATGTCACTATCAAATATTAATGTTCTTTATATTATAATAATATCTATTGATAAAAATGAAATTTGCTTCCCAGTAGGTGTCACCATGAATAATACTTCTGAAATACTAAAATCAATAACAAGAATATTAGGGGGGCATTATAGTATGTCAATGAAATGAATTCCACTTAAATCCTGCATGTAAAACAAACTGACTAAATATACCAAGTCATAATTTTAAGCACATAAACATACAATTTATGGCTATGGATCTTATAAATCCCAAGAATTCTTTTCATGGAATTAGAGCATAAAAGCACCAAAGAATAAAGAGAGATTCTGGGAATGTTCTGACTTAAGGCAAGATCCAGTTCATTGATAAAATTAATAATCATCAGTTTCTTTCAATGTGATGGAAGATCATTTAGATAAGAGCTGGGGTAACTGGAACACATAAATGCAAATTCAGTTACCCTTAAAGAAGGCTACTTTCCTTCCCTCGACTCACTCACTCCTATAATTGTAAGCTCTTGTTCTGAAGCCATTTTCCCTCCCACACTGTCCAGGCTTGAACAATGTCTGTGCAAGCAAGAGGTCTGCCTAACACACACCACGGTATCAGTATTTGCATGACGTCTGCAGCCTGAGTGGAGGCCGGCTGTCAAGACAACTGGGAGCCTGACTATGCTATCTGGAGATCAATACTGGCCCTCTGCTTCTGCTACACAGAGCTACTAATAAAGACAGAGGGACGGCAGGCTTCCTTAAACAGGGGAGAAAAACCGTGAGCATTCAACAGGGACCTCGACTGAACCAGATTCTAGTTAACTGTCAGAATTCTTGTTTTCACTGTTTGTTGATTTCTCTCATAGGCAGCTCTAGCTAGAAACGGTAAACAGAAATCATGCTCTTCTCCTGGGCTCTTGCTGTGTGCGGCCTCAGGGCTGCTCACAAAGGTCCTTACCCTAGTGTGGCCTACTGGAACTTTCTCGAAATGTTCACACTTGTACTAATCTAAGACCAACTCCTCCTGGACTTGGTAAACTCATCTCACTAAAACAAAGTATATCACAACATAATGGTTTCATGTGTACCTCTTCTGAATAATATTCAACTATTTGAGACTTGTTGATATCTTAACCTAGAGTATCTAGAGCAATCATTTTGAGCCTGATTGTTATTCAGTAGAAATGATGATCCTTGCAATCACAACATCACAAGCAGTTACCAACTTTGATATGGACAGAGCAGTAATGACTATATTGTTGTTTTGTTGTTCTTGTTTTTGTTGTTGGGTACCATGGAGCTAGTTCTGACTTACAGAAACCCTATGTACAACGGAACAAAACACTGCTTAGTCCTGTGCCTTCCTGAGAATTGCTGTTGGTTTTAATTCAATCCATTGTTGTGCTGCAGCCATTGTCTCAATCAATTGTACTGAGGGGCTTTTGTCTTTTTCATTCACCTTCTGCTTTACCAAATATGTCATTCTTGCTGACCCCTCTTGATAGCATGACCAAGGTTTGTGAGGTGAAGTCTTGCCATCCTTGCTACTGGAGAGCATTCTGGCTGTGCTGCTTTCAAAACAGGCATTAGAAAGATCTAATATCAGATAATATTTAACCTTAATGCCACACACTATTCTAAGTTCTTTACACATATTACTTTTCTAATTCTTATAACAATTTTATGAGAAAGATACTGTATACTCAATTTATAGGTGAAAAACTTTCCAGGCTTACACTAAGCATACGACTTGGCACTGAAATATAAATCCAATCAGTCTGGACCTCAGTCTCAGGTTCTTAGGCATCACCTTGCTGCTACCTCTTGGACTGTCACAGTGTAAGGGGTTCTCTGCTGACATTTATGACTAGTCTCTAGTAGGAAATTAACTGTGAACCTATCTCAGTTTGGACTTTCCTGTAATGACTTTATTATCCTCATCATTACTATTCTTTTGAATGCCGTGTAATTCAGAGATTACCAATTTTCACCCTAGCTAGAGATTATCTCTCACTCTGAATGTTATAAAACTGCACAAAGAATTCATTAAGCAGGTCAAAGACAATAATTCAGGAACAATTCTGTGCATCTGAAGGTAGACAGATTATAAAGGCCTAACAGTATGTGATGTTGTTATGTGGCGTCAAGACACTTGCGACTCACAGTGACTCTGTGTACAAGAGCCCTAAACCCTGCTCTATCCTGTGCCAACCTCACTTTCCCTGACACACCTACTCCCATTACCCCAATCATTGAATTGATCCATCTCATCGAGGGTCTTCCTCTCTAGTGCTGTCCCTCCACCCTCCCAAACATGATGAACCTCTCCAAGGACTGGTCCCTCCTTGCAACATGAACAAAGTACTTCAGATGAAGTTTCAGAATCCTTGCCTCCAAGGAGCAGCCTGGCTTCACCCTCTCCAAGACAAATCTGTTTGTTCTCCTAGCAGTCCATGATATATTCAACACTCTTCTCCAGCACCACAGCTTAAAGACATCAATTCTCTTTTTATTATCCCTAGTCATTGTCCAGCTCTCTGATGCATAGCATGCAATTGTGAAGACTATGGCCTGGATCACGTGCACTTTAGTCTTCAGCCTGATGTAATTTCTCTTCAGTACTCTGGAGGGGTCTCTGACAGCTGACTTTCCCAATTCATCTCTCGATTTCCTGACTGCTGGGACCAAGACTACTGATTGTGGAGCCAAGAAAACTAAAACTGTTAAAAATCTCAATCTCTTCACCATCCATTATGATGCTGCCAATTGGCCCAGTGGTGAGAATCTTTGAGCTTCAATCCATATTTGAGGCTGCAGTCCTTACCCTTCTGCAGCAAGTGCTTCAGGTCTTCCTCAGTTTCAGCAAGCAGGGTTGTGCCTTCTGCATAATGCAGGTTTTTGAATCTTGATGTAGGCACCAGAAATTTTGTGTTGTTACTCTCACTTGGGCTCTGTAGTAGAAGTTACAATTAGGATTTAGTCTTGGTTAACTGGCAGTGAGGTCTCTGATTTCCTGAGCCTTATGCAAAGAACAGAGATTTGATAACTTTTTTTTAAAAAAAAATGTTGTTATGTGCTGTCAAGTTGCCTGCAACTCATAGTGACCCTATGTACAACAGCCCTAAACCCTGCTCTGTCCTATCCAAGTCTCACCATCTCCAACACACCCACCCCCAATACTTCATTCACTGAATCAATCCACTTTAATAGAGGGGCTTCTTCTCCTGTGCTGTCCCTCCACCCTCCCAAGCATGACGTCCCTCTCTAAGGACTGGTCCCTTCTTGTAACATGCCCAGATTATGTCAGATGAAGCTTCAGAATCATTGCCTCGAGCAGCATGGTTTAACCCTCTTTAGGAGGAACCTGTTCATTTTCTTAGCAGTCTATGGTGTATTCCATTCTCTTCTCCAGCACCACAGCTCAAAGGCATAAACTTTTTATTTTATACTAGTTTACTTATAAAATTTGTATGCATTGTTTTTCACACCAGGAAACAGCTGTGCTGATACTGCCATCCTGTTTTCTTTACTCCAGACTAGGTTCTCTCTCAGCCTGAATCTTGATGGTGTTTATCATCTTCACTCGTTGTCCTAACTCCTTATTGTAGGACTTACTCACTCTTGAAAGATCATCTCTCAGAGAAAGTTCTCATGCCAAGTAAGTTCTCACCTGCTAAGTAAGTTTTCCTATGCACCTTTGGTTACCTAATAAAAATCCTACAATGAATACTCTGGAGAAGTCGGCCTCACAACCCATACTGGAAACTAACCATTATCACTCTGAGAAGATTTAGGACTTATGCTCAGATATTCTGAAACTATGATCCCACCACCCCAAATGTGTAATTTTTAAATGTGTCAAGCTTAGAGGGAAGCTCCTTAGTCCATTGAATGGAAGAGATTCCTATTTGTTCCCATTCTCAAGAAGAGTAATCCAACAGAATGTGAAAATTATTGAGCAATATCATTAATACCACATGCAAGCAAATATTGCTGAATATCATTAGAAAACAACTAGAATAGTACTAGAAAAAGAACTGCCAAAAGTTCAAGTTGGGTTTAGAAGAGGCCTTGGCACTAGAGAAATCATTGGTGGGTTTTTTGTTTGTTTTTTAGATTTTAATGCAATAAAATCTAAATAAATACAATAATTTAATGCAATAATAATAATTTAATGCAATAAAATCTAAATAAAATAAAATTTTTAATGCAAATAAATAACTTGGATTTCCACTCATTCATTGTTACACATTTTTCTCCAAGTCTCCCCTTACCCCCCCAGTTCACTTTTTCTTTAGAAAAAAATCTTCTTCCATTGTTATACAGTCCCCTACCCTCACCCCAGATCATTTTACTATGCAACTCTTATTCTGGACTCTTGTCATGCCAATAATAACTAATTATATATTCCTTTTATAGACTTCTCTCCTTCATCTGTTCCAATGCTGTGCACATTATTTATCCCCTCTTTTCTTAGTTCTGACCCAACCCCCATATCAGTCCTGTTCTATAATAGAGGAATTATGCAGTATTTTTCTTTTTGTCATTGAGATATTTCACTCAGCATAATGTCCTCCATGGCCACTCACTGTGCATAATATTTCATGAGTTCTTTGTTATTCAGTGCTGTATAATATTCTATTGTGTGAATATACCACAGCTTCTCTATCCATTCATTTATTGATGGGCACTTGGGTTGTTTCCAACTCTTTGTTATTTTGAACAAAGCAGAAATAA
>NW_006399975.1:1746995-1763892 GCF_000299155.1 Elephantulus edwardii | reverse complement strand
TCCTAGATCTTTTGATTTCTTGACTGCTGGATGATTGTGGACTGAAGTAACATGAAATCACTGACAATTTTAACCTTTTCCCCATCTATCATGATGTTGCCTATTGACTTAATGGTAAGAATTTTCGTGTTCTTGGTGTTGAGATGTAAATCATATTGAACATTGTAGTCTTTGATCTTCTGCAGGAAATGTTTTAAGTCTTCCTCACTTTGAGTAAGCAAGATTGTGTCATTCTTATAATTAAGGTTGTTGAGAAAGTCTTCCTCTAATCCTGAAACTACATTCTTTACCATATCTTCCAGCTTCTTGAATTATTTGCTCAGTAGGGTTAAAGAAAGGATAAAGCCCTGATGAACACTTCTCTTGATTTTTGAACCACACAGTGTTCCCTTGTTCTATTCAGACAATAGTCTCTTGCTCCAAATGCGGGTTTAGCATAAGCACGATTAAGTGTGCTGGGATTTTTGTTCTTCTCAATGCTAGCCATAATTTATTATGATCCACACAGTCAAATTCCTTTTTATAATCAACAAACATCTTTCTGGCATTCTATGCTTTCAGAAAAGGTGCATCAGACAACATAAATTATAAACTCTGTGTCATGGTCTTTTCAGAATCCAGCTTGAATTTCTGGCAGTTCCCTGCCAATGTACTTACTCTGGTCATTTTTGTATAATAATTTACTGAAAGAACTAGAACATTTTACAAGGGATAGGACAGATTTCCACCTGATTCAAAGACTTTAGAGCATTGAAGAGATAGGGAAGGATTCCTCATCTAGGGTCTTCCAAGGACACGATATTGCTCACTCTAGTTTTGGACTTCTAGTCCCTGTAACAGGGAGATCTGGTGCCATGGTGCATAGGGATTTGCATCCACCAGAAGCTCCTCAGGAGAAAGACTTGTAATCTCTTCCCACATGCTTTGCAACTTCAGAAACTCAATGAGGGTCAACTTTAGGTAGCTTCCAACTCAATGGCAACAAGAGAAGGAAAGAGTATACACCCTGAATTGTGAGAAAATAAACATGAGTTGTTTAAACCATTCAATCTGTGATACTTTATCATGGCAGCCTAAAGAAACTAATACAGATATCGCAGTAGATCTCCAGACTTTCTTTAGCTAGTTGTGTATCAATCTCCTCCACAGCCTCCTTATAGTAAGTCTTCTTCCCTCGCCTTCCCCCTGAACTCCCTTATTCATCTATTTATTATTCATCCCATGTATAACTAGTAAAGTCTGGAAGAATTATAAGGGTTTTTTGTTTGTTTGTTTTGGTTTTGGGGTTTTTTTTAAATAGGAGGGTTAGGAACATCTCATTTAGAGCAATACTTCAGTTAGAAACAAAATAGATTTTGTTATTAAGAGAAATACAATCTTAAACTTATTTCTATAAAATTATAAATAATGACAATTATATTCACAGGAATGTTTGCTCCCTGTTTGCTATCTCTTAAAAAAAACAAGACAAGCTTTAAGAAAATTAAGATTTATTTGGTCAAGAACACTGGGCATTTACTTCATTACTCAATGGACTGAATTCTCTCTAAATAAATCCCACACTAATCTGACTTTGCCCATGAAAATCTGGACAGTGAACTTACAGTTTATTATGCTTGCTTGAAAAGGGTAATTTAATAAGGCATCAGTACAAATACTTAATTGTGCAATGGTTATGGACAACGGCTTTAAAGAGTTGCATATTTGCCAGATTTAGCTAATGGAAGTAGAATTGCCACTTAATGTCTCAGTTTGCACTGGTGGGAAATAAATTGTATCTGACATTCCTTTGGCTTTTAAACGACATACTTAGATAATATTTACAGTCAAATTGATCTATTGTTGCATTTATTTTTTGGGGGGTTAAAAAGGGGATCAAGTGGATTTGAAAAGATAATATTTCTTTGTTATCTTCTCACTTTGGAATTCTAGGCACACACATGCTTCATTTAGTGAGTGTCTAGGTAAAGTCTACACACATGAATGGGAAATAGACATTTCAATCAGGGAAATAGACATGTTAACTGCTACTCAAAGACGCAGATGTGTAGAGTACTGGTGTGATAGTGAGCTGGATTGCTCCTTTTTCATGGAAACCATGTAGACAGAACTTGCTTTGTTAATCCATTTGTTAAAAGTATTTCATGACTTAAAGTGTCATTTCTGTGGCTATGAAAAAGAAAGAACCAAGAGAAGAGTTCTGATATTTCAACATCTATTATTTCTCAAGCACATGTGAAATACATTGTGCTATCTCATTCAATCCTCAAAATAACCTTGTGGGCTAAGATTTTATTACATTCTTTTATTCTATGTAGATCTTCATTTTAATTACATTAAAACATTGTTAACAATGATACATGTCAAAATTGTGATTAGCTGGGGAGGTAACAATTGCAAGAAGACTCAAAGAGATGCGCTTATTTCCTGATCACCATTCTGGTTACATTTATGTGTTTATGGATACATATGTTTAGCCCAAATACCTATTAAGGTAGAAAATATGACCATCATTCCTTAATCTTTGTTTATGCTGCTTCTCAATCAATAATTGCTCCCCCCCCACTCCCATAGGTAACTGTTATTCTAGTTTCTTTGCACCATAGATCAGTTGCATTTATTCCAGCCTTACACATGAATAGAACGATCATCATCTAGTAACTATGTCACAGTGTTGGGCTGCGAAATGACTTACACTTCAAATTCACCAGTTAATTTGAGAAAGAATGATAAGCAGTCTCCTCACATAAAGAATTGGAGGCTGAACAATTTCATCGGATGAGTTGGAACCAAGTCAGTGGCACTGTGTTTAATGATTTTTAGAGTATTCATGATGCATATACAAGTAAAGGGGTTTTTCTCCTTTTTATTGTTTAATAGTATTCTATTTACTCTATTGTATAGATATACCATTTTTATTTAATCAGTCTCTTATGGATACCAGAACAATTTCAATTTTGGAGGTTATTATGAATAAAGCTGCTATGGGGATTCTTGTTTACATCTTTTAGCAGATGTATTTTTGGTTCTCTTAGATAAGAAATTGCTAGATAACATGTAGAAAAAAGATGTTATTTTCAATTTCACATAAAAATCTTACAGATTCTCATATATTCTTATCTAAAATATAAACAAATTAGAGATTGTTGTTGCTGTTGTTATGTGCCATCGAGTCACTTGTGACTCATAGCGACCCTATGCACAACAGCCCTAAACCCTGCTCTGTCCTATGCCAATCGCACCATCTCCGACACACTCATTCTGATTACCCTATGACCCTATAATTATTTAAGAAACCTATAGTTTGCCTAAAATATCTTTTCTCAAAGTGCTGATTAGACTCAATCAGTGGTCCTAGTCCTTACTGTATATAAAAAACAATTTTCGAGAAAATTCGATTAGACATACTAGATATACTTAATAGATGTGTAACAGAATGCAAGAAAATACTGCTACATAAAATTAAGTATTTTTTTTTTTAAAAAGTAATGTGTGGTTGTTGTTAGACGCCACTAAGTAGGACTCATAGTACAACCTATGAAAGAGAGATTTGAACCCTCTCCTATTCTGTGCCATCCTCATCATCTCTGCCACAATAAAGTCCATTGTATCATCACTGTGGCAATGCATCTCTATGAGAGTCTTCCCTTCCCTTGTCAATCCTCCACTTTTTCTGAGCATGATCTTTTTCCAAGGACTGGTCTCTCCTAACAGCATGCCCAAAGTATGTGAGACAAGGTTTCACCACCGTTCCCTTTTTTTAATTTACATGCACACCCATGTTTACTTTTTTTTCATTCACTCATTGTTGCACTGTTTTCTCCACCCTCATCCCCAGTTCGTTCTTCCCCACCCCATGTCTGTTTTAATTGTCCAATTGCCACAGTGCTTGTCAAAGCCAGTTCTGATTAATCTCCTTTGTCAGTGTGTCCTTTGCCATTCCCTATCACTCCTCTCTGAGAGAGACTTCACCCTGATTCATAAGGAAAAGGGGATGGCGTATTCTCTTAGCTACTTCCTGCTGAAAAGGGACGCTGTGGGTTTCAGGGTGAATGTCTTCTCTCACTACTCTAAAGGGCCCCCTTGGCAGTAGGAAACACATAGACTATTATGGAGATTGATTTTGGAATTTAGATGCACTGTTATCAGTTGTACTTAGCCGTACATGTTCATATCCTTGAAGATGTATCATGGAAGTGTTGCAGCCTAGAAGATACAAATTTAACTAGCAAGTTAAAAGTGCATGAGTCAAAAATTGAAAAGCAATAATATTCTGAGTAAGAGGTTCTAATAGTGGCACAAATCAAGTTACAGAGCTAAGGTGGTTCCAATGCCATCCTTTCTCTAACTTAATTCTTTTTTTTTTTAAAATTTAAATTTGTTATTAATTTCAGTGAAAATTTACAGAGGCTTTGGATTTCCATTCATTCATTGTTGTAGCTTTGTCCCCTCCCAAGGCTCACCCCCTCACCAGACATTACCCTCTTGGAAAAGTAAAAGAAAAGGTTCTTTTATTATTGTACAAACCCTCCCCCAGGTCCACTCCACCATGTAGCCATTACTCTAGACTCCTGTCATGACAGAAATACCTAATCACATATCTCTTTTAAACAGTTTTCTCCCTTCTCTGTTTCAGAGAAGCATACATAATTGAACCCATCTTACTCAGTCTCTCCCCAACCCCAAGGACAGTCCCATTCTACAACAGTGGCACCATGCAATATTTGTCCCTTTCTGACTGGGACATTTCACTCAGCATAATGTTCTCCAGAGTCAACCAACCGTTCCCTTTAAAGGGCATCCTAACTGCACACTCTCTATGACATTTCTGTTTGTTCTCTTGGCAATCTATGGGATAGTTGGTACTCTTTTCTGATACTGTCACTCAGAGGCATCGATTCTTCACAACAGGAGGTGATACTTAACAAAATAAAGCCCCAAATCCTGTCATTCTTGAGTTACCCAAGCTTTTTGTCCACTTTCTCCTAACCTAAATCTTAATCCAGTCAATATAGTTACTATTGTTGTTGCATGCTGTCAAGTTGGAACCAACTCCGAATTGACCCTCCAGTGGGTTATCAAAGGTGCAAATTGCACAGGAGGAGACTTTCCATTTTTCTCCTGCTGAGCAGCTTGTGGATTCGAGAACCCTTGGGATTCCAGTGCAGTTTGTTACCACAGAGCCACCAGCGCTCCAGTAACCATCTATCTTTCATCTGCTTAAAAGAATATCATCCCACCTACCTAACTTTGTACTTTAACACATAACTACACCTCATTCAGAGGTCCCCCAGGCAGAAAGAAACATTCCCTTTTTGGTCTCCTGCAGCTCCAAGTGTTGTTGTTATTGCCAGATGCCAAGTTCTGAGTAGCATAAACCCTATGTGAAACAGAACAAAACACTTCTTGGTCTTGTGCCATCTTTTCAATAATTATGCTCAAGCCATTGTTGCTACCACTGCATCAATCTATCTCATTCCACTGGTCTGGACTTTACCAAGCATGATGTCCTTCTCCAGGCATAACTTGAGCAAGTATGTAAGACAAAACCTTACCATTCATTCTTCTTAGGAATATTCTGGCTAGCTTCTTCCAAGATAGAGTTATTCATTCTTCTGGAAGTCCCTGGTACATTTAATATTCTTCATCAACACTATAAAACATTCTTTTTCCATCTTCCTTATTAATTGTCTAGCCTTTACACACATATGAGGCAACAGAAGGCCAGGCTTCTAAGTAATGAATCTCTTATGTTGTTTGTTGTTATGTGCCAATGAGTAGCCTGCGACTCATAGTAACCCTATATACAACAGTATTAAACCCTGCTCTATCCTGCGCCAATCATATAACCTCCAACATACCTACCCTTATTAACCCAGTCACTGAATCAATCAATCTCATCAAGTATCTTTCTCTCCTGTGCTGTCCCTTCACTCTCCCAAAAATGATATCTCTCTCCAAGGACTGATCCTGCTTTGCAACATGCCCAAAGTATGTCAGACGGAGTTTCAGAATCCTTGCCTCCAAGGAGCAGCTTAGTTTCACCTTCTCCAGGATGAACTTGTTTGTTCTTCTAGCAGTCCATGGTATATTCAATACTCTTCTCCAGCACCACAGCTTAAATGCATATATTATTTTTCTGTCATCCCTAGTCATTGTCTAGCTTTCTGATGCACATCAAGTAATTTCAAAGATCATGGCCTGTATCAGGTGCACCTTGGTCTCCAGACTAACATTATTGCTCTTCAGTATTCTGGAGAGTCCTCTGACAGCAGGTTTTCCCAGTGAAATTTGTCTTTTAATTTCCTGGATGCTGGTACCAAGAGTGTTGATTGTAGAGCCAAGCAAACTGAAGCTATCAACAATCTTAATCTCTTCACCATTTATCATGATGCTGCCAATCAGCCCAGTGGTGAGAATCTTTGTTTTCTTGGTGTTGAGCTTCAATCCATATTGAAGACTAAAGTCCTTGACCTTCTGCAGCAAGCTCTTCAGGTCCTCCTCAGTTTCAGCAAGCAGGGTTGTGTCATCTGCATAACACAGATTGTTGATGAGTTTACCTCCAACCCTGATGCCACATTTCTCCTCATAGAGCCTCCCAGATAATCTCTTCTGCAAATAGATTGAAAAGATATAGAGATAGGACTCATACTTGGTACACACCATTCCCAATTTTGAACCATGCAGTGTTTCCTGGCTCTGTGATGACTGCTTACTGGTCCAAATATAGGTTTTGCATAAGCACAATCAAGTGTTCTGGGATTCCTATTCTTGTCAGAGTCAGCCACAGTTTGTTGTGATCCACACAGTCCAATGCCTTTGCAAAGTCAATGAAACACAGATAGACATTCCTCTACTAATGTCTGCTTACAGCCAAGATCCATCTAACATTAGCTATAAAATCCCTAGTATAATGGCCTCTTCTAAATCCATCCTGCTCTTCAGACAGTTCTTGTTGATGTGCTGTTCTAGTAATTTTTGGATAGTCTTCATCAGAATCTTGTTTGCATGTGATATCAATGATACTGGTCAGTATTTCCACACTCTGTTATATCACCTTTCTTTGGAATGGAAAGAAATCCAGATCTCTTTCAGTCAACTTGCCAGGTGGTTGTCCTCCAGATTTCTTAGCACAACTTGGTGAGCACAACCAGGGCAGCGTCTGAATCTCTTATATTAGTAATTAACATAGCTGTTCCTACCACTACAGTACATGCTTCTCACTGTAGTTATAAGTTGTAGATTTTCCCCCCATTTTCTTCTACTTTTAGCTTGTTGTTGTTGTTGTTATTATTATTATTAGGTGTCATTGAATATGACTCATAGTGATCTTATAAACAAAAGATCTGAACCCTGCCATTCTCACACTTCCTGACACACAAGAGCCCATTACAGCAGTCACTGTATCAATCCACCTGGTTGAGGGTCTTCCTCTTCTTCAGCAACTCTCCACTCTTCCCAGTTTCATGTCCTTCTCCAAGGAATAGCATCTTTTAGTAACATGCCCAAAGTATGTGAGGCAAAGTTTCATCATTCTTGCCTCCAAAGAGCACTCTGGCTGCACCCTCTCCAAGACATATTTGTTCTGTTAGTTGTCCAACAGTTCAGTGCTCTTCTCCAACACTACAACTCAAAAGCATCAATTGTTCTGTCATCCTTATTCACTGTCCTGCTCTCAGATGCATAGCAAGTGATCAGAAAGACTATAACTTGGATCAGATGTACCTTAGTCCTCAAGCAGACATCATTTCTCTTCAATAATTTGGAGATGTCCCTAACTGCAGATTTCCCCAGTGTCTCCTTAATTCCTGACTCATAGCTTAGCAGATGTTATTCTTAAGGAGATGATATTTTTCTACTTTCTCCTTATTCTAACCTAGATAAAGGCAGAGAAGAGATGATGTGGGTTACTCAGACTCAAGGATGCTGATGGGGTATGGCATCCCAGAAAGAAGCAATGGGGGTATAAAAGGGTCTGGTCTGGTCAACAGCTCCTTTCTTCTGCTCTCGCTGGTGGGTATGTGGCCTTTCTTAACTCTGACATGGAGACATCTATATTCAGTTAAAAATTAAAGTGAAAAAGTAGAATAAGCCTTTCACACTACCTTGCTAAATATTCTGTTTAGGTTGGGAACATATAATAAGGTATAACTCTGCTTTGTTTTGCCCTGGATGTGCAAATATTCTTTCATAGACCTCTCAAAGAAGATTAGGAGAAACAAGGCAATATTCCAAGATTTCTAGCATCATTTTTAAGACTTCATCCACCCAAACACTTCAACAACAGCTGTGCTAATTGCATGTTTATTAAAGTCATTGAAGAAACAATAACAAGATACAACATTCCCTTAAATCCAAAATCAATTGCATCTAATAACCTAGATGAATCTCCCAAACACAGTGTTGAGGGAAAGTAGCCAGACCTGTAACAGAATTTACTATAGTAAATCATGGAGCTCCAGTTGGCTAGTGGCAAGAAGCTGTGCTGCAAGCCTGAAGGCAGACAGTTCAAGGCCACCAGCTGCTCCATGGAGGGGAAATGGGCAATCTCCTCCTGTATGAATAACTGCCTCTAAACACCTGCTAGAGGGACAGCTATGGGTCAATTCCACCTCAAAGGTATACAACAACAACATAGTAAATAAAATATATTCCATTTATACAGAGTCTAGAAAAGGTAAAAATAATCTATAGTTCTAGAAATCAATTTAGCCTCTCACTTGGCGCTCAGGATGGGAGAGATAGAGTGCACCAACGACTCAAATCAAACAAAAGGAGAAACTCGAGGTGATGGGTAAAACTATATTTCTTGATCTGTGATCTGACTGCTGGTGACACAACTTGTTTTCACTTTGTGAAAATTTGGCAAGTTGTACATTAATGAATTATGGACTTTTCTGTATGAAGTTCCTGGAGGTGCAAATGGCTAAGTACTTAGCTACTAACCAAAAGGTTGGTGGCTCAAACTTACCCAGAGATGTCTTTAAAAAAGGACTGGCAATTTATTTTCTTTTTTCCAATTTATTTTCATTCAACCATTCATATACACTTTGTTTTATTACTTTAATTACAATTAATCAATAGCTCACCAAATCTTCACTGTATCTTGACTTTTCCTTCACCCTACCCATCTATCTGCTGATTTGTGATCTGTTGTTGTTGTGTACCGTGGAGTGAGAATCGGCCCACGGCTGACACTTTGGTGGGTTTTCAGAGGCAGCTAATCGCACGAAAGGAGATTGCCCTTCCTTCTCCCATGGAACAACTGGTGGCCTCACATCATGTGCCTTTGTGATTGCAGCACAGCCTCTTGCCACAAGACCATCTACTCTTATAAAATGAAATTTTATTTCATTTATTTCTTCATTTTTAGAAAAAGCCAATCCATAGCTGCCAAGTCATAACCAACCTGTAACTCACCTTCCAACAAGTTTTCAGAGGCTGAAATTTGCATGGGGACAGTTTCTCATCTTTCTCCCATGGAGCAGTTGGGATTTGAAATGTCTGCCTTTTGGTTGGCAACCAAACTCCTTGCCCACTAGGCCATGAGAGCTGGAGTACAATTCTGTTTTGAAACACATAGAGTTGTCATGAATGAAAGTTCAACTCCATCAGAAATGAATGTATATAAATTTTACTAAAACATTGCATGTAAAAAACAAATTCCAAAGGAAACATCCCAAGAGCTGAGTTAACTGCAAGTGCAATGTGGGCCTTACTCTAGCATCACACTGCCATCCCACGCTGCTGGGATCCACCAGCTGCTCCTCAAGAGAAGGATAAGTAATCTCCTCCTGTGTGATTTATGCCTCTGACAACCCACTGGAGGGTCAGCTATGGGTCAGTTCCAACTCTATGTCACACAATTGATTACCCCATCCTGATTACCCCAGTCACTGAATCAATCCACCTCATAGAGGGCCTTCCCCTCCTGCACTGTCCCTCCACCCTACAAAGCATGATGTCCCTCTCCAAGGACCGGTCCCTCCTTACCACATGTCCAAAGTATGTTAGACAGAGACTCAGAATCCTTGTCTCCAGGGAGCCGCTGTTTGTTTTCCTAGCAGTCCACGGTACCCCCAATACTCTTCTCCAGCATCACAGCTCAAAGGCATCAGTTCTCCTTCTATCCTCCTTAGTCACTGTCCAAGTGATAGCAAAAACTATGGCCTGTATCAGATGCACCTTAGTCTCCAGAGAGACACCATTGCTCTTTAATACCTTGGAAAGGTCACTAACAGCAGACTTTCCCATCCCAATACGTCTTTTCATTTCCTGGCTGCTGGTGCCAAGAGTGTTGTCTGTAGAGTCAAGCAAACGAAAGCTGTGAACAGTCTCACTCTCTTCACCATCCATCCTGATGCTTCCAGTTGGTCCAGTGGTGAGAATCTTTGTCTTCTTGACATTGAGCCTCAATCCATACTGGAGGCTACAGTCCTTGACCCTCAGCAGCAAGCGGTTCAGGTCCTCCTCAGTTTTAGCAAGCAGGGTTCTGTCATCTGCATATCGCAGTTTGTTGATGAATCTTCCACCAATCCTGACACCACACTTCTCTTCATAGAGCCCAGCCTCCCAGATAATCTGTTCTGCACACAGGTTGAAAAGGTATGGAGACAGGACACATCCCTGGCATACGTCCTTCCCAATTTTGAACCATGCAGTGTTTCCTTGCTCTGTTCTGATGACTGCCTCTTGGTCCAAGCATAGGTTTCACATTAGCATGATCAAGTGTTCTGGGATTCCCATTCTTCTCAGAGTCAGCCACAGTTTGTTATGATCCACACAGTCAAACGTCTTTCATAATCAATGAAACACAGATAGACATTCTTCTGGTATTCCCTGCTTTCAACTAAGATCCATCTAACATCAGCTACAATATCCCTAGTACCACGGCCCCTTTTAAATCCAACCTGGACTTCTGGCAGTTTCTGCTGATGTGCTGTTCCAGTCGTTTTTGGATAATCTTCAGTAGAATCTTGCATGCGTGTGAAATCAATGATATTGCATACTGTATGAAAATTTAAATCAGAATTATTTTGTTTTGTAAATTCACTTTCTATCTCTGGTACCTATAGCTCTGTAAGATTGTTCATAACTCTGGATTATTGTGCTTCCAAACTATGAGCTGAGTGAGAAGAGATTTCCTGGGCTTGTTCTGAGCTCACAAGGTCTCAGAACTATGCTTTGGTCTTTAAAAAATCAAATCTATTTTTGTTTCAGTTTTATATTTGGAGTCACATCTCTAGATATTCAGTCAGCTTTCCGCAAGGCTTTAACATGACAAGATAAGATTATAGATTACTCCATACTGTACCAGGCATACCTATTCCTCTCCTATTGCACCCTTTCATAAGAAAAAGGCAGTAAAGGAAGATGGGACACAGGAAGGCTCAATGTGTGCTTTGTTCCAGTAACTGAATACAGAAGTAGATAATGTGGCTCATATGGCTTCACAGTCTATAGGTTCTATGCTCAATGGATCTGAACCATGCCCTACCCTGTGTTATCCTGACCATCTCTGACACACTCAAGCCCACCGTAACAATCATTGTGTCAATCCACCTTGTTGAAAGTCTTCCTGTACCAATTTTTCCAAGCATCATGTCTTTTTCCAAGAACTGGCAACTCCTAACAAAGTGGCTAAAATATGTGAGACAAAATTTCACTATCCTTCCTTCTAAGGAGCAGCACTCTGGATACACATTTTCCAAAACATATTTGTTTGTCCTTTTGGCAATCCATGAGCTATTCAGCACATAATAAATACCCCCAATAATCCCAGAGTTAAAAGGCCATTTTAACAAAAGGCATTTCAAGCTTGATATTAATATTCTGTAAAATATATTTAGAATTAGTTAACTCAGTTGTTGTAAGTGCTATGGCAATGAGACCAATGCTCTAGATTCAATCACATCTGCCTGCAATTTTCAAAATGTTCTAGAGTCCCATGAAACTCACACAACATTGAGGAGCCTTATCTAAAGCAGACCACTGAACATCAAGGGCAATTGCTACTCCTGAAAATTAACTTGTTGGAGTATCTAAACATTAGATATACATACATTATTGTATTGATATATATACAAAACTGCCAGAACAACTTCGATAAATTAATTTGTTCATTGTACAGATTTTTTTTTAGTGTAACAATGTGCTAAATGTTATGCTAGGTCCTGACTGCCAGTTTCCTAGTCAATTAGAACATATCTCTAAGAAGCTAAGAATAATCATAATGCCCCAAAATATATTACTTTTAAGCTATTCTCTCCCTCATAGACTTCAATGCAGTAAGAGTCCAGAATGAGGGTTGCAGAGTGGAGTATATTTGCTGTGGGGGTGGCGGGTGCAGGGGGAATGTGTACCAATGAGGGAGTTTTTCTTTTGCTTTTCAAGGAGGGGCACGAAGGGGGGGTGGGAGTGGGGTGGATGGGTAGAGAAGTGCAGCAATAAATGAATGGAATGCCAAAATCTCTGTAGATGTTCACTGAATAAAAAAAAATTATAAAAAACTAAAAAGAAGCTAAAAATATCCCTTATTGCTTATCCAGTTTTATAGCTAGTATTGGTTTTAGCTAAGTCCTTTTGATTGCAAACAAATACACTAAAATCAATTTAGGGGAGAAAGATATTAACTTTAAAGATACTGAAACTGATAAGTTATTAAGAACCCAGGTGGCTCAGGGGACTAGCATTTCTAATTCTCTCTGTGGCAACATGATTCCTCCCTTCTTCATAAATACCACCTATTTGCCTCTCTCTATTATTCTGGTTCCTCTCTTTACTCAATCGTGCTTTCTCCCTTGTAATTTTGGTGTATGCCCCCTTAGCTGGACGACAGTATGGCTAAGGCTAGGAGATGCATTTCTTGGAACCACTTTCTTTATATGGGTCTAAGTTAGAATTGATCACAGAGGATCTTAAGTGAGATCTGGAAAGAATGAAGTAGAGGCCATTACTCACAGTCAGAGACCACACACACAGGACAGGTACCTGGTGGAATCCAGCATCTTCTTGCTCTCCTCTACAACACATCTAACTCATCATTCCAGATACTGACCCTACTGGCCAACAACATCCAAGTCCACAACCAGAAATTTGGCTGGAATTCACAGAATCCATAGAGTCAATAGCAAGTTAGAAGCACAGCTTTTGTGGAATGGTTCTTCCGAACCTCTCCACAAACAACCCTTCTACAGTCTACTTCTACAATTGAATAGCTTATTATCTCTGATTTTCCCTCAACCTCTGGCCTGTCCACTTTCATTTAATTGCAAGTCTCATGGAAGAAGGATTAAGACAGTCTCAGTCCTCAAGAACAAAATCCTGGAGCTGGGAATAAACAGGATGGCTTCCTTAATGCACTGGGGGACAGGGGGGAAAGCCAAAAAAAACCAAACACCAAAGACAATTTTCACTTTTAACTGCAATAGAATAATTAAGGATAAGTTTATATAAAATAGTTTGTATTTTCAGATATTTGTTGAAGAAGGGATTCTAAGAACATAGTACATATTTTCCTATTTTTTAAATTATTATTTTTGTCAGGAAAAGAATAAAACAAAATCCACAGTTGACTAGATCATGTATTTTGACCCTACTTCTCTTTCTCTACAACTAAAGGATACTACTAACTTTTAGCTCACCTGTGGCAAGTCACCACAGCCAAGTTTAATTCACTAGTGTGGAGTGAGATCTCACCCCTTAAAGCAACACATAGCAAATTTTACGATGTCAAGGACTATAGTCAAAGCATTTAATAGTTCAGTAAACTTAACTTTGGCTAAATTCATTAATATTTATACAATTACATGCACCTTACAACCCAAAGTATAAATTAGATTTTTCCATATATATTATGTCAAACTGAAAGCTTTTATCCACAATTTTTACCTTCATATTATGCTTCTAGATGAGCAGGCAGGATAAGTTTTATCCTTGGTATGCTAAAGGGCATGTTTTAAATTCAATAATACTCCAGAAGAATCAAATGTACCAAGTGTTTACATAATTGAGTTGAACAACTGTTATTAAATTTGTGGCAAAGGTTATCTTTTTCGTTAGGAGGTAGTTTGGATAAAGAGTAAAACTACTTCAAATTCCCATGAAGTCTCCACCAATAGTTAAACTTCCATTCCTGTGAGGAGGAAATGCCCGAGGGGAAGATAACAATTTTCTTTTCCTCTTTCTGTTTTGTTAAAAACTAATAATAAAAAAAAATCACAAAGAGTAATGAAAATCTACAAACTGAGGTCCTGTGTACACACAATAAGAAAGCAGGCTTTATGAGGATCTTCTTATTCCAATTGGGGATTGTTAAAAGTGGTGGATCTGTTGTAAACTGTATTAAAAAGAGAGGTTTAAAGTTACAAAATTTCATCCAAATTCAGAAGATCAGAACATGAAATGGATAGGTAAGAACATCATGGTGGCAGTTAAAGAAGAATAAGAGGAACAGAGAAAGAAACACATGTTTTTAGATCAAGTTTATGCTGCCAAAATAAATTGGAGAAAACAATTATTCTAAGATGTCCATTTGGTAAGTGATAAACATAATCAAAGTTACTCAAATTATTTTACAGTAGATTTTTTTTAAAAAAATAAGTTTACTGGACTAAATATCTAGTTCTAAAATTCATGGAGCAACTATGCAGAAAAACTCTTTAGGATTGATTATCCCATTGTTTTTGTTCTACATGGAAAAGACTACCACTCAGGAAAGGAGTTTCCCAAAATTGTTCAGCTACTGACAGGCAGAGCTGGACTAGAACCCCGGCCTTCAGTCTAAGGCTTTCTGTACCACGTTCCAAATGCAAAAGTATATCCTCTAGAGTGGAAGGAGAGTGAGCAACAGCCAATAGGTGTGAGCTCTAGTGATCTAGTGGGTAAAGAGATCAACTGCCAATCCAAAGGCACTGCTTTGAATCCACCAGCTGCTCCACAATAGAAAGATAATTTTTCTCTCCCTTGTGTTACTTACAGCCTCTGAAAATCTGCTGGAAGGTCAGCTAGGAGTTGCTTCCAATTCAATGACAAATTTGAGTTGTGAGGTGGATAATGCGAACATACTGTACAACCCTACTTTTCAGCACAAGAATAAAATTTAGGTTCTCTTACTGTTCTTATTTTTAAAATGGAGAAAATAGGGCTTAAATTAAAAATAAACAAAGGCTTAACTAGAGGGGTCCTGAAGTCACGCAGTTCAAATTCACCAGCTGCTCCATAGAAGGATGGGCAATCTCCTCTCATGCAATTAACTGCCGCAACTCTACAGAAATACCCAAACCAACAACTACAGAGATGGAGATAAAAGAAATACTAAATGTTTACTCTAAAAATGAGTTGTGAACTTTAACTAATATACAATTGAGTGTTAGCAAAAATCTGTTTAAATTCAACACAATGTCTAATGCTCTTACCTATAACCCTAAAGACACATAAATTAACAGAGAAATTTGTCTACTTATTATAAGCAATAATTGGTCCTGTATTAGGGAATTGATAATTAATTTGTAGCTTGGATATCTGTACTTAATAAAGCACTTGTATCTAAGAATTATTGTCCAATTCAAGGCCATGAAAATTTAGTCTACTCTTCTAATAGCTTTCTAATTGTAGATTTTATATATTTTAAAAATTTTATTCCTCATTATATTATTTTTTTGTGATTTTAAAAAAATTTTCAGAAAAGTTGGATTTTTATTCATTGGTGCAGTTTCCTCCCTACCCACCCTAGTTCACTTGGAAAAAAAAAATCATTCATTGTTGTATTATTTCCTCCCTCCCCAAGTCCACTTTGCTATGCATCTCTTCTTCTGGACTGTTGTTCAGGACAAATAATGCCTAATCATATATTCATTTTAAACAGTTCTTTCCTTCATCTGTTCCAATGCAGTAAGGGTGTAACTTCATTCCCTTCCTGTCACCTCCCCTCCCCCCCCCCACTAATATGACTATCAGATTTTGGCTGTCTGAAGTTGGAAAATTAATCAGAAAAGCTGAAAAAAAAAGAACACCTTTGAAGTATTGAATTAGAAAAGACTACTAAATATCCAGGGACTATCAAAAGAACAAACAAATCTATCTTGGAGTAGGACCAGGGTGGTGCCCCTTAGAGGCAAAGATGCTGAAACTTTTTCTCATATACATTGGGTATGTTGATGGAAGGACCAGTTCTTGGAAAAAGAAATTATGCTGAGGCAAATATAGGGTTATTGAAAGAGAAGATCCTCAGTGTGATAGATCAACACAGTGACTGAAAAATGGGCCTTAGCATAGAAGAGATTTGGAAGTTGGAGCAGGACGGGTTAGAATTGCTAGGAAACAGTCATGTCAGTACCAAACATCCTGTATTTCTAGGACCGTTTTTAGAAGATTCACATTTTTAGAATGAAATAACATTTGAGCAAGAGCCAATGGTGATGAAGGAAGAAGTTCAAGCTGCTTTGAAGGAAATAGCAAAAAATAAGGCCCCAGGAATAGATGGTATCCCAATTGACATATTTCAGCTAACAGATGCTGCCCTGGACGTGCTCACCAAGCTGTGCCAAGAAATCTGGAGAACAACCATTTGGCCAACTGACTGCAAGAGATCTATATTTGTTCCCATTCCAAAGAAGGGTGACCCAACTGAGTGCAGAAACTACAGAACAATGTCATTGATTCCACATGCACTCAAGATTCTACTGAAGATTATAAGAAAAATGACTGGAATAGCACATCAGCAGAGAACTGCCAGAAGTCCAGGCTGGGTTTAGAAGGGGTCGTGGTACTAGGCATATTGTAGCTGATGTTAGATGGATCTTACTGAAAGCAGGGAATACCAGAAGAATGTCTATCTGTGTTTCATTGATTATGCAAAGGCGTTTGACTGTGTGGATCATAACAAACTGTGGCTGAC